>NW_023339718.1:640276-659120 GCF_004916995.1 Morone saxatilis
CCATCCATCCATCCATCCACCCAAGGCCCCCTGCCTCACCTAAATAGGAGCAAGAGATTTTGAGGACTGAAAGAGTGTCTTTCTAGTCATTTTAAGTCTCTTTAGGGTCATTTTGAGTTTCTTTGTTGTCATTTTGAGCATATTTGTGTCTTTGATTGACATTTTGCAGGTAAAGTCCAGGGCCTCATGACCCCTTGATGCCCTAGGCCTGTGCTCAGTGGGATCAGTCAGTTATCCATGCATGCATGCATCCATCTCTGCTGTAGCACTGAAATCTGACAAAGGCTGCAGCGGGCACTCAAATTGGAGGTCGGCACTTCCTGGCCAGTAGCTGTGAAAGCAGATGTCTGCCACATGAGTTGTAATCTGAGATTATATCCTCAGACTGGCTGGAGCCTAATCTGGTCCAGCTACTCACAGATGAGAAGATGAGATGAGAGATAAGGGAGAAGTGATTGAATGTGATTGAATTTCATGATGCAGAGGCCTGTGTGGGAGAAAAAAAAACTTGAATATGAGCTGGGTTGTCGATAGTTCAGAGTTGAAGTGTAATATAAGATATATGTATAACCTAAATTTTCTGGAGGGAAAATGCTTCTGCTGTGATTCTCCCTTGTTACATATGAGCACTGCAGGCATTCATTTAAGATTTACATAATGCTCGCTCCCTGTTTTTCACATAATGTCTGACTTAGGCATGAGACTGTATGAGAGACCTAAACGTTGTTGAGTACCGACATCGAGTCAAGTTTCTTTTGAAAAGGTGCTCCTACTCCCACATACTTCACAGTAATTCCTCACAGCGGTGGAAACACATACACAGAAAAACACAAAAGGAAGCTTAGCTCGCTCAAGGAGTGATCAGGGTCTGTGTATGACCCATAACAATGTTGTTTTCGGTTTTGTTCCACCCCCTCACTGACACATACACACATATATAATGCTCACACACTGCAGCAGTACTCCACTATGCCATAACACCCACTCTGTGAAGTGTAAAAGAGAGAAAGCCCAGATCTAATTCACTCTGGACTCCCACGGCGCCTTCAGTTCTTACACAACAGCCACCCCCTCTGTGAGTGCAAGTGTGTCTGCGTGTGTGACGCATAGGAGGGAGACGACACTTCATCCTACACATGCACATATCAACTGACACACAACCACTCACACACACATACACACATGGAGAGATGCTGTCACCAAGGCACGTAGCCCCGCCAATGTATAAACCCCACACACCAGCTCGGAGAGCAGGAGAGCAAGCGAGACACCAAGATGTGAAGATGGAAACAGTCGGAGAAAGCATGGGAAAGCGATGGAGGGAGAATTAGAGGAGAGAACAGAGTGCAAGATGTTTTGACACTGGTGTTCGTCTTCATTAAATGAGTCTGGCTGAAAGGTTTCAGGAGGGCACCTGAGCACAATTCTGGCTGAAGACAGCAGAGCAGAGCTGAAGGTGTTTGAGACACATGGAGGGTAAGTTAGTTGCTGCTGTGTCACTGAGCTGCTGATTGAAAAGATGTAATTATGTACACAATATGAATGTCTTGTCATGAGGATTTTATTAGCTATTGATATTTTTAGCTTCTGATCATTATGTCATTTTGTTATAATTCCACTCCTAGTCATGCAAGAGCCAGTTGTGTGATGCTGAATTGAATTGAAGAAGCAACGATCTTTGTATCAGTTTAAAACAGTTTTTCTAATCTGATACCGAAGATTGGAATTAGTGTTACAGAGTTTATCTGTTTTTATTTGTTTCACATGAACAATATTCTAAAAAACTAAAAATATGTCATGACAAGAAAGCACAGGACCAGTTTTGTGGAGTATCAGGTTGATTCTTTATTGCATTTTTTCTTTTAATTAATATAAAATATTTTTTTTGTTTATTGTCTGGATTTAATTTTGAATGTTTTTTTTTCTGGTTTGGACATATTCTGTACACATTGCCAATATACCATGACTCCTGAATAAAAAATTAACACTCTATTTTGTGTTTAACTACTTCAAAATGTTAAGTATATTGCTCCTCCCATGCTCAATAAAGCTACCAAACACAAAACATAAACTTGCATAACACTGAAGGTTTTTTACAGCCCTCTTGTGTTTCTGCTGTGTCCTGACCGCTGCGCATTGTCAGGTAGGTTCTTCCTCCGCATGGAGCACTTCAAGAAGCAGGGAGCCAGAGCAGTTGCCATGGCAGCACTTGAGGAGCGCTCATGGCACCCTGACGTATGACATCGGCACTGTCTCCGTTCACACAAGCCTACCACAAGCCCACCGACAGACGCCTACATCCTCCAACACTAGAAGACCATTCACATGCAGCCAAGGCAGTCCCAACAAAAGGTGTTCCAATATTCAGAACACCATTCAAAAACAACTCCACTGCAGACCTGCCAAACACGCCTACATCCTGCAATATAAAAAAACCTCTCACAGTCCTGCATACACCTGTATCTCATCCTCCTCTCTCTTCTTCTGCCCTCTGCACCCACACATACCTGCCTACACAGCCCCGCTAAGCAGCAGTGTGGTGTATATGTTATCATCATCTAATTCCAGACACATGGCAGGGAGACAAACCAAGACAATCCTAGAGGTCTGCCGCAAAAAGACAGCACACACTTGCGTATGCAGTTCTGTTTCTATATGTAGGTCTGAACTCTCATGATGTAATATACAAATAAACACATTCAAAACACACTAAAAACATTTTATTCTTTTCTTTGTGCTATTAAATCAACTACAGGCTTATACAACATTACACAAATTGCCAGAAAATACATTTTGACTGCAGTTTGAGGCACATGAGAGGCGGATAGAGCTACTGTAAAAGGTAATGTGAGATGATGCACACAGTAGATATTAAATTTAGGAAGTAAGAATTATAGAGAGAAAAGATAGAAAAAGAGAGGGTTATTTGATAAAATATCTGGATGGTGCTATCATCTACCCTCTCTGCATATGCCTCTGAGAAAATGTGGTTTTGCTTGTTACGTCCATGCTTGCCATTGCGAATGCTGAGAGTCGACCCCGTCTCCCACGCATGCAGCATTAATAGACACATCAGCAGCAATGCTGCAGCAGGCAGTGGGTGTCCTCTCTACATCCCGCTCTCTCTGCACACTCAGATCTGTGTAGCCTTACAGAGTTCATGATGTAGCGGTAGGGATTTCTAAGCATTTGCACTTGAGCTTGTCACAGCTTTACAGACTTTAACACCCTAATGAAAATACCTCTATCTATAAAGACCTCTACAATGATCTTCAAATATAAAAAAGTATTTTAAGTCTCCTCTAAGACACCCATAGTTAAGCAAAAAAGAATGATAATACATTAAGCGATTGATTGATATCTTTAATTAATAAATATCGCAGCCAGAGAAATAACGAAATGAGTATCACAAGATTACAGAGATTTTACAAATGAAAAGACCTGTGTGTACAGTTGACTACAGGTGACAGTAGATAATAGGAACATTTCCTCACTTCACTCACTCAAATGACTCAAACTGATTATCCATGACCTCCTGTTCAGTTTATTTATTGTAGTGAGTGTGTGTGCACTTTGTGGCTGTTTAGGTAGCGGTGACTCATGTACAGATTTTATACAGTGCACCTTTCTCTCTATCGTTCTCTCTTCCCAGTTTCTGACACACACACGCACACACACACACTCTCTCTCTCTCTCTCTGTCTGTCTTGCTCTTTCTCTGCCTCCCACTACCCACAGTATGTTATATAAGTCTTACATAAACGCTTCATCAACACCTTTTTGGTGATGAACCTCACAGCCACACCTCTTCAGAAAGCCATTATACAAATCAAACATATTTACATGGCACTTTGACGTCTTTATCTTACACAATATACTGTATATGAACCAGTACTCACAATCACAAGGAATGTGAATTATCCATTTCAATATTCAGTCTGCTAACAGGACACTAAGACAACAGGAATGTATACAACAGTAGTGGTGCATGCATAGAGATATTATTGCATTGCAGTAGGCAAACATAAAACTATAAATATATGTGAGTTTCCTTACAAAGCATGCTTAGATTAGACAAAATAATCACGTGAATAATTCCTCATTCCTGAGAAACACTTAAAGTAACATATTTTGCTGGTCCGTGTGTGAGTAAGATGTCACTGATAATTCGCCCATGTTCCTTCTGACTGGAGTGATGGCACGCTGTTGTTACCTTATTCATTAGCAGTTAGTAAACAGGCAGTGCATTATTGTAAAGAAGACCCTCCCTGTTGCTGACCTGCAATCAGGCTCTTATTTTTGGAAAGTTTGTGCCTGAACATTTGTTTTTTGCGTAGTTATGATGTCGCAGTAGTCTGGACTTGTAATGACATCCCTATCAGAAAGAGCAGACCCGACAAGTCTTAAACTGCTCCCTAGAGAGGAAAAACACGAGAGAGCAGCAATGAATAGAGGGAGTTCACTCCCATGCTGACATGTAACATATATAGGTGCACGCAGACGAGAAGAAAGACATAGAAGGAGAGAGGTATGTACTTCTGTGCCTCATAAAAACATAGAAAAAAATCATAATAAATCATATATTTTAGTATTGTAGTATGTAATATATGTGAAATGTGACGGTGACAGTGTAAATGGTCAGGGTGTACTGTCACTGTACATCTGTACTGTGGTAAACATGACAACACGGGACAAAGAACACATCACAGTGTGGGATTTACCTGTGTGCGAAGGCCAGTGCGTTCTGTGCCGGCCCTGGAAGGGTGTCTGAATTGGGAGTCGTGTCACAGATTTCATCTGTGCCATTGATGTTTTCCATGGGCGGCGTCACAGGGGTCAATGGTGACGAGAGCTCACCTCCTGGAGACTCCTACATGTGAAACATGTACTGCTGGTTAGACATCAAATAATCAGTCAAATATATATTTAACCAAACTATATGTTAATTATTTTATTACTATTCGCACAATTAGTCATGATTATAAGGCAGGAAAGAATTGTGATATCATATCAAGCTCAACAACATTCCCTGACATTTCCTTATAAATATCTGTATGATACTCCCAAATGTCAATAAAATATATTATTATATTATATTAAAATAGTAATGATTTAACCTATAGTGAGTTCGCAAAAGCTTTTACATCTGCTACACTTTTAGTTCTTACACTAATGGTTCCTAGTTGTTTTCCAGCCAGAGACACAGCCTTAGGCGTAAAGGAAATGGTGCGTTTAACATTACCAAAAGTAGAAACAGTGATTTGTTTAGATTAAATAGAGAACTGGGTAGTATTTAGCATATGCAAAGATAGACAGTGTGGCTCAAGTGAAAGGGAAAAATAAGAGCACCCCTTTGGGGCAACTTTTCATTATTGAATTTCTTTTATTTTTAATTTTTTAATTTTTTACAATTAATCAATTAATTGTTTACCCAATAAAATTTCAGCACCAGAGCCCAAGGTGACATCTTAAAATTCTTGTTTTGTCAGATCAATAGCCCAAAACTCAAAGACAATTAATCTGCAATGATTACAAAACTGAGAAAAGCAATGAAAGTAATTCAATTATTATCAAAATTGCTTTAAATTAATTTTCTGTCAATTGACTAATTGTTTAATCAAAAAATAATTGTATAATTATTAATAATATTAATATTATTAAATATAAGATAATTAATTTGAGTGATCTCAATGACCTCTTCTTACCAGATAAAAACAAACTCATACATTTATATTCATCATTCTTCCCCTATAAGGAGTTGACATGAGAAATAATTGAGGTGTGTTTATGTGTTTTTAGGGGTGGGGGAGATGCTGTCTCTTACACTCATAAAGCTCTTGCTGGGGTGCTAAAAATATGAGCATCTTAGTGAGCAGTTCCACATGCCTATAGGCCAATAAATAGCTTACTATAGCACTGGGAAATTGCAGAATTACAGATTAATTCTTATCTTTATATCCCATAAAACAAGAGACAAATCATTTAGCTGCTGCACGTACATAAAACAAAGCTGTTAAGACTCAGGGCCTGGGCACAATACAGTAGCACAATGACACTGCCTGTACGTCTCTAATGGACAAGAAGGAAGTGAGAGATAAGAGGAAGATTAGGGCCGGCATTACATTTTGCACTCCACATTCATTAGTATACCATGTATCATGGTGCACTTCCACTGGGGTCTGGTCTATTGGGACCAGCATATAGCATTTAGCTCTGTGTTATCTAATTTTGTTATAATGGAATAATTCCTCTCTCATGTTTTCCAGTTTATTCAGAGGAGAGACTAGAGAGGAGCTGAAGGTAAGGAAAAAAAGCCAGCAGGCATGTCTGTGAAACAGTGACAATCAGTAGTGAAACAGAGCAGACAGCTTCAGCAGACAACTGCAGTCTTATAGCAGGAATGCTGCAGCCTTTACCGTTAAAGCAATCGCTTCACTTCCACCACTATTGTGTGGTGGTGGCCAATGCACATGTAGCCTTCAACCCCTGATGAGAGCGAAGCTGTCCACTTGGCTTCATTAAAAAACATCCTCCCATGGGAAGCACAATGTACTGTAGCATTTCAGCCCATGTGGGCCGCAGCATTAATAGTACAAGTAATAGACCGCAGTACAGCAGGGGGCTGCTCCCCTAGCCTTCATAATGAACAGACGAGGACATGAAGCCTGTTAACAGCCTTTAGATTAAAGAACATATTTCTCTGGGGATCCTCAGAAACAAGCTAATTTTCTCTCAGACGCAGTTACACATGCCCTAAACCACTCTATTATTAGATATCCCATACAAACAAATAGCAAACATACAAACTAATTATGTTCTTTAATTTATGGTGAATCCACAGACAGATTTGTCTTTTTCTTTTAATGTATAGGCTACATACATACAGTGAAAATTAACCGTATTGTGTGGTGTATAATATGTAAGGACTGTAATTCTTAACCTCAGTGTCAGAATCTCCCAGGGGTCACGCAGTAGTGGAACGTTACTGCACTTAAGTACAATTTTGAGGTACTTGTACTTCTCTATTTGCATTTACAATGCTACATTTATAATATGAATTATGATACGTTTCAGAAGAAAATATTGTACTTTTTACTATATATAGTTTTTTTAGTTTTCTAGATATAATTACTGGTTACTTTTTAGCTTAAGAGTTTATATAGAGAAACATATGATTAACTTAAATACAATTTAATTAAAAGATTTTACCTTTTTGGCTTTTGAACCCTCACAAAAAAGCAATTTCTGGTTGGAACCCCTTTTCATGTTCCAGTTGTTACCATTTTATTCAAATAATTGTTCACGGTCAAAGCAATAAAATTCAATTATTTCACAAAAAAATGCTAAGATTAAAAAGAAAGAAAAATCAAAAGAATGAACACACACTTGTGAAATAAAGCGTAGTGTTTTGTGTTTTTTGCTTCCGCATTAATCATCTCCTAACCCCTCAGATTTATTTGGGGGCTTACCTTTGGAGGGGTCCAACCACTCGGTTGGGAGCAACCAGACTAAACCAACTGTATATAATGTTGAAACTAGTAAAAATAAAATGCTACTACAACCTAATAATGCAATAATGAGGCATATTACCTCCACTTTTACTTTTGATACTTTAAGCACATTTTGCTGACAATACTGTACTTATACTTAAGTAGGACTCTTTTTTATTTTCTATCAAGTTCTTTCTTCTTTTCTTTGTCTTTATGTCTCCTGTGATAATAAATCACACTAAATAACACCAGAGGGAAAAATCACAGAATAGGTGGGGTTAGGATAGCGTAACCTGAACGTACCTGAGAGGGAGATGTGGCCATCTCCATCTTTTCTTGACTCTTCTCTTTAGCAAGCCGTGCTGCTTCTTTATACTCTGCAAACTTCTCTGCAAACTGGACACAGAGGACAGCCATCAGTATGGACTGAAATTCATATAATAATATGGTTTAATCTGTTCAGTAAAGCCACATGTGCATGGACACACACACACACACACACACACACACAGATCAGTGTATAATAGGTCAGCTGTGCAGCCAGGGAAAGGACAGGGAGAAGCTGTTGCCAATAACGACAGTTGAACTTAGACAAGAAGGCCCTTACCCATAATACCTCAGCTGAAAGATGAGCTAACTAGGTCACTGTAGTAACGTGTCTATCACATACGTACACATATGCACATACAAACACAAACACACACACGTATACAGCAAAGCAGACTGTGTTATTGTGTTTTCCCCGTTGAGTTTGTGCCTTTAATCAGAAGTTGTCAGTGGCTGAAGATGATCGCTGGGGTTATTTTAGTCAAGAGCAAAGATACATCCAGCGAGCCTAAAGCAGTAAGGTGAGCTCAGCTGAGGGGCTTTGAGCAAATATAAACACTCTGGCACTTACACACAAGCACATATCCCCAATGTCCCTTTAGGGTGTGGTTCATCACAGACACTACTCCCACAGTGTTACAGAGTAATTTTATAGATACAGTACTGCAGAGGGTTGAGTGGTGAGGAAATCAAATTGACAACTCTGCTGGAGCAGGTCTTGTGTCTGCCATTAGTGGAGTTGCAACAAATAACTCAATATCATTTCACTTCAGTGCAATATTATAGTTCTGGTACAGTCATCTAAATGCAGTAGTTTCTCAGTATAAGTGCTTCAGAAGAGTTGGCACTGCAGTTATCTGAGAAGTGAATCTGATTATTTCAACTTTAAACCACAGAAAATACTTCTAATTGGCTGGTTAAAACTGCATATTGATACGCCCCAGACAGTGTAAATAAGTTAAACAAAAGAAGCTCTACATTAGCTAAGAAGTTGGGGAAATGGAAGTAGATTTTTAAAATTTAAAAATGTTTTTACTTTATTGTTTTGTTCTTTCTGATTTGTGACAATAATATAAGGCAATGAACTGAATTTTAAATACAATTTACCTTTATTTGTTATTGTGAGCTTTATTTATTTATAAAGTATCATTAAGGTATGTTTTGAAACCTGAGACCAAATTATATATGTGCATTACAAGATCACAACAAGACAAGTCAACGACACTAAACAATCATCATACTCATAAAATAGGAAAATAATGGACTAAAGTCAATTATTGTGCATTATTAGTTTCTTATTTATTACCTGGGGAAGAGTGTAGATACTGTTCTGTAGTAACTGTATGACTGTCTTAGTGCCTTATAGTCATAGTTGGTGATTGAGTGCTGTGTTAATTCTTGCAGGAGTACTCCAGCAATTTAGTATTATCATGAGGATTACTTTTTCAGACTTCCTCCAGAGTCACAGAAGACATATAGTACTTCTCAATAGTAATAAACTGCCCCCTTAAACTCTGGTGCACCCACCAGTGTGTCCATCTTTGTACTGCTGGTCATTTTCCCGAATTTTACTCTTATAAAACACAAGTGTACAAAATGTTTAAGGGGGAAATGATAAGTTTAAGATATATATAAGTTATTGAGGGTTGAGAGAGCACCTGATCGGATAACCTTGAGGTCACAAGATCACGTCATTATCCCTTTAATATCAGGTATTGCTATCTGCCTCTTTATCTACAGAGGATGTGTCTATACTGCTGAGTTTGGTTGTAATGTGTGTGTCGATCTGACAGTAGGGATGCTGTGAGCCTCCCCAGTTCATGACGGAGCTTAATCATACTGCAGAGGAGAGAAACCACCACCTACTCATACACACACAAGTGAACACACAGATATACATTACTTTCGTAAACACACAGGCACACACAGAAAAAGCAGATTCTACACTATACGAGAAGCTATAACAACTATGGTAAAAAGACAGTTGAAATGCCATCCTTTCTCAGGGACTGGGTGGGAATATGTGTGTGTGTGTGTGTGTGTGTGTGTATGGGGGTGGTACCTTGGCTAGATGATGCTCAGTGGAGAATCCCAGGCCGTAGACAGTGTTTGCTCGACTGTCCGCCCATTGGCCAAACTTCTGTGAGGTCTTTGTGAACGTCATGTTGGGACTGATGGTACTGTTGATTATTGCCTGCAGGACAGAGGTAACCCACTTAATACATATTAAATCAACTTTATTACTGCAGTGTGTTCAATGTGTTTATGTATGTGTGAATGTGTATGTGTGTCTACAAGAGAGAGAGGGTCAGATTAAGAGAAAAATAGATTTTAAACACGTGCTTTTTGTGTGTCTGAATGAAGATTATTCACACCACAAATCAGGACTACAAATACAAATATCAATAAAAAAGTATATTGTTTGTACATGCGGCACTGTTTACATATTAAAAGCTCAGATGCACATCTACTTTATCTTTCTACTGTTGGTGTTAGTGCCTCGATCATGTGTCTCTTGGTCTCTCCAAACAGTACAGTAGTAGTGCCAAAACAGTTAGTGGATTAACCAATTAGTCAACTGATACAAAATGCTTCATAAAAATGTCTTTAAAGATTTTCTACTTTCTCTGTTTTGTATAATTGTAAACTGAAAATCTTCTGAGTCTGAAAATGTTTTTTGGACAGTTGGTTGGACAAAACAATGTATTTTAATGCGTCACCTGGAGTTTCTGAGTAATCGAGCAGGTTTCCCAATTTGTATACCTTATATACCATATATATATATACCATAAATGACCAATCGATTAATCAAAAAAAAAAATTTATGGCACTATACTTTATCTGAACAACTGTTTGTGTACGTGTTTGTATGTATGTTAGAGACAGGGTTAGCTTGAGAGAACATTATATAGCTTCTGGTCTATAGTAGCGCAGGCTCACACCCACCAATAAAAGAAAATCTATGCTTGAAAGGGAGCTGCTGAGTTTGACCTTCAGCCATGGATTCAGTGGTCCTATATCAGTAAGACACAAAGAGCAATACACAAACAGGAGCATGTACATGTATGTACAGACATGGCAGTGAGGCAGAATGGCAGATAGAAATATCTGATAGAGAGGAAATGAGGTGGTGGCCATGGTCTGGCTTAAAGTTGGTGAACGCTTTGAGTGAAAGTGTAAGTCAGGCAATATTTTCCTTACTGTCAACAAAACCCATGAAAACTCGTAAACCAACAATGTATTCATCCAACTAACAAGTATTGTCTGTAAATGCAAAGTATAGTTTATTCCTCCATGACATAGACTATTAAAAATTCATCAATGAGTGATACGGTTGCACTGGTTACATATTGCTTCATCATTACGATAACACATTATTCCATTGCGATAAAGTTGAGCAGACCAAGTTCATTGTAATGCCCAAGTTAAGCAGTGTAGATTATTTTGAGTCCCGCTGCTGTAAATACTTACTAATGCACCAAATCTGCTGCTGAAAATAGTCTCCAACCAATGCATTATATACTCCTGTTTGAGTAACCAACTATAGGTATATATTCATGACTGGTTTCTAAAGATTAACATCTTTAGTAGAAACCAATGGGCTTCGGCTTAGTGTAACAGACAGGGTTGTGCAAGTCAGAAAGTATTGAGAGGCAGATGCTGTTTTTTATCTTTTATAGAACATGTAAGTGAGGCAAAGACTACCTCCAAATCTTATATAATTCAACTTCCTTTGTTAAATAACATTAATGGAGAACAAATTAATTGTAAATCAATTATCAGTGTTGTGTAATGGTTGACATTCTGATTGCAATCAATACATAATGATGAGTTTTGGAAGGGAGGCAGTCAGTGAGTGTGTGTTACACAACAGCTGAATTTAATGATCAAATATCTATTGAGTGTTCTTTGATATGAGATGGTTCCCAAAACTGACCACTAGAAGTTGTTCACACACACTTGATGATCACTGAATGCAAACTGTGCGACTTTGCTTTGATTCCATCAGTAACATTTTTCCAACCTTCTCGTTCACCTGGCTTCATACTTTTTCTGTATTTGACGCTCTATTTATTTCTCCTACCACACATTCTTTTCACTCTGTCATCTGTTTCTCTCATTTAACTTTACCCCTCCTCTCTCTATAACTGGAAGAGAGTGTGCATGTGTGAGACTGGTCTGTCCCTATAAAGAACTCTCCTCTGCCTTCAGTCATGGAGCGCGCTACCTCAAATCACACCATGCCCAGCAAATATATCCCTCTCAGATCTCTAACAAGAATATCCTGAGACATTAAGTGTACACTGTGAAGTGCAGTCAGACACACACAGACATGCACACACAAATACAGTAGTTGCAAGCATACACACAATGTAACATGAGCTGTCAGTCTTGGGATAGGCTGCAACGATGAGCTCTTTTAAGATGTGTGCACATTAGATTCCAGTGCAGAGCTTATTAACACCATTAACACTCAGTGGATCACAGCACCATTAAAATCTCCTGAAAGACTGTTTGACATCTTCATAAAATCATGTCAGTTGGCAGAAATTAAAATTACACAATGGATGCAGTAGAAGAGGGATGATGAAATGTGTGTTTTTTGTTCAACAGAGTGTGAAAGGTGTACAATAACAATCAACTGCTCACCTTGGTGCCATCCAGACTGATGATGCGGTAGACATTGCGCGTACTGTCATAGAAGTAGGAGACAGTGACGGCATGCTTGCTGGTGGGCAGCCAGTTCTTTTTAGTGTTGGGATCAATCTGGAAGACGTGGGCCCGAGTGCTGTAGATGGGCTGCTCCCTAAAGGGGACGAAGAAGAAGTTGTGAACCTCTTTGTGCCGCAATACCAACGTCTCACCAAACCCAGCATCGAAACTCCTGTTGCCTACGGGGGAGTTTGATCGCCCTGGCAACCGAATTACCAACTCGCCATCCTCCATAGTTATACCACAGAAAGAGAGGCTGAGAAAAGACTACTAGATACACTCATTGCCTTGTATACATGGACAACAAGCTACAGTAACTGAACTGACAAGCTACAGCAGAGTTCCCACATACACCTTAAGTCTACACTTCCTCTGATACATTATCTTTCTACTTGTAAACCAATACACTAAATGCAGCTACTCAACAGAAACTCTCTCTGTCTTTCTCTCTGTGTAAGGCAGCGCAGTCTCTCAATGCTCTGATATGGGAATGCCTGCAGCACTGAGCGAGGGTCACACAGGGGAGCACAGGGGGGAAAGGAGAGGATTTAAAGCTAAATATAGACAGTAGGCCATGGTTAACTACCAAAGACACACCCCACAGAGCTGCAGTTTCCACACAGACACACATAATACATGTGCATATATAAACATGCACACACTGTGACACAGACGTGATGGAATTATAAATCTGTATTGATGTGTGTGTAGGCTATATGTGGATTTGTGTCTGTGTAGTAGCTTAGATCTGTAGATGATCAAAACTCCATGATAGGCTTGGTTTGAGATGAGTTAATTCCTTATTGACCTCTGTGTGAAACTCAAACCACAGTTAGGATTCGCCCCTATTAACGTAGGTGATTATAAAAGAGTCTTCTTTGTTTTTTGACCTGCCATTCAACCAGCACTCATGCGCCACCTTCACCCTTTGTCCATTTATCTCTCACTCCTCAGTTTGCTCTTACAATGCCCTCATATATTCCAGCATTGTTGGGGCTTCTTGGGTAATATCTACAGTCAGTACACACACACTCACTCAAAGCGCAGGGTGCAGAGGGAGATATTCTGGGCTGGCAGTGCTGGCAGAGCAGGAGATAGAGAAGTGCTTACACTGCACTGAGGGGGTGATGGGGGACATCAAAGGCTTGCTGTATAAATGAATATTAAAATTCAGCAGCAGCACCCCTCCTGTGTGTGATTAGCCAAGACTGGGAAAGAAAGAAAAACATGGAGACAGGGAGAGAGAGAGGGAAGTTAGACAGGAGGAGAAAGAGAATGATGGGGAATGTGAAGAGTATAGGAAGTCAGAGAGTGAATCTGGGATGATTAATGTCGCTCCACAAAGCTGCTTGTGGAGTGCTGTGCGCAAATTATCATAATCATCGACAGCAGTGTAAGTGGCGGAACTGTGAGTCATTTCAACTCTTTCCCAGCACACATCACACAACCACGGCCTGTCCGTATGATCTGTGCAATAGCCGCTTGGCAACTGGCACTGTTTTTCATTGCATAATTTGATGGAGCTGTGGCAAATGTTGCGCTTCTTATTGCTTGATTGTGTTTGTACCAACCACAGCAACATTCTTGTGCTTTGATTTTTACATGAATGCCTGTGCCAAAGAGTTTTGTTCCAAAACGACACCCACCAGTTGTCAAAAAAAGCAATACCTACTCCTACAACTGAACTTTTAAAAGACAGCACAATAAATGATTGAATGTAATTTAAGTTGAATACTGCTTTCTTATTTTTTATTATTTTCATATACATTTTCCTTTCTCAAAAACAGGCATTTTGCATCAGGCATCAGCTCCACCATACATGCTCTACACTACAGTCTTTTCTACAGTGATTTTGGTCTGAGCCAATAGCTTGACAGAGTTACCAGTTATGGGCTTGCATGGAGGTCAATTCAGAATGCGTTGATCCTCTTGCACTCGAGCGATGAACTCCAACAGTAGCATGTAGGCTGCATGGCAGCTACACAGATTTAGCAATAGGGACACAACATAGGGAATAGGGAAAGCCTTAATATGCTGTCTATCTTCCATGAGTCCATGACAGATGTGCATACAAATGTGAAAACAAAAGCAACATGGTCAGAGGAAATGGAAAAGAAAACAGGAGAAGAAAGGAAAAAAGGAAAAGAGAGGGTTATCGAGAGGGTAATTTCAGTGGGATGCGAATGAGTGGTAAAGGAGAAAGCGTGGAGCAAGAAGAGGAAGAGGAAGAGGAGGAGGAGGAGGAGGTGTTTAGCATGCAGAGTGTACTGCGTGACACAAGGGCAGGTAAAGAACGTGAATGTTAAAACAGACAGAGAAGGCGGGCAGAATGAGAGAGGGAGGGAGAGTGATGAAGTGAGAGAAGAAGGGAGGGATGAGGAGAACGTGGAGGAGGTGATGAATGTATGTGAGGATGGAGCGCTGAGAAGACGATGAAGGGAGTGGGAAGCTCCAAACTGCTACGCAGTGTGGTATAAACAATTACGTTAAGTATGACTGTGTGCTGCTTAAGTATGAACTTTCAGAGAAAAGTTTTTAAGGGAAAATGGTCAAGTGTCAAACAGATTCATGTGTACAAGTTGTGTGCCTGAGACTTAACGTTAACGGATGATAATAAGAAGGAATGGATGGTGTAAGAGCCATAATAAGGAAAGCAACACACAGATATACTGTATGCTGTGTTATGATATATAACATTTTTTGTTGGTAGTCAAATGTTGCGTTTTTTTAGATGCTCCTTTACTTTTATTGATGACATTAGTAATTTCTTAAACACAGACTTTAACTCAGTGGCATTTTTGGAAAACAGAAAGGAATGAGACTACAGGTGGACTGCTACATAAACTTAGCTGCTAGGTGTGTTGTTAATTAAAGGGTTAGTACACACAAATTACAAAAAACAACAACAACATATGTACCCACACATTTTTTCACTTACCTCTCGTGGTATCTAACCATAACAGTTTTGATTTGTTTTAAGATATTTCTTCCTCCAACCTAATGACAGTGAACGAAAAATACACCTAAACGGTAATACATCTTCCCAGAAACAATGTCCCTGTTACTTTTAGTAATCTACTGGGAACAGTTTGTATTGGAACTGTTTTCGACTACAGAAAATGAAAATGAAAACTATTTACAGAGATGGGCCATGCCTTACAAAAGGGTGTAAACAGGGTCAAATAAAATATGAAACAAAAACTTCCTGCATGGCTAGTTATCATTGCTTGTTGTATCTTGTAACCGGGGTGAACCGACTATTTAAAATATGTTGAGCTATGGCACACACCTCAACTCTACACGTGTTAACATAAGTATTGATCATTGAACAACACTGTACCAATGCCTACGGGCATTTCATATAAACACATACACACACATATCCGCAGCTCCAGGAGCGGCAACAGGTGTTACCAATAGCACATCTTGTGCTTCAGGGGTTTGATGCACAGATGTGAAAACTCAGTCATTTGGTCACACACATGCACATCACTTATACCATAAAAGGCTGCATTATTTTCTACTTCAGTGTGTCCCCTTTAACTGTGCTGCTGCCCCTTTTCCTGCAAACACTGACAGTGAAACAGAAGCATAATAAATGGTCCATCTCAAGAGATCTCACTTTCCCATGACACCTCCACCTCCACCCTACCTCCTTCTAAAAGTTGTCCCTGTTTCCAGAGTTTTTCATTAATTTAACGGAGAAGAGCTTGAAGGCAAGTAGATCTTATTTAAGGTAGAGATGTCATTAATGAGAGAGCTCCCTGTTGCTCTACCTACTGGGAGCGGCTTGGATGACCTGAGATGTGCCTGTGAACACACTCTCTCTCTCACACACACCCACACAAACAGCAAAGACAAAGAGAGAAACCAAGTCCGTCTGTGCACTGATTGTATTTGCCCAAGGAAGTGAGAGCGCACCAGAGACAGTGTTGATAGGCATCTCCAGTTCTCATCCAACACTAATGTTCTTCTCTGTGCCATTACCATTAGAGCTGTAACTGGCTTGATATTCAGCCATGAGGCCAGAAGTGAAATATGACTCTATCTGTCTGTGCCATTACTGCTAGGCAGGTAGCCAGACAACAGATCTACACATATGTACTCTTTCATCTCATCTGCACCTGCACATATATTCTAACTTTAATACACACACTGTATGCAGCATAGTGCTTTGAATCACAGTTTACAATTTATTCTATTGTAGATCAATTGAGTCATTGAGTCAGTTGCATAACAGTAACTTAGTCACCAGTGTGGCAGAGCCCAGTGGAGAGCTGAAGCTGAGTGGGAGACCGCTGAATGATGTGCTGCCCACACTGTAGGAGGGCAGAGTGGGCCCTGGGAAGCCTCCAGTGTATTGTAAATAGTTAATGCAAGAGTTTTGGCTGATGCCTTGAAATCGCACCATGCCTGTGCCATATTGTTAACCTCCTGCTGTGCAATTAATCACAATGAACTGCGGGAGACAGCTGTTAATGGACGGCAAGCTTGGTGGGGGAAATGGACCGCTGAGCGCAGGGTTAGGGGACATGCAAATGAGCAGCGCTGTGCAGTAGGCGGATATTTCACTGATGGGTGCCTGTTGTTGAGGATGTGTAAGGTAGCGGTCACTGAGCTGCCATAGAGACAGAAAGCCTCTCTCTGTCATTAAAGCCTTGTGCGGCATTGTAGCTACTTACATTCCCTTGCTCTGACATTAAACTGTTCTGAAACCTTCTCTAGAGCAGGACCCAGAACAGGATGTACAGTACACCAGACCACAGATCTCTGTTTGAGCATACTTGAGAAGAAATGCTGTTGTTACACATGCCTTCTTTAAGAATTACATAACTGTCGGTAATGTAGGTGGGGAGTAAACGGTGGGACAGAGAGACCTAGAAGAAACAGCATCTTAAATCACTCTCTCATTGTTCTGCAATATTAGGGAATTTAAGCTTTGCTTCATTAAGGTAAGAACCCCTAAAAAAAACCCTGTGGGACCCACTGCTAGTCCCACTTTGAGAATCACTATTTCAATCATAAAAGTTTGATGATGGGGCAACTTCTGCACTAGCATTTGTGTCTCAGCATGTTGGGCCCAATGTGCATTTCTATTCTGGCAAACAGCATATTCTGAGAGGAAAGAGGAATAAAGTTCCTTCATTATATGTCAGAATTTGTGGTTTTAGTGTACAGCACATCAAGGCTCACCACCACAGCACTACCTGAACTATCCACCATTAGGTTTATTAGACGTCATGTTAGACAGAGAGATACATTTTAAGGCATACACCCAGGTCATTATCGTGTTATGCCTGGTGTGGTTTCCATGACAGGGAAGTTCATACCCTGTGAGGCAGCCGCAGCTGATATGAATGCAGAAAGGAGGGAAAGGGGACTAAGTCAGCCTGTGGGATAATAATCACACTTACCCCATTGTTGTGGATGACATGGAAGGCGACCTGACTAACGATCCTTTTCGCTGGCAATAAAAATGTATCTCTCGGATTGGCTGCTGCGTATGAAGGTCTTCTCTCTACACGACAGCCCTCAATGTATCACCGTCGGTGCGTCTGCAGGAATTTGATGACAACTGCTCCATTCCCCTCCACTGTCACCGCATGAAATCACACATACATGTCGTTCTGCACATGGCACGGAAATCAGATCTTCTTCTCGTCCTTCGGCGTTGAGGGTTTGGTGATGGAGAAGCAGCAGCAGTGGCAGTGCTGTGGGAGATCCAGCGCAGAGTCCAATGGAGATCCGACAGGCGCCCTGCTGTTGTCGTGTAAATTACAGATCCTCGCTCGAAGGGTGGAGAAGCCCTGCTGACTGAACTTGGAAAGACAACCCTCATTTAGCCAGTATAACGCACAGCATCACACTGTCCACCCGCGTCTCTCTCTCTCTCTTTCTCTTTCTCTCTCTCTCTCATTACCATAGGCTCACATGTCACACCCCCACTCTCTCGCCCAGACTACAGCTATTCCACACACTCACTATTACCTGCGCATTTCTGTAATAAAGCCGATTTCTCATGTGGCCCCAGGACTAACCCCACAGCATATCTTGTGCTTTTTGCAACATCAATTTAATGCCTTTTGTGTGTGTGTGTGTGTGTGTGTGTGTGATTGTGTGTGTGTGTTTCACGTGACAATTGCCGGCTCTCCTTACTGGTATGTGGAGTCGTTTGCATAGAATGAAACATCCTGCACTTTCTCTGCTGCAGCTTTATGTGTCTGCTTTATTGATCTAAGCCTAACCACGGACCCCTATGTGCACCCCGCCCCCCAAACCGCTCCACATCTGGCTGATGCATCCGCTTCCCTCCCA
>NW_023339718.1:659145-668092 GCF_004916995.1 Morone saxatilis
TTTTGTGTTTTGCCTCAGTTTGAGTGGGTCAGATGGTGGAACTGTTTGAGGCGGTGCCAGCAGCATATCTTCCGGATTTGGCCGGAAGGAGACGTGCCGAACTCGGCTGCAACAAGACATACAGCAGTCTATGCAGGTGTGTGTGGAAGCTACGCACAGTATTCTCTGCATCTGACTTTGTGTGGATCTTCGTCTCACTAAGTGTGGTTTCTCTCAGGTGGCCTGCTTTACTTGGACTGGATCTTCTATGAATGGATTGGGATGCCGGAGCAGTGATGCTGATCTGTCGTCTTGGTCATCAAGGGAAATGTGAGTCATCTCTGACTCACACTGTGAATGTCATTTAAAATGGTGTTTGTGTATGTTGTGTGTGTGTTTGTGTGTATATATATATATATATATATATATATATATATATATACTCATTGATACCCACTTTAACACCTGTATGTTTTTCTGTTTCAGAAAAGACATGATCCTATTCATGTACTCTCTGTCCTGCAAAGGTTGTTCAAATCACTGTGTGAGTAATAATACGACTTTTTTGAATATCAAATAATTTATTTTCCTCTTAACATGGTTGGAAAAACTTGCTTACTTACTACTATCTAACTAACTTGATTCTTACTTAGCTGCATATAACAAACAACAATTTATTTTATGTTCTCCACAGACTTCACTAGGTGGAGCTATTTGCCCATAGGAAAACGAGTTTCAGGTTCACAAATAAGGAAACTGAAACTACCATAAGTCTCATAATGTTTGTTTTTATTCAAAGCATATGTAGAGAGGACTCAGCTGATCAGAGCCAAAGTGCCGATCCTCAGGTTCAGAGAGAAGGGCAGGTAGGAACAAAGCAGTCGTAGCAGCCTGTTGTTACAACATCATCAAAGTCAGAAAGACATTTAATATGAACATTCTATTACTCCTACCCTCTTTAGTGATTTGGAGTTTGATCTGAATATCAACAACACAGTGGGCATCAGAAACACATTCCTCCTGAGGAGTTATGCCTTTGGTGGGTGAGAAATTGCTCTGTCTAATTTTAAGTCAGCTGACTGATCACTCTACACATGTCCAAGTGCAAGCAGTGCATTTGTTACTTGAAAGGAAGACGATAAAGTTTCTTGTTTTGACCTGCTAAGTTTGTTTGGTCTCCCACAGCTGATCTCAGGATAAGACCCATGATCCTTGTTGTCAAGAAATGGGCACGACACAATCAAATCAATGATGCCAGCAAAGGAACGTTGAGCAGCTACACACTGGTGCTGATGGTGCTGCACTACCTCCAGAGTCAGTACAATGTCACACACACACACATTCTCATTTATACTTTTGATTTATTGTGAACCTCATCTTGTATTTGTTGTTTTCTTTACAGCTCTTAATGAACCGGTCCTACCCTCTCTACAGAGGGACTATCCAGTAAGTGTCTTCATTGTTTGCTTTTTTTTGCAGCAAGAGGGGCAACTGGAAACTTATGATTACGTATGATGAAAAGACAAATTAAAAGAAATATAAAAAGTACAAAGCATTGCAGACTCTCCATTCTTATCCTCTTTTTGTAAAAAAACATTTTGGCCGGACCTTAGAGGTCCAGTGTGTATGATTTATCTAGCACTGTAGTTGTAGATCGCAACTCTGTAATTGACCCTGCCCTTTCAAGGAAAAACTATGGTGGCCCTGAAAAATGAAAATGACCTTACCCGGAGAAGGTGTATATTCAGTTGGATGCATATTCTATTCAATTTCTGCCAACAAATCCTTCTAAATGTTACACACTGAACCTTTAACTTTGCTTTATCAGTCACAAAGAAAATCGATTATTTTAAGCCTTTGTTCCTTTGTCCTGTGCCTTGATTTTCAGGAGTGGTTTAATCCCTTTATGGACATTGACATGGTTCCAGAGGGACCCAAACATGTCCCCCCCTACATCTCAAGAAACCAGTCCTCACTGGGAGAGCTGCTTCTGGGCTTTCTCAAATACTATGCCACACACTTCAGGTATCTCCCAAGGACATCACATTACGAAGTCTAGTGTTTCAGATGCACCCATGGTTCTTTTGCCTGCTCATTTTCTAGCTTACAATCCACCTTTTTTGCTCCTCTGGCCAACTTCTTCTCCCCCTCCAGTCTCTCTTCTCCTCCCTCTATCTTGCATCCTCTTCTCTGGTTTCATGTTTCTGTGTGAATGGCAGGAGCAGGTGGGACCTTTGGCCTTACACAGCACTAACATGACATACCATGATCCCTGTGTTTGCAGTATGTGTGTTACTTTGCCACACAACGAATGGTTGAAATAAAACTCACCATGCAAACAGGCACGGATTTTTGCATTTTACAGTATTAATCTCTCAGACAGGTCTAGGGTTGCAGTGGTATCCAAATATATGGATATGAAAATTGACAGTTATTATACCATGTGTATATATTTGCTTATGCAAGGTATTGATTTCGACAGTATTCATTATTTTAAAATAAAATGGGATATAATATCTTGTGAAATTATGAAAAAGCATTTGCTCAGCCAAAAAAAGTGGTGGTTGTAGTGGAGAGTATTGCAACCATTTAAATAGAGCTCAGTCTTCAAAGTGTGTAGGAGTGTAAACAGGGAGAGAGGGAGATGAAAACACTAATGCAAACATACCTATGTATGATATTCAGTTTTTGCCAATAGATCCTCCTCAATGTTACTCAGTTGTCTTTTAAAGGCAATTGTTACTGCTGATAATTATAATAATAATTGTGTAATACTGTGAAATTGTGATATTTTCCGAGAACGTTATCATCGTGCCATGACAATCTCATACCGTTGTAACCCCTAAATAGGTCACACATGTTGAGTAATTTTTGCATTTTGTTTATCCTTAGTGTACAAATTGTATGTGCTTTACTGCTGACATTTTCAAAAGTTTTTAAATTTTTCTTACCTTCTTGACAGCTGTTTGCCTCAATCAACTCAAGTCAATAAACTATAAAATTGAACTTGCAAAGACTGAAATCTCTTACAAAGAACATTTCCTTTTTTTCTTTTTGCAAAAACATGTCCATGTACCTTTTTTAAATGTAATACATTCAATGAAACATTTAAGATTTAAGAGCTGAAAGACAGATAATGGTGTGATGGTTAATATGTCAACTCAAGTTGACATATTAACAGATGCATTTACATTTTCCAAGAAGAATGAGTTTGCTAAATTATCACATGACACTATTGTATCTTTTGACAAAAAATAAGAATATTTCTTGTTTGCGTTATCTTTCCTAAACAAGTTTCAGTTAGGTTCGTTTTTATACTGCACTTTGGCAGCTAAGTGTGCATATTTTGTAGTCGATTAGCCACTGAGGACCTTGGTCATTGTTTTATTTTTAGTCCTAACAAGATGGAATAACTCCATTACTTTTTGTTTTTTCTGTGTTTTGCAGGTGGGATAAGCAGGTGATCTCTGTTCGAGAGGCCAGAGCTTTGCCTAAGAACAATTCCCAAGAGTGGAGAAACAAATACATATGTGTGGAAGGTAAACATTCCAGTGGACATAATATTCCACTGCCACCACCACTTAACAATACCTGGGAGTGTACATATTCAGTGAGTGACAGCAATTTCGTGTGTTTCAGAGCCATTTGAAAGAAATAACGTCGCCAGAGCAGTCCATGAGAAGATCAAGTTTGATGCCATTAAAGCTCAGTTTGCTGAGGTACATGCCAGCCATGATAACTATGCTCCCTTCATATTTTCTTTCTTCCTCCAAGCCGCTGTGGGCTATCCATGAGTTATTCATAATCCTCCTGCTTCTCATCTCTCTGTGTCTGTGCAGTCAAGTCGGATACTACAACAGAGGAAGGACCTGAACTCGATCCTCCCAGTCAGAGCCATCATTACGAAGGAGTCATCCAGGAGATAAGGGATTCCTCTAATTAGAAGAGCTGACGGGAGTCTTCTACCTCAAGACAGGCCTGTCCCCAGAAACGAAGAGCGACCTTTGGGGTTTGCTGAGAGAGAAGTCTTGCTGCCTCTGCACTTCACAGCCAGAAAGACTGCAGGACTCTGAATGCTCTGGCTGCATAGGTATCAGCCACATACTGTATGTCCCGCAGCAGTACGTATTGAAAATACTGCACTTACTTTCAAATGCTTTGCAGACTTTGCCAATCTTTTGTAATTATTTCAACTGATAATGAAAAAAGGCATTATTTGTGTAGTGACACCAGAGGAATCTGAAATTAAAATCTTAAAGTCACATAAACTGGTAACAGAGAGATGCTGCACTGAAGCAGGATAATAATGGTCAGTATTATTAGAGATGGTTATTGCTGCTCCTTCCCAGGGCAAATAGCATTCCTAGTAAGAAGTTAAGTATACTGACAAAGTATGAAAAGACAAAATAATACCTGTGACCTGCTCATTTGTGAAGCTGGCCTAAATGGAAGCAACAGTGTTTAGGTTGGAAAGGTCTCAACCAAGTTGATGTCGTCTAATCTGTTTTAGTTATATCGATACTGCACAGAGTCTGCTTTGAAGGTATCCATAGGTTTCTGTTTCTGCCACACACACACACACATATATACAGTATAGTATATATATATACTTATATATATAGTATATACTATTATATATATATATATATATTATATATATATATATATAGAGGATATTGTCCGCAGCCTGCCTGGACCAACTTGTAACATAAAAGCCTTTTTTCTATTTTTCTAGGTCAGTAGTGAAGCTATTATGGGTTTAAACACCATAGACACCTTTTTCTACAGCTGCATTAAGAGCCCTCTCCTTTTTCATCATCACCATTGTTATATTTCTAAGCCTCTCTGAAAAGTGAACTTGTTATTAAGTGATAAATGACTCAGAAGTTATCATTGGAGGGCTGGACTGGAGATATCCCCACTCTTGTGTCATTGTTACTGATGTGTTGTATTATTTCCCTACACTGGTGTCAGGCCTATTTTAGTTCACTATATACTTGATTAATTTGGACAAAAGCGGATGTGTTATTCAGTCATTTTCGGTTCACTTAATACATAACTTATTTGAAGAAGTTACACTTCAGTGGGAAGTTTTGTTTTTTTTCTTTTCTTTTTGGTTTATATTTTTCCTCAGATCTTTTTGTACAGTTTGTACATTACTGACTTTTAAATGTTAATTTAAAAAACATTAAATCTTTGAAGATGTATGATTGTTTTCACTTTATATTTTTCAGCTCTGTGTGAAGCCCACCTTCTTGGCTATGCTAATAGAAGTGCCAAAATCATATTAAATTGTACACTGGCTTCTTTTTTTGTTCATGTTCAGATGTGTTGAGTATTTGATAAAATAAGGGTTGGTGGCATTCTCAATTTTACATTTTAAGGTAATTTCTCATGGAAAACGGTCCATTCTGGGATATGGGATGTTAACATGACTCAACAATAAACACTTGCTAATCCATCACACAATAATATATTTGATCACTGTGCAGTTAAAGATCAGAGATTTTATCCACAGGAACTAAAATATATCTGCTCCATGCCACCTCAGGTGTAATTCTTTTCCTACAGGTAATGCAGCTTATCCACTGTCATCACAGTCAAACATCATTGAATACATTACAGGTGCTTGTGATTCATAGACCTTAATAATTATAAAGCAATGGATTACTGCTGGATATCTGCACCTTTTATTCAAGTGTTCTCTACAGCCTCCTCTGGCAGCTGTGTTGATTGTTTTTTGTTCTGTGGTTTGACACCTTATTACACTTAGTTTTATGACTTCTGTATAGTGCCAGTAGTGCTATGATTTAGATACCTTGCAAGATAGGTATACTTGCGTGTGTGTGCATGGCCCTGTTTAGTGTGGCCACAAGCAGCAGGGGGACCGGGGGGTACTATTTCAGCACATGGCCTATATTTAACTTAGCAAGGGGGATTTTGATCTTAAAGTCACACAGGCTCATTCCGTTGTTAGCTACCGGTACAGAACAAGATAATGATGGTTTCCCCAAATCTATAACAATCTTTTTATAAGTTCAAAATCTAACTTCTTATGTCAGTTCCTCTTTGTTGTTAGTGTGCTTAACCTAAGACTCTGTGAGATACCCTCTGTCACTGCTTTGTCCCTCTCTGTCTCCACTCCCCTCTTTTCATTCCCCACTCAGTCTATTTCTGTCCCCCGCTGAGTCAGATGGACAGCTCCCAACTTAGAATGACACAAACAGGCGGACCAACTCGTCCGAAATCAGAGTGGCTGAAAACATCAAGAGGACTCTAAAATACACAGAAAAGAAACAACATTGAGAAACTACAAATAATAGAGCGGGAGGATATTACCAAGATGGAGGAGTGTGCGAGTCTGGACTCGGAGATGACAGAGCTGCAGGAGTTTCAGTGTGAGGCTTCAGAGGCCATCAGCCAGGACGATGAAGACGAGGTGGAGGAACTAAGAAACAGGTGCTTTAAACACTGGAGCTTACAAGCTGAATAACCTCAATTGTGTCTGACTTTATCTCTGTATAAAGTGGTATCTTTTCTACTGGGACATTTTACCATGAAACTTTTTGTATTTAGTGCTTTAAAGATAAGTTGTGTCTCATCTCTGGAGAGTGTGACTGGTGTATCCAATTGACACGAAGTAGCACTCCATTACTTTGATTTAATAAATTAAATGGTCATCTGTTCTTCAGTTTATACAAGGAATTGTCAGTGTGGCACTGCAAGCAGCTCTATTCTAATATTTGATATTATTCACCATGCCATATTTTACATCTTATTTATCATGTTTCATGATGGGTTCTCTAGCTATCATTGCCATGTCATAAATAGTAGAAGACACTGATATGTTGAATGTATCTGGGAAGGCCAGGCATCTCTTCTCTAATATTACATGTATGACGGTTTGGGACTTCACCTTGTAACCCTGCAGTAGCCCAGCTGTATTCATAGCGAGAGGGACAGCTCAGAGCACATTTCATCATTATTTTTTCAGGTCATCTCTCACATTGGCAGCCTGGCACCAGGCACTTGTTCTAATGCTGGAGATCTACACTTCTCAAGTTTGCATCTTGAGAATAGATCAGCAGGTGTTATCATGTTTTCAGCTTAGATTTGCTAAGTTGCTTCAGGTGCAAAATGTGAATGTGGTTTCAATGCTTACTCTGATATGTTTTGATTTGATTCATTAGTTTGGTCTCTACTTGCATTTCCACGGGTTGTGCCAATAGCATCTCCTCTTGCAGTGAGACTGTTTAGTCATGCCCTTCCTCTCCTCGTGAAAAGCACAAACAGCCGGCTTTCCTTCCCCTAACTCTGTCTATTCCTTATCCTCCAGTCTGCGAGAGGTTGTCCAGGACCAGTCTGTGAACCCCAGACTCCAGTGCCTGATGGTGGATCCATCGTTCTCCATGGTAACTGTTCAGAGCGAGGACAGTGGTATTGTTTGGGAGACTGCCTCTAGCCGCTGCTCTACCCCTTGGGCCTCTGAGACTAGCTCCATCTCTGAAGCCTACAGCATGGAGGGGTCTGGAGCCGCAGGAAAGATCACCATCGTATTTGATGAGGAGCAAATAGTCCGCAGGAGGACAAGGTCTGGAGGAAGGAGCAGCAGGCTGGGGGACAGGCTGAGCCGACCTGGTAGTTCAAGATCAGCTTCAGCTCTTGGAGTGGAGAGACTGGAGATGGCAGAGGTTTCTCTTCCCAATGTCAAAAAGGAGAAAACCGAAACAGAGCCGGACTTGGAGGAAATCAAAAACAAAGATCAGCAGCTGTTTAGTTTGATTTCAGAGGGTTATGAGATTCTCAACATCAGAGTCCCCTCCAAACTTCCCACTGTGGATGAGGAAGAGAGCACAGAGCTCCAGGACAATTTGTCTTATTTGGACCAGACTCCAAAGATCAAATCCCGAAACCACCGTGACTGGACACGACAACAGAATCATGTCCAGCCAGAGGAGGGGGAAATACTGGATCACCAAGAGGTATTTACTGATTTATCTGATTGGTTTGAGTGGTTTTGATAATGAGATATTTACACATTTTTTTCATATATATCTTTATTGGGTTATCAAGACACAACAACCCTCCCCCCCCCAAAAAAAAAACAAAAAAAAAACAGGAGGGGTGAACAGTAGCCAAACCAACAAAAAACTAAAAGTAAAAAGGGACATTTAGAGGAGGGATCCAAAATGCTTGGAAAAAAGAAACAAAAATGAACTATAACAATTTATATATGTTGTGCCTGGAGACCACCATATCATCGCACAAAAGACAATTACTGGCCTCTTTCAGAATCCTGACTAGGGAAAAAAATAAAAAAAAATAAAAAGTTACATCAGTTTATCTTAATTAGAACCATCTATCTTAATCATCTAGGGAGGGAATGGAATTGATTAAGGAAAGAATGGGATTCCAAGTTTTATAACATTTGTCGAAGCACCCCCTAATACTGTAGAAATGACATTAGATCCTTTAACCAAGAGTTAGGGGAGGGAGGATTCTTATTCTTCCAATGAAGTAAAATAGGTCTGCGGGCTACCAGAGATGTGAAAGCGATAGAGTTGCTTTCCCTGTTGGTGAAGTGTGTGAATTCTTCAGACACACCAAAGATGGAGGTTAAAGGACTCCAAAGCACTGGTTTGTTTAGAGCTTTTGAAAAAGTATTGTAGAAAGAGGACCAGAATGAGCTTAATCTCGGACAGGAAAAAAACGTGTGTATGACTGGCTGATGACAGAGAGCATCTGTCACATGTATCACTTGCTAGCTTTGGAAAAATTTATCCTGTGCAGTACCTTGAACTGAATTAATGTCAGACTGGCACAAGATGAGGTGGAGTTAACCCTGTCAAGGGCCCTTTGCCACCATTCGTCTGAGATGAATGAGCTTGTGGGAGGGCAAATTTAGTTCGGAAGTTCTCAAAGGAGATAAAAATGTCCTTATCAAAAAGTTGATCAAAATTCACCAGCC
>NW_023339718.1:668192-715074 GCF_004916995.1 Morone saxatilis
AGCAACTGGTTTTGTTTAGAAGCTTTTGAAAAGTAATTGTAGAAAGAGGACCAGAATGACCTTAATTTCGGACAGGAAAAAAACGTGTGTATGTAAAGTTGATCAAAATTCACCAGCCCTTTCTCTTTCCAAAGAGTGTAAGTTGAGTCAAGTGCCGCAGGTGGAAATAGGTGGTTTTCACAGAAGGGCATTAGTGGGGAGAGAGAGGTGAAATGTCGTTTAAACTGTTTCAGGATTTTTATAGTAGTCAAGACAATTGGGTTGGAGGTGACTTTAGTAGGGTGTGCATTTAGAGGGGCACATATTTCTAACACTTTTTTTAACACTAGTTTTGCTGTCATTTTCCTTTTTCTGCCATTCACATGAAAATAATGTATTCATTTGTGAATTGTGAAATGCTGTTTTAAACACTAAATTGTCTTCAAAAGATTGAGTTGCTGATTGTGTTCTTTCCTTAGCCCTCAGAGGAAGATTCTTCTCAGCAATCAGCGTTCACAGAGCTCAGACACACACCCACTCAGAAAGAGAGCACTGGCGACATAGACTACTTTGAGAAGTTTACCCTGCTTGATGTGGTGGTTCCTGAAGAACAAGCTCCAGAGCCGCAGGAAGAGGCTGAACAGCCTGCAGCGACGCCCCAAGTAGAGGAGCAAAAGCTTGCTAAGGAGACAGCCTCAGAGAGCCCTTCTGCATCAGAAGACTCCTTTGTCTTTGTTACAGATGTGGAGATAGTTGGGGAACACCTGGATGAGGTCTTCTATGGAGAAGGAGCTGCTGCTGATGCACTGCAGCGGAGAGAAGATGATGAGGCGGAAGGTGGAGCAAGGATGAGAATGAGACGAGAGAGCCAGAGATCTGTGAAGGAGAATGGTTCCGTGTTGTTTGGGAGTCAAGAGACTATCCTCACACCCATTTTTATCTCCCCAGGACCCCCTAAAATAATTGACCCCATCCTACTGGAAGAACCCACCGCCATGTCCTTTATGTACTCAGACCTTTATGAGGATGCTATAGGTGAGAGGAGGAAGAGCGATGAGGAATACTCTGAGGCAGAAAGCGTGGCATCTGAGAAGTCTTATAAAAGACGTTTATCAGATTCAGAGGAGGCGGATGGGTACCTGGAGAAGTTTACTTTAAAGGATGAAATTCCCACAGTGGAGGTTCAACCTGAGACAGTGGAGGATAGGAGAGTGGGGAGGATGATGTGGTCACAGAGTCAGTTTGAAATGACAGGATGTCTAACAAGAGTGGTCAAAGAAGAAGAAGAAGATGAGGGCAAGAAGAAGATAGAGGAACCAAAGACACAGGATGTCAGTGAGAGGAGTGAAGATTTAAAATCACTAACATTGGAAGACAAAAAAGAAATAGTTACAGAAACAGAAAAGGAGAGGGAGGAAATACAACTCTCCATGGTGACTGAAGAGCAGACTGTCAGGGAAGCTTTGGAAGAATCAATTCAGGAGTCTAAACTGAGAGAGGAGGAGGAGATGATGGGGGATCAGGAAATGAAACAGGAAGTAAAGACAGACCAAACTGAGCCTCCTGAGAAAAGCACTGATGAACTACTGCCTAGAACCCAACAGGTGGACAGTACAGTAGAGAAAACAGGGGAGAGTAAGGAGAATCAGAGAGAGGTGCCAGCAGAAACAGCTAGCATTATTGAAACTGAGCAGCCACGTCCAACACAAGAAGTGGTAGAAGAAACCACTCAGGTGGTTGTAAATGCTACAGACGAGGCAGCTGTGATAACACCTGTAAGCAGTGAGCGGCCACACATCACCACTAAATCTGAAATACCAACAGAAACCGCTGAGCAGAGTTTGTCTGAGGAGGTGGCTAATGACATTAAGATGGTGGCCACTGATGAGACAGTAGTAACTGAGGTCATAGCAGAGGTCCCAGCTGAAGTGAAAGAACCCGAGACTGAAAGACAGGAAATTCTCACCTCTACTGAAATAGAGACATCAGCTGAAACAACACTGTGTGAGGAAAAAGGAGCAGCAGATGTGGTTTCTGAAAGTGTTGCACCTGTTGAGGTTATCACTGACTGCGATTCTGCAGTACATGCAGTAGTGGAGGTAATAGAAAAAGCAGTGGATGAAAAAGAGATCAAAACTCAAGTTCAGATTGATCTTCAGGAGGTAACAAGTGTTAAGACAACAGATGTTCCAACAGCAGCTCCTGGAGGAGAAGAAGAACATGAAGATCTAACAGAGAAAACTACAGTTGAGAGCGAGGTGCCTCAATTTATTACTAAAGCTGGTCAGGAGTCAGAGGTTAAAACTAAGATTCTAAGTGAGGTAACTGAACCTGTGATACCAGAAGAAGTCAAGACTGATGATTCAGACAAGAAACAGCATGGAATTCAAGAGTCCAAGCAGCATCAACAAGGGAAATCAGTAACTGACAGTGAATCAGACAATACAAATCTGATAACTGAAGCCAAAGATAAAACCCCCACAGAGGACACTGTGACTGATGTTCAGGACAAGGTGAATGTGGGTGATGAATTAATCCTCCTTGTACCCAAAGGACAAGCTGTAGAGATGGACATAGAGCTAAGTCAGCAGCCAGAGAAGACTAAAAGTAATACAGTAGTTCTCTCTGAACCTGACAGCACATGTGAACATCTCATAAAACCTGAAACCACAACAATATGCCCTGAGACTCTTCAGGCACCAAATGAAGAAACAATGACAGAGCCTCAACTTGAATTAAAACCAGAAGTTATTCTGAAGGAAGAAGCACTACCTATAAACCAAGTAGACAAGAGGGATTCTCCTCTAGCACCTGTAGAGGAGGCCAGCACAGAGGAGCAGAAGACTGAGTGGGGCTTTAAAGAAGAAACAATAACAGAGCCTCAACTTGAATTAAAACCAGAAGTTGTTCTGAAGGAAGAAGCACTACCTATAAACGACTTAGACAGGAGGGATTCTCCTCTAGCTCCTGTAGAGGAGGCCAGCACAGAGGAGCAGAAGACTGAGTGTGGCTTTAAAGTAGAAACAATAACAGAGCCTCAACTTGAATTAAAACCAGAAGTTGTTCTGAAGGAGGAAGCACTACCTATAAACGAGTTAGACAGGAGGGATTCTCCTCTAGCACCTGTAAAGGAGGCCAGCACAGAGGAGCAGAAGACTGAGTGGGACTTGGAAGAAAACAAGGACGTCCTTTCCACTCTGAGGAGCTTTACCCCTCAGGAGGATTTGTCCGGGCTACACAGAGAGGATACACAGTCAGAAGAAGCAGATGTAGAACAAAAGGCAGAGAGGCAGGAGGTGAAAGATGCCCCAAAAGCAAACATTGTTAAAGAGGATTCAAGTCTAGAGACTGATCTGCACACAGAGGATGTAGGGCAAAAGATGGAGCATGATGAAGCAGGTGCAGAGGCTCCAGAGGTGACTGTTGACGAGCTTGAATATGAGGTGATATCTAAACAGGATGCAAAAGAGATGCTGGAACCTGAAACACAGAGAGATGCAGCAGAACCAAAACCCTCTGAGTCTGGTCAGGAGAGAGAAGAGAGGGTGGAAGTGGAGGTGGAGGTGGAGATGGAGATGGAGGAGAAGGAGGAGAAAGTCTTGGATCTGTCCCCAGAAGAAGAGCTCATTGAGGCTGACTATGAAATCATTGATGCAGAGGAGGAGAGTCAGGCCCGACTGGCAGCTGAGCTGCAGGGGATGGACTGGTTTTGTCTCACTTGTGGATGTCTGCTGTCAGTGGACGACTATGGGTCAGGACTGCATCACAGCCATGAGGTGACTGCTGTGGACAAAGCATACGAGGAAATCAAGGTAATGCACTGTTAATGTGAATGTGAATATGTTTTCTATATATACATAAATGTTTCTTTTAGAGTTTACAAAGAGAGTCGTCTGAGCTTCTCAATCCCAATTTTGTGTCTGGGGTCCTGGAGAAACATGATTTGATGATGAGTTTCAGAAGCTCACTACAGACAGTTACTTATAACTTATGTTTGTGGTTTCAGAGACACCAGCTCTTAAACATACTATATATTTGCACCTATATCTAAATCTCTATATCTGTGATTCGTGTTGACAAGACTTCTGTTATTGGAGTTTTCATTGTTCAGCAGAGCTCTAACAAGGAGATAGACCTCTCTGTCTAACCCCAAACATAATTCATATCACTATGTAGGAGATGTACTGTACATTTATTTGTGTGACTTTAGAGCAAACAAAAGGAATATACGCTCAGTTGACAGTTTATTAGGTACACCCAGCTAAAACTAAGGCAGTCTAATAGCACAGTCCTGCAAATAAGCATATTTCCCAAAATGTTGAATCACACCTTTTCAGATAACATGTTTTTTTCTTTTTGTTCTGTCTGTGGCCTCAGAGACTTTATCACTTTAACAGGCTGCTGCTGAAGTGATGCAACAGCAGTTCTCATGTCTTTTGGCATGGTTTAATCAAATAGCAGCTCATCATCATACACTTTACCAACATTATTACACAACGCGGTTCTGATCGTCACACACTTTACTGGCATTAGTCTGGGTCATCATATAAAAAAAGTGGTCCTAAATTAGTCAGCTATAACTTTTCCATTCATGCTGGCAGATTGCATGCTCTCTGGCCGCTGGCAAGCTGCGGGCAAGCGCATTGAATTGTTGTGATGTAATGCTCTGCTTTGATCGGTGGAAAGGTCCAGTGTGACATCATCAAGTGGAGACTGATATGTGATCTGTTCACACACAGTGTTCTCCCTCGCTGTCCCTATGGGTCAGCACAGGGTCAGCCATCTGCTTTTTTAAAATCTGTATTAATTTTATAGCACCTTCTAACAATCTGAAAAAAAACAAAACATTTTGTTGTCTTTTACCTGCAGTTTCACAAAGCTATCTGTTCATTTATTAACCCACGAGGCAAACGTGCCTTAGAGAAAGACACTTTATTCATCAGGAGAGACAATATTCGGTTGTTTTTCTGTAATCTGTGAGGGTACATTCAACAACATGAATGTCGGGACTTATTTTGCCATGCATTTGATAAACAAAGTATCTGGCATCTAAATCAAAGGAAAGCTGGAACAAACTGAGATTGATCAAATTTCATTTCCAGATGATATTTCAACCAGGTCTTTTGCATGTGTGAGTTGTATTTATATGAAACATTGACAGCTGGACTGTAAATAAGACAAAGATCAAAGCTATAATGCAAGTCTGACTTCAGCACCAAGAAGTGCAGTCTATTCAGTTACTCCACAAGGGGAAAATCGATCCTAACAAGTTGACCAAAACAACTTAGCAAAACTGTATCCAGTCCAGTTCTCTTAGCTAGAATGTACAATGCACTTCTGACTTTTAGTGGAGAGGAGGTCAGCCTCAGAAGGAACAGGGACCGATAAGAAACCACAGCTTGATAAATGTGAGCTGTCAGAGTTTGGGTGGTGGTCAGTCTAAATAATAACAACAGAAATGAGCATCCATGTCCTGTGAAATGGGATCAGATTCCTTAAATAACCTTTAATTGAATCTTCAGAGTAGGGAGAAAGAAAGAGAGTTAGAAAGTTTGATTCACTGACATGAATTAGTGTGCTGTACGTCTCTGTTCCAGTAAAGAAGAAGAAAGTGAAGGGAGGGTTCAGTTTACTGAAATTCAGCAGTGATTGCAACAGGGCAGAAAACACTGCTGCATTGTTTCTGATAAATAAAACTGCTCTTTCAGATCAGTCTATTTTGGTGAATAGAAAAACACTCTTATTAGTCTCTAGGGATCTCTTCATGGCCAGTGTAGAATAATTATAACAACTAAGAGCTCTTTGAATATACATAGGTACACAGAGATACAGTAAACTTAATAGAGAAAATCTGAACCTTTTAATCCAAGCTGCATCTTGCTCTTAGAGGCTCTGGGTTATAAACATGATATTTTATCTGCAAGCGTTTTTTGTTTTATTATCAGGAGAAGCTGAGTGACTGGATCTCAGAGCTTCAGGGGAGGTCAGAGAACATCGAGGACCTGGTGTCTGAGCTTGAACTGGCCTACAACTCTGTAGAGGTAAAACAAACTGACTTTGTGCCTTCACATTTAATACTAAATAGGACTATACCTCTTTTTAATACTTGCCATTAGGTCAGTATAACGTTGTTAATAAATTACACGATACACATCATAATATTTTATTTCACTGGTAATATAATGTCTCCGTCTTGCATTCCTCTCCTCTCTACCAGGACCAGTGTGTGGAGACTGAGGCGGCGATGCAGGCACAGAATGAGGAGATGATGGCTCTGGTGATGGAGCAGTACAATAACATGTCTGTCAGCATGGAGGAGGAGAAGAAGGCCAAGCTGGAGCAGCTTTATGACCAGATTGTCTCCTTCCAGGAGAGCATCGACTCCGCCAAGGCCACTCTGGAGACCACGGCCAGAGAGGCTGAGACTGATGCACGGGTGAGTCCTGAGGCTCTTGAGGCTTATTGATCAGTGGTATTATATTATATATATATTTTCTGATAATACTTCTTTAATCTGCTCTCCCACTAGTCACCTGAAGACATTCATGCAAGGTAATGTGCATTCAGTGAATTGAGTGTGAGCTAGTGTGCTTTTCTAACCAGTTTATACTAAAATGGTACTAGATTGTGATTACCAATGCAGTTTGCTGCTTGACCTGCAGAGCTGTAGTAGAACTGCAGTGTGCCAATATGCTGAATATTCAACTGTAGGGGTAGATTCAAGCTCAGTATATATAAAAGAAGGCTTTTGATGCTGACCTGAAGTTGTAGCCAAAGGCTAAATGCTGTGGTTGTGTGGACAGACTCAAGGCAGCTCTGGACACAGCCATGTCATTGGAGCTGGGTCCCAAGGGACTGCTGGTGTTCGAGGATTATGCCAAGGGCAACACTTCCAGCTCTCATGCCGCACAGCGCAAGGGAATCCCAGGTAGGTCTGATGTAGACATATCTTTGCAGACACACCTGAGAGTTGTAAGAAGTCTCATATCATGTGCATGTATGTGGCAGTTATGGATTGTGTATGTCTCCTGTGCCACAGTGCCTCAGAGGCCTACACTGCAGTCTCAGGAGCCAGGTTCAGCCACCAGCACCAGTGTCACTGTTTACTGGAAAGTCAACCCTGGAGATATAATAGACTGCTTCCAGGTCTACTGCATGGAGGATCCACAAGGAGGTAAACACTTTCAAGATGGTCTTTAAAAGTCCAGTGTGTAACATTTAGGAGGAACTAGTGGCAGTAATGGAATATCATATTCGTTGGTATGTTTTAAGTGTAAATTGAGCTGAAAATAAGATAAAATTGTTGCATATTCGTTAGCTTAGAATCCCACACACAGGTCCTCAAGGGGCTCCTATTACTATCTATCTATCTGCTATATACTATCTACTACCTTACTATCATATACTTCAGGTAACTTGATGTCCTGCTTTGGCAGCAATTAGAGTTAATAGATCCTTCTAATTGAAAATATTTTATGGTAAATTATCTTTAGTATTTATAATAGATGTTGTTGATATGAACTTTAAAATCCTGTCAGCAAGTTTTCTGGCACAACTGTGATTAAATATTGATGATTGCGTGTGTTCCTGCTTATGTCCACAGCTGTGTCAGAGGAGTACCGTGTAACAGTAAAGGAGAGTTACTGTGCTCTGGAGGAGCTGGAGCCAGATAAGACCTACAAAGTTTGGGTGATGGCTGTCAACTACACAGGCTGCTCTCTGCCCAGCGAAAGACTGGCCTTCAGAACGGGTCAGTCCACATACTGGAGATAAAGTTACAGAGTTTAGATTTGTTCACTGCTATAGTGCAGACTGCCCTTCAAAGCCAAAAGCAAATTTCACACTATCATTGATCGCTTGTTCTTTTTCTGGCAGCTCCATCAGTGCCAGTGATTGATACAGAACTCTGTACTGTCATGTGGGATTCAGCCACGCTGCGGTGGAACACAACAAAACAGACTCCCGAACAGAGTTACACCTTGGAGTACTGCCGACAGTATGAACTGGAGGGAGAGGGGCTCAGGTGTGTGTTATTTAAGCCAGATCAGTACCCAGACAGACAGATAAATGAATCTAACTCTGTAATTTCTGACCATATTAGGAAAGCCAATTTGGTTTAAAACCAACTAATAGTAAACTGCACATACGTCTGACGTATAAATGTAAAGTCTCACATGTTGCCCAAACCAGTCAAATATTTTATACACTGACACATGTGTGACATACTTCTAGGTCCATCTCAGGTATCAAAAGCTGTGAACAGAAGGTTCTCCTGCAGCCCAGTGAGAATTATCTGTTTTACATCAAAGCTGTGAATGAGGCTGGGGCCAGCGAACAGAGCGAGGCTGCACTCATTTCAACCAAAGGTAACAAACCCACACTTACACTCTCTCTGTACTATTTGTGTGTAATATTACACAAATACATTTTTATATTCTTTTCTCTGGCTTGTTACTGTTTTCAGGGACAAGGTTCCACCTGCTGAAAACCTCAGCTCACCCAGTTCTGGAGCTGTCAATGGACCAGACCACGTTGCACTACTCTGAAGACTCACCTGCAAACACACTATCTACAAACAAACAGTGAGTTTCAGTCAGCTCCTACCACTTTTTGGATCCCTTTTAATGAATATGTTTAAACTGAGTTTGTGTGTTTTCTAGGTGTCCATCCATCCTGGGTGAGTTGTTGCCAGCACATGGACATTACTACTGGGAGACCATTGTGTCAAGAAGTGCAGCTTACAGGCTTGGAGTGGCATACAACACAGCCAATAGAAACAGTTCTCTGGGGGAAAACAACCTTTCATGGTGTTTGCAGTGTATCCCTACACCATCAGGGTATGCACTTTCAAGCATTTCAATCTAATTGACTGTACTTCCCATCACTGTTTTCGGTCTAAACTCTCCCTTTGCTTTCCTTGTGTGTCCAGCTGCAGGTATCAGTTGCTTCACAATGACGTTCAGTCCACTGTGTTCGTGATTGAGATGCCTGAGCGAGTGGGTACTCTCCTGGATTACCAGCTTGGTCGTTTATCTTTCTATAACGCCCAAAGTGGTCAGTTGTTAGGCACTTTCTACCAGCGCTTCACCCAGCCATGCCACCCTGCTCTGGCCCTGGAGTTGCCAGGCAGCCTGGAGGTGTGCATGGTGCTGGAGGTGCCTGAGTTTACCAAAGACAGATAGCTCTGCTACATGGCTCACACGCTGTTTACAGTTCATGTTGGACATATATTTGAATGATCTTAAAATTACAATTATTGCATTACTGAGAAAACTGCACATATGACAGGACATAAAATATACTGATATCCACAGTAAAGGCAGAAGACTTAATGGGCCCCAATCTTCTAACAAGGACTCATTGATGGGTTTGTGTGTTTTTAGTGAGATCGAACCTAATTAGTGTAGAGCTTTGTGGTAAAGCGAGTTTTCTCTGACCGAACATAAATTCAATTCACTATATGTTTCTTTTGGTAACAGAAATGAAATTGTAAATATCAAAAACAGAGGCAGTAAAAATGAATGACGACGGTGTGAAATATAACTGGATTGAAATTTTGCTTTGTCAAGGGAGAAGTAAAATGTTGTGGATAATTTTGTAAATTTGACCATAACATATGCTGTTGTGATAGTTTTGTACTGTTTTGTAAACGTCTAGGATTAACCCATTTTTAGTTTTTTCATTTAAACCCTTACTGAGTAAATGATCTGAAGCATATTGAAGTCAAACACACACTCTATCGTTACAGAGAAAAACAACAGTTAAAGCCTTTTTTCAACACAAAGTTTAGACACTGAAATATAGAAATATACTGTAGCACTTTTGAATTGTATTTCATATTGTGAATTTGTGTAAATAACATTTTTAAACAGATGTGATCACTTTTTTTGTTATGTGCGACTCACAGCAAGTGAATATGAATTGTTTTCCTTTCCCTGTCCTGTAAACTGACTTTCTGTCTGAGCTGAATGAACATGTTTATTTTTCTATTTGCACAACTGGACTGGTAGTTTGTTTTGCCTCAGCTCATTTTTCTTTTTTCTTTTCTTTCTAATATACATTCACCACTAGAGGGCCTCAGTACACCATTAGCTGCAATCAAAATCATCCAAAAATGTTTTTATTCTGTCCTCTATAACATGTTCATATATGTACAGATATTTTATTATACTCTCTACAACACTGAGATAAACAGAAATCAAAGATATTTCCAGAAAAGTTTTCTGTTCTTAAAATATCCTAATGCCATGTATTTTTCATTGCTGCTTACACTGAATGCAATGTATAATTGCATGTAATGTACATTATTATCAACCTAAAATTGTGTGTTAACCTAAATGTGGGTAAAAATGTGAGTTGAATGAGTTAAAATTCTCTTACAAATGAAAGAGAAGTCAGGCAGAAATTAATCAAATAGATTTCTGCTACCAATCCTAACAACTTCTGCAAAATCCATCACTCACTTAGACTTCCAGATTGCTTTTTATAACTTAAAGCTACTGTAGATTTGGGAACCAGACACCTTGCTGAGAAAGCTACATGGTTCTCCAAAGGACATGTAATTTCACAATTATTACAATTTTTCCAGGCACCTTTCCCCCTAATCTCGGAACACCTTTTTTCATTTCTGGGGAAACAGCGTGAGGAGGAGGGAGCAGCTGCTGGCTTCCATGTGATCTGTTGGACTGCTCAGCTGCAAGCTCATTGGAAAGTGACAGCCTCATTTTACTGGATTCTCTTCTCTGCCTTCCTGATGACACTGGGCTAGGAAGTTGGAACAAATTTTATTGGAGGTGAACTTGGGATGGATTTGCATCTGTTGGGTGCAGACTAAGGGCTCTTTTAGTACCTCTTCTCAACATAGTTCTTTGACACTATTTGATGTGATCTAACCCTGAGAAACAGAAGAAAAGGATGGCAAAAAAAATCACTGTATTTCAAAAGATACAAACATGTACGATATTTATTTTAGCACAAATTGACAACAGATCCAAATGTGCTATTTATTTCCCTTTACCGCACCCATTAAAAAGCCAGCCAACAGAAGCCTCAGCAGGAGTCTGTGCCTCATGTGACTGATGACTTCGACAATATCTGATATCAAGTATGCATCATATCCTTTCAGCTTCATTACTCTCATTTTTCCATGTCTAAGGCCAACAACAAACAAAGAGCTCTCTGTCCTCCAAACTTCTAAACAACCGATCACACAATCTTCTGTAACTATTAGTGGAAAAACAAGCCACCAATAGCACGCCTTGCTGCAAAGGCTTAAAGGATGGAGGAAATATCTACTATATCATTTATAACACAAAATAGAAAGTACACAGCTTTTATACGATTTAATTTGTGCCCCAGTTGACTGTTTAGTTACATTCAGTGACATCATATTAAGTTATATTTTTCTTGGGAAAAAAGACAGTAGCCATGGCTGGCTTATCATATATGTATTTATATAATATGAAGTCAGTTGTTACCAACCATCCACAGAGAATGAACAACTGTAACAGAAATGTAAAGATAATTTATGACAATGTATCAAAATTATAAAGGACACATTTTGAGAATTGTACAAACACACTAGCAGTCATGAAGGCACACTGCACCCATATGGTCCTCACAAACCTGTTTGTAGTCCAACAACATTTTGTGTTTGGCAATGCACACATACCCCAATGAAGACTTTTGTTTCAAGATATGGTGCTTTAAAGGGAATGTAACCATGACGTGATCTTTTGTGGAAGTTGCAAAAGCCCAGGTATCTCTACAAGTATTACTACTTTTAGACTGAGAAATCATGGAAGCAATAACATGGATAAGACACAGTAATGTATGAGCTGTGACGATATTAGGGAACAATGACAGTAAAATACAGACACTTCAGACAGTAAAAAAATAAAGCAAAAAAAGGCAGCAAATGAGATATTCCCAAATGGGACAGACATGTCAGTTTCAACAAGGTGACTGTTAAATAGGCACAGCATATGGCAACACAGCAGACAAATCAAAATGAAATAAACATTAAAAAAAAATCACAAAAAAAGAAAAATCATGGCAACAACAGATGTGAGTGGATTGTTAATGACACAGAACATCCTGAAGATACAATAATGAAAGACACACTGGTTTCTGAAAACTCACACACACAGACACACGTTAGTCCCACATATTTTGCATGAATAAGTTAATACAGTGTGTAAGGCCCTTCCATTACCTCACTGTATTTAACAAAGATCGTGAACAAGCTGATCAGCCCTATTAGAGGAAACCACAGTAAATTGCATTAATTGTAATCATGAAACTATTTACAGCTATACAAGCTATACAAAGCAGAGGAGGTGGGAGCAAAGCAAAATAAGTGACTGGTTATTCCTGTAGTCCTGAATGCATACATACTACATTACGCTAATTAAAATGTTATTAGAATTTACAGAACATTTTTACAGTAGATATGAGGAAGGACGTGTGCTCAGAAGGGTGCTACAGGATCTCAGATCCTCCGTGATAAACACAAATTCCTAAAATGTAGTAGTAGTGGGTAACATAAGATAATTAAATAAACCTTGCCATAAGGTGCTCTAGCTGGTTTTACCACAGTGACTAATGTGTCAGTAATTTCGATGTCCTCAGAGGCAGATGAGGGCGTTTCCTATGGTGCATCAACTGTAGTGTGATGAAGAATGGAAAAACATAAAATATATTTTTTTTACTGAAGACGAAACGGGGAAACAAGAGGTTAAAAGAAAAACTGACCACTCTGAAGTCAATCAGTGCCACTTCTTTTCCCTGCTGGACTTTCATTTTAGCTTCCCTTTGAACTTTCTGTGTCTTTCATCGAAAACCACTTTATAACATTCCATCCTTAACCACATACATGCGCTCAACCTTTTTAAAAACCTCACACATGCACTTTCCCTTGTCTTTCAGACTAGCATATTTGAAATCTATCATCATTATCTTGTTGTAAAATAGTCTCTTTTATAATTACATGGTCATACTTCCATAAGTTATTTGCCATTCAAGTTATAGTTCAGCTGGATGACAATTTTTTTGATTTCAGGATGAGGTTGAGTCAGATTCAGAACTGCACCTTTCATCTAAAGGCTGTTCCTCCTCCATTCATTAGGCTGGATCAGGGTTGACAGGTCAAGGGTTAGGCAGGGGTAGAGCTCTTGTCACTGGCCAGACTGGGTTTGGGTTCTGGTCTGTGGGGTTTGTGCTGGGGGCTGCTGCGTAGGTTGTCATCCATCTACAGTATAGGATGTCCAGTTTAGTTAGAGCATACACGCACAAGCAGAAAATATTATGACAATGATTCAGAAAGAGACAGTACGTATACTTTGAGTACAGCTGAGACTGTACCTGTCAAATGCAACCATGAACCCATGCAAAGAAGATAAAAGGAAAGCAGAAGCACCTTCTCTATCAAGTTGGACTCTTTATTTACAAGCTGAGTTAGTTTCTGGAGATTGGCATCCATTGTTTCCTGAACAGGTGGGGTAGGACCTGGAGAGAGATGACGTAAGGTGACACCAGAGCAGAAGAAGGAGATAGTAGAGAGTTAGTGGAACAGTGTTCAAAAGAGCACCCAAAAATGAAGCAGATACAAAGAGCAAGCATGCAATGAAACAAAGATGTGAGAAGAATGAAAATGCTGAAGACATTAGTTGTTTAGTTTGATTGTGAATGTAAAAGTCCACCGAATCTTTGTGTGTAGATTTTGTGAGCATTTCAGGTGTGTGCAGCGATCTTACAAGGGTGGTCTGAGCTGAAGTAGACTGCAAGGACGTTGTCACAGAAGCGTGTGACATTATCTAGCTGTTTGAGGTGGCTCTGCAGAGGGCTGCTGGGGAGATTGGCTTTGTAAAGTGGAGCCACAAAGCCAAACACAAAGGCATCCAGACTGGTCGGCCTACAAACACAAACATATGTTCACAAAAATATGTTTAGGCACACATAGAGAGGAGCCATGAGAGGCCTGTGAGATATGAACAGTAGTATCACTTATATATTTTAATACTGTGCTTTATAAATACTTAAATTACAGTACAAATGTTGTCTAAATTAACACTGCAAAGCATTTTATAAGTCAGATTTCTCTCAGGATAATTTCTGAAATACACTTTGGAAGACCCATTTCATCACATCTAATGGGATGAACATCGACTGGACAACTTGACATGTGATCTTCCATACTTCATACTTCATCCTAACTATATATATATATATATAAACAATTTGCCCATTATTTATTGTAATAGTTCCTAGTTATCATGCTATTTTTCAGCAAGCCATAATGAAATGGCTGACTGAACTACCTGCACAAAGACTTAAATAGACAATATTTCCACTGCAGTTTTTCAAGCCTTTTCATCTACTCTGTTTTCCAATAGCTTTGCACATACATATGATTTACATATATGGTCCTTCAAATGAATATGTAAGTCAGCAAACATTAAAGAACTCACGAGTTGCCAAAGAAATAGTCTGCTGTTCCCAGTCTGTAGGAGAGGAGATTCAGGCACTCTTTAGCATCACTGTAGATCTGAGGCAAACAGTGAGAAAGATTCAGTTGTAAAAAAGAGAACTTCGCAGTCACAAAGTACACAGTGCTAAAATACTGACAGAGCTGACACGACATGTGACTCAGACAGATCGATATACCTTTCCCTCCACCTCAGTGATTCTGTGTAGGGGTGCCTCTCCTTTGGTTAGAAGGATGCGGGAAAGGGCGATGTTGGCAAGGCGACTAGGGACGAGAAAGTTGAGAGGGAACGGCGAGCGTGAAGCAAACCATGGCCGTGTCAGATTGGCGTAGTTTTCTGCATCTACCCAGAAAGTGTGCAACTGTGGGACACAAAGCATCACTCTAAATATTAACAGTACTCACAGATTAGTTCTCGTCAGGGAGTAAGCAGAAGAGAGATGGTTTTACCAGAGCTGGTCGTAGTTTCTCTTCAAGCAGAGCGATGTATGCCATGGTGTCTGCTCCTTGTCTGGCTGTCAGCTCATAGTCTGCATTAAACCTCTGAAAAAAAGAAAAATCACCAATATTACAGCAGATCTACTGATTCAGCTGAATGGGTTTTGGGAAAATATTGACCAGGTGATGGACAGTGAACAGCCTTGGTATCTACTCTTACCTGTTTTCGCAGGAAGTTGAGAATCTGTGTAGCTTCTTGAACTGCAGAGTCTCCACAAAGCAACTCTGGGACTGTTGCTGCAGGTTGCACGACAGGAAGAAGATATCACAGTTCGAGACAAAGTTATTTAAGAGTGCTGTTGCATCTGCATTAACATGTTATTAAGGTCTTTTAATGTAAAGTGTATTGTGTAGCTACAATTTACATTTTGGAACCCAGTCAGATGCATAAAAACATAAAAACCCATGCTTTAAATCTGTGTTTGTCAACCTTTTCTGGCATATTCACAAAATGTTAATGACTGTGGCAGTTCATATTAGAATAATTAGTATTAGAGATAGAATTTGTTATGTGATTTTAAGTATTTATACTGTTAGTGTTGTGTAGTAGTGTTTATTAATTATTTTCAGGAGCATGAAGGAAGCTCCAAATGGATTATACATATATATTCTCCAATCTTATAGAATTATATGTACTCTGTATATATTTAACAAATACTACTATATCAGCCATAGACTTCTCAGTTGACCAAATATGGATATAAAGCAATCACCATGGGGTGTGTGGATCGAAATGTTATGAAATTATGGTTAATAGGAAGCTGCAGCCCACCTGTTAGAGTTTTCCATGTCCGGTCTATACGTGACACTGTGACTTTTGCCCCAGAAAACTTGGCGTATGCCTGAAAGAAAATCCACACTTGAATTTAGAAGAAGGAAGAAGATGGTAAAATGAGACAATGCATTTATTATTTATTAAGAGTCTGTCAAAGATACAACTTTCCGGGGAATACTTCCTGAGCTGAATACAGTCCAATTGCAAGACTGTAATACCTCAATCAAGGCTAAGTTTAGTATGACATCAAACTTGTAATGAAGCTGAATGCTTGTTGCAATCAAAGTACCCCCAGTAGGAATTTGGCACCGACGCTTAATACAGATTTGGCACTAGGGACCTCTCTGATTACACTGCTGACCATAAACAGCTTCATTTACATTAAGAGGAAAAACAAGCAAAACCACAAGCCAGTAAAATAAAAAAAATGCAGCAAAATGAAGACAAATAGATAATACAGTAACTAAATTGAGTTGGGTGGTAACTAACAAGTATTTTCCTTATGAAAATTTTTATTTTGTCAGATTTATATTTTATGGTGACTTCTTCAAATGTCTTATTTTGCCCGACTAACAGTCCAACAACCAAAGATGTTCAGTTTACAATATTATAAAACAGTAAAAGCAGCAAAAGTTCACCCTGCACAAGCTACAATCATTTAATATTTGGCATAAAAATAATTCTCAATTAAATGTTTAAGCTCTAAAATTGATTTTACCTGCTTCCTGATTCTTTTTAATCATTCATATGATTTCATTCTCAAATGTATTGTCACAAACAACAATGGAAATAAGTCCAGTACTATCCCTGACAAAGTTTGACATGATAACTATATTAAATGCTGTAAAATAAACCCACACAGACCAAAACAAAAGGCATAAGCAGCACTAAATAAAAGCTTTAAAAAAAGGTGTCATCTTTGACAGAAGACTAGTCAAAGTGTCACCTTGTGGTAAGAGTTGTAACTGCATGGATTGACTGAGAGACAACAATATAAACAGCCAGCAAACCTCTACTCAGTGTTCATTTTCTGAGAAGGTTATTACTACCTCAGCTACAGTCGATAGCTACCCAGCGAGAGAGTGAGGAATACACACAAATAAATCAAAATCGGAGCCTCAACAAGCTGACCTTGAAGGACCACATTTATATGAGCCATGACAGTGACTTCTGACAACCAGTCGTGCACGACGGACAGACCATGCAGGTCACGGTTGTTATGTCTCAGCTCACCAAACCTAAAATTAAACTGGAAATGTGATTTTAAACCCTGCACATCGAGCTGAGCATGAGCAGCCAGCTAACAAGCAAACAGCAGTGTGGGTAAGTTAGCACGGAAGCTAACCAGAGATGCACAGAGAAGACGTAAAGAAACCACGGAGGAGACGCCTTTAGTCTTAACTGTAAGGTCTGGAGATAATGAACGTATTTATTAATTTGTTTTACAAGCGGACGATAACGTTACCAGAACTATCAGAGACTCGGTGTGGACAGAAGGCAAACCCCAGTCTCCTCCCCAGCATCTCAGCTCCATGGCAGACGCCATGTTTTCATTCATGGAAGGAGCTGGTGACGTCACACTGTACCTGTCATGTCAGAGCCTGCAGAGGTGAACAGATTCATAAGTAAACACAAATGACCTGCACATTTGTATTGACATGAGAGAATAATAATTTGTCATGAATGTGAATATGAATAGTGTGATACATTAAAGGTGTTTTGAATAGGAGTAATCCACTTTCTGGCTTATGTCATTCAACTATAATAGTTTTGTTCCCTGTAAAACCTCATTAGCTGTTTGTCAGTTTGTTTTGATGAGGCTTTGCTTCGCTTTAAGTGTTCATAAAATTGGTAAGTAATGGTGAGGTAATCGTGACGGAATTAAGCCGTCCCAGCAACAACTCAGCATGATGCACCTTTATGAGAGAGGGCAACAGAAATAGCACACATAACGAGAGAGAATTTAATAACATATAACAACATGGACGAGAGCGTATAACAATGTCAATAAGAAATCCTTAAAACATTCAGAAAAAAACTGAACATCTACAAATCCATGACGCACTATCTGCCGAAGAATATTATTCAGGAAGAATGTATTTAGAAAATTGCCAGTGTGCAGATATGCAGAATAACAATTGATCCTTACATACTGGTTCATCAATATAGTCAATATTATTTATGTTTCCCAAAATCACAAATTTACTGTATCTGTAAAACATGCAAAACCCTCGTCCTTAGACCTTCCATTGAATAAGGAAAATAATAAATAATATAATAAACCCTACATTTGTTCCTGATTTGTCCGTTGCTTGCTCATTACCTCCTTCCTTACTAGAAATATATGTACCTACTGTTAAACCTTCCCTGGTAAATCATATTTTTATTGCAAGACTTGAACTCTATTATTCTTTCATGTTCTACATGATACCAGAAATACTATGATTGAATAGTGATATCACTCAGTTGTTTTTTGTCTTTGTTGGCTGGTTCTTAAACAAGAAGGAAATACCAAGAACTGTCTTGAAATGAATAGTGATACAGTACAGTTCTGCGTATATAGAGACTCACATAGCAAGAATAGAGTAAGCGGAGATTTCATACTTTGATTTTCTTGTCAAATAGTAATTTCCATTTGACTTATTTACAGCAACAATAGCATGATATCTGTCCCAGGGCTGATAATCACTGTTGAAGGCTGCCAGGTGTTTGGTCAGAGACCAGACAGCCAGACACAGACGGATACACAGTGATAATGCACTGAGGGATGGTAAATGTCTCTCTTTGGCTCGGACCAGCAGCTGAGATGTTGAAATGTACTTGAGGTTTTGAAGCTTTGAGACGACTACCAGACATCTATCATGAAATGTTTCCAGGGTCCCAAGTATGGCCCTCTTTGTCCTTTTTTCCCACATTCCACAACAGATGGAATTAAGAAAAGATTTGCAGAGGCATGTAGAAAAAGGTGAATTAAATTAAATTAAAATTAAAAACATCTGGCGTACATTTATACAATTCAACTGGCTTACTGGAGATGAGCTAGGAGCTCAAATCCACATAAATGACACAGGTTCATGATGTTCGTGAAAAACGATGGCCAGCTGGAATCAAGTTTTCCTCCCTTAAGACCACAATCCATTTCAGGAATTTTATAGAGTTGGCTCACTGTATAAGAGTATTTTTATGGTATTATATCATAAATCCCCAAAAGACCAAAGACACAAAAACCCAGGGAATAACAGATTTATCTTTATCTTAAGTATTGCAGCACTATGCCCATCCTTTTTAGAATAAATAATATAATACCTTTTTTTTATTATTGTTATTTTTTTGTTTACGCTGTTTACGCAAATGATCGAACTATAGTAGCAAGGGGACACTCCCACAAACTTAAAATAGTCCCTTTACTGTGCCACTTTCGCAACAGTAGAGTAAGGACACTCCCCTTTGCTTTAAAAGCTGTGGCCGTGGCAACAAAACCATCTCACCTCTGCTGGGATTTAGCTTGAACATCTGGATCCATCATTCTGTTGGACCACTGTGTTAAAATAGGTGATTAATCTTTGATACTCTTATTGATTCACAAGGAGCACAGCTACTCCTGAGGAGTTACTGAAGCACTGATGATGGGTGTGTGGGCAGGAGCAGCGGCTCTGACTCTGGTGCTGCAACAGCTGGTGCTCACTGTCACAGCTCAAGGCATTGGTAAGTACTCTTCACCATTCATGCCCTTCTGGAAAACATTACACATGTGTTTGTAGCTCAGCACAGATTAAAAACCTCTTAACATCACTATCAAATAAGTCTGTTTCGCTAACTGTCTCTTCCATTTATGTATTCCTGACAATCTGTTGCCTGGTCTGAAAACTTCTAACCTACAGCAAGCTGCAAATAATAGGGTAATTCTGTTGATTAAGTAGACATGAAGCTGGCTTTTTTGCAGTTTGCAGAATTCGTCTGGGGTCTAGTAACAGTCTGGCCTAAATAAGGTCAGTCTTAGATGGTAAAACAACACGAACTGCCATCTGAGAAAGTGCATGTGCAAAGTTTGATTTGCTTGGAATCTCCAGGCAAATGTTTCCATACAATTTCCCGTCACTTTGGATTATTCTTGAATTCAGCTAATGAGTTGTGTGTCTTTGTGTATATGTGTGAATGTGTCCGTGCATGTGGGTGTGAGGTAACGGGTTTGTTCCAGTGGAAAGAGTCTACCGCTGCTCTTTTTCTGCAACTCCAGTCCACCACTCTATAAAACACAGCAGGATACAAACATGAACATGTACTTACACACACACATGCACACAGATGCATTGTCACACATAATAAAGTACCATAGTTCACTGACTCAGCAGTAGCAATTCATAGTAAACTCTCCTCTAATCTTGACAAAAACAAGTTGGACTGCTTTAAGTTCGTGTGCTGAATATGTCCTAAGCTCCTTGTACACTTCGACCGACCACTGTACTGTATGTTTCGCTTACTATTTGTGTAAATCTATACCATTTTTGCAACAGTTACAATGCATCTACAGCAGTAAAATTAAGCTTTTTAACATTAATTTTCTGTGTTAGTGTTCGACCTGCTGGATTCTCCAGACTGCCTGCCAGACTTGCTCCAAGGAAGCCTGAAGAACAAAGGGCGAGATGAAGCTTTCCTCCTCTCTTCCTTCAGGCTTCACACCAAGGGCCCCACCTCTCTCTTCAGTGTCATCAACCCCAAAGACAATACCAAGTACCTGGAGCTGAGCTTGCTGGCCAAACTGAGCAAGGGTGAATTATTATACTGACAGATATAACAGTGTCTTTGAAAACTATTTAAACAGACTACAATAAGAACTCATTCCCGCTTCTCTCTATCTCTAGTCACCATTCGTTACCAGAAGACTGACGGCAGATTTGCCACAACCAGTTTCAACCACGGCTCCCTGGCAGATGGTCAAGATCACCACGTGATGCTACATGCCAGCGGCCTACAGCGTGGTCCACCTCGCCTCAACATCTATATAGACTGTAGACTGGCACACACTGTAGATGATCTACCGGCTGCATTTGGGTCACTCCCACCTGGTCCCAACAAAGTGGCACTTAGGACCTTGACGTCGAGTGGACAGGTGAGCAAGAGGTTTACATTTGAGAATAATTATATGTTTGACTCCAGAAATATGGTGCATAGAGACATAAATAGAACATATGAATACTGTTTGAGCAGTGCAGTACCTCGCATTATATTCTAGTAATCAAAAATGTCTCTGTCCTCTATTCCTTTGTAAGGATGAACTGACAGACTTGAAGCTGGTGATAGACGACACCATAGACAATGTGGCCACTCTGCAGGACTGTAGCAGGGATCATGGTGAATCTCTGCAGCTGCTGGGTGAGAACAGATTGGAACTGACTGTCTCTGACTGACTCTACAATGACAAACCCTTGCAGTCCTTTTAACTTAAACATGGTAGATGTGTTTTGTATCTGATTTTCTAATTCTGATTTGTAAAATCCCCTCAGGTATCCAGGGAGGCAGGACCATACATGACCAGGCCACCATAACAGAACTGAAGAGCATGTTATCTGAGATGAAGGAGCTGCTCAACAAGCAGGTAAAATGATTTGGAAAATCAATGAAAGAGAACTAAATTATTTCAACCAGAAGCTATACTAAGCAGTCCAATAATTTGATGATGATTTCTTTGCTCCCCTATGGTTGCTTTTTAAAATCAGGTTGTTGGTGAGATGAAATAAAAAGAAAGAAAAGCTTTTTGGAGAACATTGGGTGGCAGAAAGTGTAGAGAGGCCGTTTGGCCTACTTTTAAAAGTTGAAGAATGTGGGCTGATTTACAACCGTTTGGAATTTCCTTTTTCTTTGTGGTAAGATCGGTTTTGCAGTAAAATCAGCAATTTGTTGTGAAAAGTGAGATTCCAGACTGTGAGGACCTGCTGATTTTCTGGAGCTCTCTTGTTTTAAGACTTTATAGAACCTTAGCAACTGACAGCAAAGTAAAAGCCAGCAGCAGCGAGAAGTGGATGATTTCAGATGATCATTTAAAGCGGAGGATTTGTTAGGAGATAAACCATCAAACAGGGAGCCTGAGGCAACAAAATGCTTGTTATATAGTTCAGCATCTCAGACTTGTCAGACACACTGAGAATCGTTCTGGTAAAGAAACAGATCACTGGAGGTTACCATAGCAGACACACATTTAATAACTTTTCAAAACTTCTTATTCTCATTCAAGGGAACTAACAACTAAGAAATCTTCAATAGTTAAAAAGAATAATCCATCTATTGATATAAGCTGTAAAGTGACAATAACTCAAGCAACACAGTTTATTCTAACCAACAGTTCTACACTCCTTGTTTCTGTCTGGTTAAGATTAAGGAGACATCATTTCTGAGGAATACCATTGCAGAGTGTCTTGCTTGTGGTAAGCTGAACAAAAACTATAATCAGACATTTCATTTATGCAGTATTCATTCACTAACATTTATGTTTAATATTTTACAAATGAAATAAAACAAATACAATAAATAAAGTGACATTTCAACAAGGTGCTTTCATATCTGTCTCTGTGTGCTGACAGGTCTCAAAGGCAGTCCAACCAACCCAGGTCCAGCTCCAAGTCCTGGCCAGGTTCTCATGGAGCCTCAGCCTCTGACTCAGTGCCCACCTGGGACCTGTTTCAGACAGAACATGTGCATCCGTACAGAGTCAGGTTTCCAGTGTGCCCCCTGTCCAGATGGATATACAGGGGACGGGGTGCGGTGTGACGATGTAAATGAGGTATGGATGATATGTTTCTTAGTGTGCAAGTCTCTGCAATGAGTAGGTGAACATAGCATTAAATAGCATTTGACCATCTTAATTTTTTGGGTGTTTTAGTGCCAGTTTAACCCATGTTTCCCTGGTGTCCGGTGTATTAACACTGCTCCTGGTTTTCGCTGTGGGCAATGCCCTCTGGGATACACTGGACCAGAGCTAACTGGAGTAGGAGTGAGCTATGCTAAGTCACACAAACAGGTACAACAAAAATACACTGTGTATGAAACATTCCTTCTGTTTGATTTATCTGCCCCTGTTGACAGAATATGAATCTCTTTCTATATATACTGACTTTCATATGTTCTACCAAGGTGTGTGAGGATATAGATGAGTGTCTGGGCCCACCTGAGAATGGAGGTTGCACTGCCAACTCAAACTGCTACAACTCTATAGTAAGACCACTGGGACTGGTGTATGGTTATTATCACTCTCTCTTCTAGCAGAAGGACCTGGTTTTTGACTCTGTACTGTCCTCATCAGGGATCCTACCGCTGTGGAGAGTGTAAAACTGGTTTCACAGGTGACCAGGTGAGAGGCTGCCATGGTTCCAGGCTTTGCCCCAATGGTCAACCCAACCCCTGTGACCTCAACGCTGAGTGTATCGTGGGTAGAGATGGCAGCATTAGCTGTGCGGTAAGAATTTAGAAAATACTGATTACAACTTTATGCATACCACTGGATCATGAATGTGAATTGCTGTGTTGTGCTGTCGTACATTACATTCGTTTCCTTCTTGTGTGTGGTTTAGTGTGGCGTTGGCTGGGCAGGTAATGGCTATGTGTGTGGAAAGGACACAGATATTGACGCATATCCTGACAACAAGCTCCAGTGCAGAGACAACAACTGTAAACAGGTACTCATGTCTATCTCCATTACCCTCTCTGGCATTTAATTCATGCTAGTATTAAAAACTAATACTGTGCGTGTTTTGCTGCGTTGTTTCCAGGATAACTGTGTGTTTGTGCCAAACTCTGGCCAAGAGGATGCAGACAGGGACGGGCTGGGTGACTCCTGTGATGATGATGCAGACAGTGATGGCATTATTAATATAGATGTAGGTAATTTAGCTCCACAGGACCAGTATACAATAATTTCTCAGATTTTAACTTTTTAAAATAGGAATTTAACTATCTCACTTAGCCTATGCACTTTGTCTGCCACAGGACAACTGCTGGCTCGTTCCTAATGTGGACCAAAGGAACAGCGATAAGGATCTCCATGGCGATGCCTGTGACAACTGCAGAACAGTCGAAAACCCTTCACAGAGAGATACCGATCAGGATGGGCTGGGAGACGAGTGTGATGATGATATGGATGGGGATAGTAAGTGTTTTTTCTATGATATAACAATCAAATAATTATTGTAATCACATAGTTTTGCTGTGCATCACTGGGTGTAATTAGAGTATTTTTTGTAAATGGTGGCAGTGGCTAAAAAGGTTGGATGGTCATTACTGTGGGAGGTATAGTAACTTGACCATTACTGCTTTTATAGCATCAATTAGAGGTTATAAATTTAGAAGCACATTGTGAAACCTAATGGCTGATAATCACATTAAAAGACTACCATGTCTGCGACGGTCATCCAAAGCACACACTGTCTAGACAAGAATACAACCTTTACAATCCTATTTGGTGGAAAGTGTGCACATTTATGTTTGTCTTTCACTGAACTGGCAAGACATTATCTGTTCAAAACATCCTCTCGGTCTTTTTTGTTTCTGTTTCCAATTCACATCCTCTACCAGTTAGATCATTGGCTTTCATGGAAACAATTCAAGCGTCATTAAAAAAATGAAAGACCTTTAAAACCCCTGAAGAAAACCGTGTTAAATGTTAAAATGTTCCAACTGGAATCCTAAGTGTTGTCTCACAAACTTTTCTCACATACTTCACTTGATTACCCTTTTAGAAAACCTCTCATTTGTTCCACTGGTAACACAGTTCTAACTTCTTGCCTTTGTATGTGCCCTCGTGTTTACCTTTATATGCTTACGCACGTTGCATGTTTGGAGTCTGTTTAGGAACCCCTGTTCATTCATTTTGGCAGAGCTCCAACCTCTTGATCATTTGGTTATGTCTTTAACTCCAAGGCTGGATTGTTAAGCGCTTGGTCATGTCTGTCTCTTCTCTAAAAGCATTTTCCACAGTAAGCCTCTGCAAGGCGTTGAAGGCCAATGGAAACTATTTCACCTCCGTCTTAAACAAACACTGCCATCTGGTGATGCATTTGACAGACTGTGTATGTGGGCTGTGTTCTGTCATGCTTTGTTATTTTCCTGTCAACGCTTTTTACACATGACGCAGAAATTAATGTGCTGAGGTGTTTATGTTCTCAGACTTGAAGAATATTCTTGACAACTGTCAGCGAGTCCCTAACCCAGACCAAAAAGACAGAGACAACGATGGGGTGGGAGATGCCTGTGACAGCTGTCCTGATATGTTCAACCCGAACCAGGTAACAAACTAAACAACAACCTGAAAAAGATTCACCTGCTGCTTCATAACTCTGAACAACATAACCTGTTTTGTCTACCTGCAGTCTGACTCAGATCATGATCTTGTAGGAGATACCTGTGACGACAACATAGACAGGTAGAGCTCACTGTCAAGACTTGTGGTATGAATCTATATAAAGATGTATAAAGTTTTGACATTTTGTTTTATCCGCCCTACCTCCTCTTTGTCAGTGATGGTGATGGCCACCAGAACACAAAGGACAACTGTCCCACAGTCATCAACTCCGCTCAGCTGGACACTGACAAGGATGGAATGGTTTTAAAACGTTTTCAAATGCATAATATTTCATCAATTCATCTCATGCATGGTGACATATAGACGGTATAGCAACTCTGTGTTTACAATAATCCAAATGTGCTGTTTTATCTTGATAGGGGGATGAATGTGATGATGACGACGATAATGACGGCATACTGGATGATTATGACAACTGCAGGCTAGTTGTTAACCCAGACCAAAAGGACACAGACAGTTAGTATCTCTTCATCTTTGGCTATGTTAATCAGTAACAGTGTGAACACCACAAACCACAATCTGATATTTTCAATACAGGTCAGAATTTATTGCAGTGACCTCAGTGTGAACAGTCATATCAGAATACATGTGACTTTCACATTGACATTCACTTCAGGACCATGACCTGTTCATTCTGGATTCTGATATGAGCCACATGTAAAAATGTGAACAGCCAAACAAAACAAAAAAACAAATCTGAGCAATAAATCAGAATTGTAGCCTTTGTTCCTGACTGCGTGCATACATACAGTATGTGTTTCTGCTGTTTGGTTTTGTAAGGGGTTCCCTTGTATTTCAGATAACGGAGTTGGAGATGCATGCGAAGGGGACTTTGACAAAGACAATGTGGTTGACATAATTGACCACTGCCCAGAGAACGCTGAGATCACCCTGACCGACTTCAGAGCCTATCAGACCGTGGTGCTGGACCCAGAGGGTGACTCTCAGATTGACCCCAACTGGGTGGTCCTCAATCAGGTAAATGATAGCTAAAGTTCAGCCTCCTTTTCCTAGATAGCCTCTGTTACAATCAGTGTTTGTATGAAGCTCAACGTGTTCTTAGGGGTTTCCATTCATATTCTATAGAAAATCTGACAAAACAACAACAATTATTTTGTTAGAATAAAGTGAAGGTACTTTCTTTTTTCCTAACAGGGCATGGAAATAGTTCAGACCATGAACTCTGACCCTGGCCTTGCTGTAGGTAAGCACGGAATACTTTCATACAGACCAATCGCCATTTGTTTTAACAATAAAATATTTCCCATTTTCCTAAATGTTTTCTTTGTTTACCTTTACCTAATATGTTGGTGTATATGTGTATATGTTGTGTATTTCCTCTCCACTGTCCACATCTGTAGGCTACACAGCGTTCAGTGGGGTTGACTTTGAAGGAACCTTCCATGTGAACACAATGACAGATGATGACTATGCTGGCTTCATCTTCGGCTACCAGGACTCCTCCTCCTTCTACGTGGTGATGTGGAAACAAACGGAACAAACATACTGGCAGGCTGCGCCCTTCAGAGCTGTCGCTGAGCCAGGAATACAGCTCAAGGTAAATGACTGCATTTATATAGTGCTTTTATCCAAAGTGCTTTACAGTTTGTTGCTTATTCACCAAGTCACCATGCCATTCAAGGTGCTTGCCTAACCAACGGCAAACAGGAGCAATTGGGTTAGGTTTGATGTTTTCCCAAGGACACTTTGATCATTTGTTGTCACTACCAGTTTTTTTTCTTTCTCATGCTCTCTGGCTCTTTATCACTAGGCTGTGAAGTCTAAGACGGGTCCTGGTGAGTATCTGAGGAACTCCCTCTGGCACACAGGAGACACCGCCGAGCAGGTCCGTCTCCTGTGGAAGGACCCCAGGAACGTTGGCTGGAAGGACAAGGTCTCCTACCGCTGGTTCCTCCAGCACAGACCACAGGTTGGATACATCAGGTACAAACGGACTCGCACCAACACTAAGAGACATACACACTACACACATACACAGTGTGAACTTACTAACAAGTTTCACTTTGTGTGTATGAACCAGGGCCCGCTTCTTTGAGGGTTCGGACCTGGTGGCAGACACAGAGGTGATAATTGACACTAGCATGAGAGGCGGGAGACTGGGCGTGTTCTGCTTCTCTCAGGAAAATATAATCTGGTCCAATCTGAAGTACCGTTGCAACGGTGAGTGTGTTAAAGGTAGTCCAGTCAGCTACATAAAGTGCAAATATGCTTATGAGTTCCTTTTTTGTTCCTTCTCTCCAGACACTATTCCTGCTGACTACCAGGATCTTAATGCCCAGAACACACAGTGAAGCGAGAGGAGAGTGATCCATCAAAGAAACATTGGATATGTGGATGAAAGGGGCAGAGCTGCACTGCTGAGAACGAAGAGGTAGAGGACATGAGTTAGAGAAAGAAATATCAATGTGTGAAGGACCATGGTGGATAGTTTTAGTGAAAGACTTGGGTGTTTGAACTTCATTCGAGCGAGAGGGTCTTAGTAAAATTGGGCATTATATACTTTAACTCAGTTTAACTGAAGCCAGTACAATCTTGTATAAATCATCAGCAGGTTCTGTGTATGTCAAAGTAGCATCATCTGCGATTTCATCAGTATTATATGAGATGCAATACTGTTTTTGAATATATTGTAAGTACAATAAAATCCTGAGCATTCCACAAAATCAAAGCAGGTTCTATTTCATTTTTCTACATGAGATCACTGTATGTTATTTATCTACATGAAGGAAAACCAATCTGCAAATAAAGACACCACATGGCGTTCAATGGTTGTTTTATTGAAAGACTTTGAACAATATGAATGCATGGCACCCACATATCTGTATTTCGAACATACTGCTTGGTCAAAAATGTTCCTGTATGTTACGGTAGTACACAGCTTTCACAGTGGATCCTGCTATCAGATTTAGGCTTCTTTTGAAGCTTGGTATCAAAGCTGCAGAGCACCATTTAATTTCTACATTCATACCAATAGTTAAAATGCTGAAATGTTTCCACATCACATGACAAAATTTGCAGGTATATAAAGCATAATTCAAGGGAAACTATCCACAGATCACAGAACTTTAGCCAAAATGTACATAAGTTATTATAAAACACGTTAGCAATCACACAAAAGTCAACTGATTTATTGATGAATGAGAAATAATGACTTGCAGCTGACAATATGCAATATATTGTATTTTTATTTAAAAAAATAAAAATCAGTTACTTGGGAAACAAAGACGTGATGGTCTTTGTGTGAATTCTAATTCGGCAGTAAAATCAACATCCAGTGTTGAATAACTCACTAATAAAAGCACTCATGCTACCTCATTCTGACCTTTTGAGCTGACACATGTAACAAAGACAGGCAAAAGCCTTTATAACTGTACAAAAACAGCTGATTTAAGTGTCTGTGCATGCAAATACATAATGTTCTCAATTATATTTTTCTCTTTAACTGACCAAACAATGATAGTTTGTAGTAGTTTACTGACATCTACCTTTGGCAAACGTTCCCTTATCTATGTCACTGCAGCTCTTCCAGAGAGGCGGCACTCCACTAACGTCAGTTACGTAAGGCAGGTTGATCTGAAGAGCACTGCCCTGTACAACAACAACGATGACTGGAAATGTTGTACAAATGACATGGATTTTCCTAAGAAAAGATCTCGCTCAAAGGGAGCACTGACATTAATAAAATATGAAACATTAACCTTGTGATTTAACTGGAAACTTCACAACACTGGCTGTCTGTAATATTGAAAAAAGCTTGTTCTGTTGCATAGAAAAATTCTACAAAAGGGCGCAACATAACAAAGCATAAACATATACAGCTTACATTTGAGCCTGAGAGATGAATTTTTACACAAAGTTGGGGACAAATCTAATTCGATGTACACCACATTCCTTCACAAAATGATTTGTGATTACTTAAGACATACTTAAATAAATACAATTTATCTTGCAACACATCTAACTTGAAACAAATTTGCCCCTAAACTTTGCTACAACTTTATACTAACTTTACAGAACTGAAATGGCTGGCTGAGAGAAAAAGCGAGAATCCAAGAAAAACGGACACACAGGAAATACTTCTTAAATTATCAAGGAATCTATAGCGGCTGGATGTGTCACAATTTACCTTAAGTCCCATGATTCTTAATGTAATTACAAACCTGTAAGCAATACAAAACTCCAGGAGTAAGTGGTAGTAAAAGATAACAAAATTACCATCAAGGTATTAAACAGCTTAACATTGTAAAACAAAGTAAAAGTAAAACTAGCATATAAAACAAAAGGCAACAGATAATCCTCCATTTCGAACAATGAGGGTAGTGTAGGGTTGTGTTTCAAGGTAAAGGGGGGTTGTGGTGGTCCCTTGGCTCAGCGTCAGAGCTTCTGCCTGGCCACATCCCAAGAATCAGAGTTGTCTGACTCTAGCGTGGTGATGTGTGGCCTAGGCCTCAAAGCGCTTCGGGCAGATCATGGGAGCGACGAGGGTCCACATGTAGAGGATGAGACAGACCCAGCAGGACGCCATCTTGATCCAGAAGACTGACCAGCTCCCGTCTAACAGTTTCTCAATCTTATGGTTATCATAACTGCAAAAGGAAGCACGCAGTGAGAGAAGTGAGCAAAGACACTAAGAAGGATTGATATGTAATCTTGACAACAAGATTTTGCCACTTGGGGGCAGTAGAAAGAAGCTGTAAACACAACACTGTCACATTACCTTTTTAAGGCGATACAACAAATGTGTTTGCAAACTGATGCCATTTTACAAAGCAACATTAGAATTCATTAAGAGTTGTATTTCAGGCAACATCGTAAATATGAGTCTAATATTCATACTCCTTCTAGCTCAGTTTTATCCCTCAACTCCTGAGGGACCCATATTGACTCATCATCGAGTACATTGCATCTGGCATCAAACACCATCTGCATGTTGATATCAGCATGCCCCACTTTGATGCGGCCCATCTTTTAAAACTTAGCAGTTTTAAATTTAGTACTGACATGCCACCTTATTTGCATGATAACTAACTCGGCCAGTCCTAGCATGTTTTGTGAAAACAGCTCCAGAGATGTAGCAAGGAGATTTATATGCCTGACAGTGTACAAACTATTGCTTGGATGTGTGTACATAAGCATATCCATATATGCCCTAGAATTGTACCACAATAAGAAAGTGTGTCAGTGAGTATTACTTACTGGAACCAGTTGGTGACGGTCATCATGACGTAGAGGGATCCCAGGAAGAAGACAAAATGGAAGTAGGTGTAGCTGTAGATGGTTCCCTCTCTTTCATCATACACCACGTTCTGGCCCGAACCAGTCTTCTCATCATCATAGTCATCTGAAAAGTACACATGAAACGATGAAACAAGTTACACTTTTAATATGATAAAGACTCTCAAACATTGATTTCAGTTGAGGTGAGCCAGAAGAAAACATATGAGAGAAAGTTTTATGTTATTCTGGACTGAATAAATGATATGTAACTCCCAAACAGAATATGTGTTCTAGTGGTGATATATTTCCAATGGATATATTTGTCAGTGTTTTATTTCCAGCAGGGGGCAGTGTCAGCCTACCCACAATTCCACAACGCTGCTGGTGCTGCTTCACTGTGCCACACTAACCTCCTAGTAACAGTGACATCATCTGTGTTTGCTGACCAATACTTTCTCACCATCCTCAATCTGGCTGAGGAATAGCAATGAGCATAGCCCCTCTGTGTGCAAACACTACGGCTGGGGACTTATGCATACATACAGAACAGGCTGGAAAGGCAAGGGGAAGAGAGGGCTGAAGGAAAAACAAAAAGATTTGATAGTGATGGGGAATTATTTGACTTTCCTCACCTGTGTCATCTCCAAAACAGAAACAGCAGCGAGCTCTCTGCAGGATGAAGAAAGACATAAAGGTTAACACCTAACGACACATGCATTCTGTCTCTTGGGCCTAATTTGTATAATTTCATAAAGATGTGTAATCTGGATGGCCTGGTCAGTGGGGCTCTAAAGACTTGTTGATCTGTTTAACCAGTCTGTGTTTCATTAACACAATTGCACCTAGTGAGATCTGAATATTTGAGCATTTACCTCAGTCTCTGGCTCACTGTTCCTACACACTCGGAGCGCTGCAGAACTCCGCCTGGTGGTGGATGTCAAGCTAGAGGGAGGGTGGAGAAAGAGAAATAGAAAAAGAGATATGAAGACAGATAGAGAGAGGAACGTTGTAATTCTGTCACTCTGTATTTTTCCAATAATTTGCAGTTTCAGATTGCTGCGGAGTCTAACTCCCTCTTCTTCAGGGAACGACCACAAGAGACGGGATGCCTCCACTTAATGGGAAACATATGTGAACAAATATAAAAAGCCATAGTTCTTGTCTCTCACCCTCTTAGCTTAGCCACAGCCAATCATAGACTGCCTCTCTGGAGTCACAGCCAATCAAAACTACCCTGTCTCTGTCGCTACAGCCTGCCATAAAATACATTACTTTTATTCCACATTGCCTCTAACACAACTGCTGTTAATGGGTTTGGATTGTAGCTCTTGCATAATCTCTCAACTCTATAAATTAAACGACATAACATTAAAAAGTGATATATTACAGGGAAATTTGGTTTGCATGCATGTAGACATTGTGTCATTGTGTGCGTGTGTGTGTGTGTGTGTGTGTGTGTGTGTTTTACCAGGAATAAAGGACGCAGCCGAACAGGATAACGGTTCCAAAAGCAGTGACAATTTTCTTGTCGCTTTCAGTCCCAGAGTTGAAGGGAAACACACACACGGTTGTGTTCAGACCATTTCTCTCCACAGCTAAAAAAAAAAAGAATGTGCAGACAGAGATGAATGAGGTAAAAGAAGAAGTAGAGGGAGTATTGAAAGGAGAAAGAAGATTGTGAGAGATGCGGTGAGTGTGTGTGTATTTTGGCACAGCGGCAAGAGAAGGAGCCGAATGGAAAATGAAAAGAGTAAAACATAAGGTACAAAACCACCAACAGTCCAATAACAGTATATAGGTCATTTGTGTATGTTGCTTAGGTAGCATGTGCTGATATTAAATATTTATGGTAAGATTATCTTTACAACAGTATCTCAGTGTTGAATATAATCTCGACAACTACTGTGGAAACAGGAGCTGTAGATATGGACATGTACCTCAGACTTCAGAGTAATTTGTTTTAAGGATTACTATTTCTCTAAAGCTCTCAGTTACACTCAAATAAAGAACTCAATGCCTTATCTTAAAAAGGTAGAAAGGCTTTGCGGTAGAGGTGTTCTCCTTTTCTTACAGGGTCTGTTTTTATTATTATTGGTTTACTTAAATAAATTAAAACTCACTATGATATGAGCATAAAACTTTTTGTAATCTCTAAAAAATAAAAAATAAAAAATACATTTTATCATCTTATTAAAATGATCATGTTCAAACACCATTACAGGACAGGCTGCTTCAACAACTTAAAATGTTTTGCTTTTTCCATTTAAAAACACACCTCTAGAAACAATGAATATGAACTTTGGATGTTGCAATGACGAAACCTAACTCTAGTTTTCAACGTTCAGTGTTTCATCCATCTTCAACACAGAACTGTTAAGTTTTAACATTTGCTGCACCATTAATAAGCCTAACTCAGGACTCAGATAATACCTGTTGACCCAAGATGACACCCAAGAAAGGTTGTGACTACTGGGTGGAAATGGATGTCTGTTCAAACTCACTTTCTTTTGGTTTGCTGGAGAATGCTGAGAAGGTGAGGTACATGACGTACACGCTGATGACTCCTGGCTGCAGCAGGCCTGATGTGGGCTGCACTGCAGGGACACAAAGGTGAATACAGGATTTAATTATATAACTAGTTATCCTGAGATTCTTGAGTCGGTGCAAATATAGCCAATAGTCTTACTTATTGCTACTTTCTATCACTTGTTTGATGTATCTCAAATTTGTTGCTATTTGTGATTTTATCTTTGTGAAAAACCAAGTAGCTTTCTATAAAAGCCATCTAAATGCAAATCCTTATATTCTCATTTGCATTACGCAGTCAAATGAGGTAAGATGCTCCTAAGTACAGGTCCTCACGTTTCTGTATGCATGGGGAGATTGCCAAAAGGGAGACGACGAGGCACAGGCTGCCGTTGATGCCCAGGAAGATCTTATTAAGTAAACAGGCCTCAGGGTCAGTGTAGAACAGACCCATGAAGATTACGGCTCCTACCGCAGCACTGAACAGCAACAGAGTCACCAAGGCCAAAGCTGCGTACCACAGACGATTATACTTCGCTCCTGAACTCCTGCAGACAGAAAGAGAAGAGGGAGAGAGAGAGAGAAAACAGACAACAGAAAGGACAAAAACATAACATGAACAAGGGTAGAGCAAATTAAATAAGTAAAAAAGATCAAGTCAGCAGGGGAAAAAAGCAAAGAAAACTGACATGGGAAAGGCTGGCCTAAAGAAAAATTTAAAGAAAGAGAAAGTTATGCTTGGTAAGTTATACCTCCATGAGACAAAAAAACAGGTTTATGTCTGCTTAAAGGCTTTTACATCAGTATTGCTTGGTCTGGAAATTAAAGGTTTTACTAAAAAACTAAATAAGTGAATACAAGTGCACATAACTAAGTTTACTGCATTGCTTACCAAACCAAGGTTTTTCAAAAAATCTGCTGTGGTATGTGTGGAAAGGAAGAGGAAACTGAGTGCACACTTCTAAACCATATGCATCCTCTGAATCTGCCCAGGACCAGTTTGCTGCCAAGTTTCCCCTCCACCCACAAAAACACAAAGCTACATGACTCCCTCTTACCAACCTTTTTTCATCCAAATAACCCCACAGAAGAATATGTCCCACCCTGTGAGTTTCTCAAGAACAAATAAAAAGCACTGTACTGCTCCCATTTACTGGGCGTCAGTGCTTACGTAACTGAGCCAGACTCTGCCTTACTGGGTCAAAAGAGAGAGCAGAGAGAAGACATGTTGCTCTCACCAGTTTGTGTTCCATCTGTGTGCAAACTCCACCAACAGCATGAGCTGGATCAGCAGGAAAATGAACCCGCCAACGGCTCCTACGTAGCGCCACACTGTGGCAAAGAGAAAAGGGAGAGACAGGGAAATTGTTTTAGAGAAGTCATTAGATTACAGCCTGCAGCTCTAATGTTGAGTGTGCTTTATTTACCTTCCAGAAAGATTTCCTGTTGTGGGAGGAAGAAGCCTCCAGCGCAGCACGCCACCAGAGCAATAAACTTCAACAACCAGAACCTGACATATAAAGAAGTGATAATGTTAAAGGTTGTACATGGAAGTGAAACATACAATGCAAAAACTGGAATAATAGGACAGAGCAGCCTCAGCTTAATTTTAAAGTGTTAGGAAGAGAAATGCAAGAAATACAGAATATGTAGTATAACTAATCCAAAAAGCCAGGATATGGTCTAGTGTCAAAGATGACAGGTGCTTATGTTTATATCATAATTGAACTGAACTGATCTAATGCAAGCAGCATGTACCTGCCCTCAGTCAAGTCATTTGGCTTTTGCCTTTGTGTTCACAGACTATACATTTAAGATCCCTACTAGATATTATAGATGAAAGTAAAATGTTTAATTACTGACAGGGCAAAAGGAGTACAGAGAGAGGAAGACAGCCTTCTTACCCATTATGAATAGCTGCCCTCCAGCTTGTGCTGTTGCTGACTCGTATGGTGAAGAGGGAGAATAATAAGAAGAAGCAGGACATGCCAAAGCACACCTTGTAGACGGCAGAGTAGCCAACTAGGGTTTTGCAGTTCTCCCCTGCATTCATCTTCTCACACAAGTCACTGTAGAAGGGGATCTGATTGACAAAATCACAAAAAATACTTTTATTATATTATTATATTATATATTATTATGGTGTTAAAAAAAACTCCACCCATGCTCATGTTTGTCTAGTACGCGGCCTCAGAGAAAAGGACCCAATAGCATCTATTCTGAGTGTCACGCCTCTAAAGGAGCAGAAAGGGAGAACAGGCAGCAACAACAACCCCTCTTTCTCTCCATGAAGCCCTCTTTCATCCCTCGTTCTCTACAGGCTGTTAGAGGGGCCTTACAACTAACTGTCAGTGTACACAAACAAAAGACACAGATGAATAAATTAACTGCCTTTTGTCAGCAAGTCAGAGGAATTGGGAAAAGTGAAAAGCAGAGAGTGAGCACGAGCAAGCGAGACAGACTGGGAGATCCATCTTAAAATACATATTCAAAATGTATTTCGACCTACAGTGAGCTGCATAAAAAAAGAGGAGAACAAGGCCAGAGTCGGCAAAGTAGATAAGGACTTTGCTGTGGCCTTCAACAGGAAATTGGAAGTGCTTCAGTGGCTCAGTGCCAACAGAGGAGACAGTCTTTGAAATGATAACCAAAGAATAAAGGCTCAAATATCTGTTCCCTTTTCTGATGCCCCCTGACAGTAGAGATATGAATCAAAGTCAAATACAAGAAGTGCTTTTCGAACAGAAGTCAGATATTCGCTTTCAGGTAATACAGGGATTGACTTGGCTTTACTAGTTATTGGCAGAGTACTTAGGTCCTTGAAGTTGCACACATGGGTGAGACGCCAGCGGATTGAGTTGTCATCACCTCAGTGTGTAGCACAGTCCAGAGCCAGATCACAACATAGAGTAAAAAGACCATTTTTGAGCTTTTGTCTCATGTTAAGGACCATATTAGCATGTCCATGGCGTAGTGATTAAGAGGGAAAGGGGCCGGCTGTTTCAGACAGCTGTAAATCTCTTGAGAAAAGACCAGCACTCTCATATGCACAATGGCTGCTCTCTTAGCTGGGACTTCCCACTGTGCTCAGTGTGAGACTGACAGTGTTCGTGTATATGTGTATATATGTGTGTGTAACTCAGCAGGCTTTCCATGGGGCTATCAGAGGCCATTTTGTGCCTGGATGAGCCTTTTACAGGATTCTTCTTTCACAAGGAGAAACACGGTAGGGAGCCGTTTTAATACAGTACAGTAGACACTGGCGGAAAAAGAGAGATGGGGAAAAAAGCAGAAGATTGGTGGAAACATGTCACTGTATTCAAATAGCGCTCTCAGTTGAGGAAGCTTGCAGTCATTGCCATAGTAACACAGTCAGCTGATGGTCTTCTTCCCAGATATAGAAACATCATTATAGAATCATTATTTTATCATTTCATTATTCCCTGTTTACTCTGTCTTACGGTGTATGCTGATACACACTGTACACACACTGTACCTTGATACAGGGATCACTTGTCAAGTTCAGGTATTAGCATTGATTCAGACATAAAGGATGAGACATTGTCTTCTCATCAGGACATCATCTCTGACATCATGTGCCAGACAGTGATTACAGACGATGAGGTTAACTACGTTGTGGCAGATAACAACACCCACAGAAGTCTTCCAGTTAAGTTGGAATTTCCCAAAAACCAAAACACAGTCTGATAATAATCCTGCATTATGATGATTCAAAGAGCTAACATGTGGGGCATCTGAGCTCGGTGGGCAGTTCAAAACAAAAAGCTACCAGCCTGAACTCCTGCCTCCTCGACTATGGCCTTGCTACTGAAGATACACATGGGATCTCCAGGTAAAATAAAAATATGTCTGTTTTGCCTGTAGCAATGCTATGAATCTATTTAAAAAAAATATTTTAGTTAGTATTGACATGGCAATACTTGTACATTCTCTGAAATAAATACAAAAGTTGGCTCATCTGACAAGAGAACATCCAATTTCAGAATGTGTGCGGAGAGTGTGTAACCTACAAATACCCTCTTCCTCTTTCCTTGTCAGTATGTGTTTCTTTCCCAGCACTCAACTGTCTAATGACTTAGTTCTATGTACCGTTGCTTACTTCTGCAAAGTAAAGCCTAGGGAGAGAGTCCAGACATTAGTGTTAGGCCAAACAGTGTAAAAGGTCACAGTATTGAGGCTATTGTTGGCTTGGTTACTAGAGCTTCCAAGCAGACCCCCACTCTTCTATTCAGTGAACTAGGTCATTCGCAAAACAACAACAGAATCACCAATTTTCATGGGTTACTCTACAAAAACAGAAATGAACATACATCAAGAATCATTGTGCTCATATATGAAAAAGCAGAATTTGGTTCAAGTGGTGAATGGTGGGGGGCATGTGTTCAGTGTCTGCCAAAGAGCGCCGTAAGTTAGTGAACTTTGTAAGGGTAACGTGGACTCTTCTCTGACGCCTGGATGAACTGAATTATAAAGTAATACACTCTCATTCACAGCAGCCTACAAGGTTGATTGGTTTGCTTGTTTTCGGATGATTTACTCACCATGCTCACACTGCTCACAACAAGATAGATCAGTTACATTCATTTACTATGACATCAACTGGCCTAAACTCTGTCCAAGTGGGGACACCTAAAGCATCATCAGTCTAATAACTGTACAGTGTGTCACCCTTATAATACCTACCAAACTGCACACACAAGACATCATGACCTCTAATCTGAGTTGATCTGAATAGATCTGATCATAACTTATCGCCAGTCTATCATCACTACTACGGAAGCACATATCAATTAGAGGCTTTTAGGGCTGAGAGTTTCAAAACCACTCCACTCAATCTCCATTTAAATGAAGGATGTACAGCACAGATGAGAGCTTTAATTCTCTCTCTGTGCCGTTTATCCTTCCCTACCTTCTTACAATTAATACTTTCAACCATATACAATTCAAACTCTTTTATATACGTGCAATTTACAGTCTAAAAAAAGGTGTGTATATGTATGTATGTACAGCATATGCTGTGGGAGAGGGAAATCTTGCTGTGTGTCATTTATGTACTTACGTTATCTCTCAACTCTTGCTCCACAGTGGGGGACATCATGATGACACAGATGATGGTGACCAGCAGGAAGTAGAAGGCATACATGATTCGGGTCCCGGTGGACTGTTTGATCTTGGGGCAGCAGTTACAGCAGCACGAGCAGGCCGCTGAGCCACAGCAGCAGGCCAGCTGCACACAGAGAACAATGGAAAAAGAGAGAGAGAGACAGGGAAAACATTAACATCACTTTCAGAATTTCACACACACCATTATAAACCATCTCATAGAGACATCATTTATTTACAGGCCACTTGATAAGGGAGGGCCAGGGTTTAAGTGTGCATTTTGCTACCATCTCTGTCATCTAAAGATGTTGCACTTTACAGGAAGGAAAGAGGACAAAGCAAACCAAAATTGCCTAAGATGACCAAAATTTTAAACCAAAATGAATTTTTGTGACAAAACAAAAGTTTTCAGAAAAATTATAGAGAAAGAGAGCTATGGACAAAAGCTAAATAAACAGTTACATAAACAGACAAAATAGACAAGATAAGATACTGGGAGCCAAAACACTCTAAACAACATACCATTACCAACTTTAGCAGGAAAATAAAGGAAGGAAGAGCAACAAGGGAAAGAGTACTCTTTCAGACATGCAATATCTACTGATTATAGACAAAACAGCAGTAGTAAAATACTACAGTTGGTTAAAACCTAGAAGCTAAAACCAATGAACTTGTTGTTGTCTCCTCTTCATGAAACATACTATTAATTCAAGGTTAAAACGTTCAATGTTACAGTATCTAAGAGATATTACTTTGAGTTACTATACAGCTATAGTGAGCTCATCTTACAAGACAACATATATAACCCTATAACTGCAAAATACATTAAAGTAGAAGGTGCATGTTTAAGCACTTAGAGTACAGAATCTAAGAGATTCCTTTAAAGATTATATTTAAGGTTGCAGACATTGTGGCAAAATGTCATGTGTGTCTGATGCCATCTGGAACATTTTCATCTTTCCAGAAGCTTTCACAATCCTGCAACAGTTACTATTTAGTGCAGATCTTAGCCAGAAGACAAAATGATGGCAACTTTCTGCACAGGGGAAAACCTGGAATAGAAGACACCCGCCTGTCTGTCTCTTTGCTCATTCATGGTTTCTGTCACGAGGGACAAATCCCGACCCCTCTTTCATAGTGGCCACTCTTGGTCAATGTAGACAGTGGAGTCTTGTCCAAAAACACTCACACTCACAGAGGCCTACTCTGTTTCTTCTGACAGGCCCTCATATAGGAGGACAGTCATATAAAGAGAGGCCCTGTATTCTATTTAGGAAAGAGGAGGCTCTATAATTATACAGTGTAATGTCTTTCTGTAGCCACCGCACCCTGCTTGTGTGTGTAAGCCTCCTACTTCTCAGCCTGCAGAGCACACACTGCTGTTGTGAGAGGTGAACTTGGTCTGATGTGGTCTACATTTGAGGTGTGGCACACTTTACACGCATCGTTTTCCTTTGTACGTTCTCCCCTTATGGGATGCCACACAGACTTTGCTAATGATAGGGAAATGTGCTAGTGTGGGTTATATGCTGATGCTAGTCTGATCATGGTTGAGTTTTGAGCTACAGGTAAACCTCTGCAAGTACTGTCATTATGACATTAGGTGAAAATTATGAGAAGATGGGCAATGATTTGTCAACTGCTGACCCGTCAAATGGAGGGTGTTGTGGCTGCGGACAGAATGAAAGTTGCATACTGTCTAATGACATCTGCGTCTAACTGAAGGCCACAGTTGCCTCATCTGTCCAGTGTGTAACATTGAGGAGGCAGAAAAAGAATATAATTATAGGTATGTTTTTATTAGTGTATAATCAGCTGAATATAGGAATCATTGTGTTTTCATTATCTTAGAATGAGATGTTTTTACAGATGCTACAGGTTACCTTCCATGGAGTCCGTTGAACTGCCATGTTTCTACAGTAGCCCAGAACAGACACACCCAACATTATCAAGACAGGAAATTACAGTATTACAGAGACATAAGACATAAAACAAAGGTCCCCAGCCGTCATAAACCCCAAGGCCACTAGGACACCCCACCTTGTAGTTCAAATGTATCTGGACAATGTGGGATTTCAATAACGATCCTCTCTTGATAAATACTTTTTTTTTCTCTAGACCTGTTAATGCATTCTATCAAAATCTGTTCAATTTGCCATCAGTCATGTCAGTAAGCCCTTAGCCCTCGTCTGTGAGCACGTCCTAAGCCGGGGTCTGTAATCTGGCCAGGGGGAACTGATCTAGTAAAGCCAGTGTGCAACATTGTCTGATGTGCTGCGTTCCGCTCCAGATGCCAGTAATGCGAGGTATGTTGCAGACTCGTGGATCCACACAGGCACATGGTCAGGATCAAGCTACTTCTCTGCCCACATGGCTCTGCCTCCCTGCTCTCTGTCCAGAGGTTTCCCTTCTAGATGGCCCACTTAATTGTTTTTTGCCTCGAGCTGAAGAATGGCTACTGATGCAAGCTGTTCTCCAAACACCCAGTTACCTCTAAGAACTGAGAACAAATATTGCTGTGTCTGTTGCTTGTTACAGAAGGTAGAGTTCAATTTTTTTTTTTTAAATTGTGAGTTGCAAAATCAAGAACAGCTTAACTGCACCTTTTGGATTGGAAATCAACGGACTGGGGCAACAGGAAGGCAGAGTAAGGAATCCTCTTTGATATGAAAATCTGGGTTTAAGTCTTACACTAAGCTCACATATTCTTCAAACCAGGCGAACGCTGAGTTTTCTAGAGATTGTTGCAGGTGAAATGATATGTTCAACATGAAGTATGATGAATGTGAATAATTGTTTACTTAGATTCAAGCCATAATTCTCCCGTTAATGATCTTCAGTTGTGTAGCAGTTTGTAAAGTCTGTTTCAATATAAGATCTATAGATTAATCAATCATAATCCCTCTGGGGATAGGATGAGTGAGATAACAACGTATGATGGTTTACAGATACATGCGATGATTTAGTGGTACAGGCACTATAAATAACCCCCTTTAATGGTCGCACATAATGACAGCTGTTCTGGCGCTGTTGGAGAACCTCCCTGGTGCGACAAAACTCTAAAACTGCACTTCTTTGCCGTTCTTGTCATTGACAGGTCTAATAATTGGTGGAGTGGGCACAAATATCTGTGTGCAAACGGAAAGAATGCATATGCATATTTCTGCCTTTGTGCATGCATACAGTTCTTGTCATGAATAAGAGTAAATAGGTCAACATACAACGTTCACATGTAATTTATTTTCCCATATTACAGTGCAGAAAAAAGAACAGCAGAAATTAGGTCAAATCATAAATTTCACCGCCTCATGCTATCTGGTTGTGGGCAACAAACACAAAGACGTCTTTGATGCTTTGATGCCAGATCAAACAAAGAAGGAAACCAGTTTATTCCCAACCAGGATTCAAGAGGGTTGTGTTAATGCCCATTCCTCAATTATTAGGAAGTGGACATTAAGCTCATACACGTGCACACGATTTACCAATGTTTTGAGATACAATGGAGGAGTGTGTCGAAACATGTTTTAAATTTTGCCTCCAAGGCTGCATGTGCATATTTCTGTTTTTATGCATACACAGACTTCTAGCCTTGAATCTAAACCAAGTGTTATGCCTGTGGCCCCTGGTCCACATTTGACTGCACACAGCTTAACAAGATAAGCCGTTTCCTTTGTCTTTGCTGCGCCCACGTCTTTCTCGAGGGGCGATTAATTAACCACAACTGAATGAAAGTAAGCAGGAAAAAAACAGGATGATTTAAGTTGTGAGGGTATTTAGATTTCATTAGTTAGGGGGTGTTACACCAGTGGACTGCACACAGAGAGGGGGCCAACTGCAAACTTCAGCAGAAGAGAGGAATGTCTCGGGGAATTCCACTATACACAGATACAAAAAGAGTATCCATGGTAACCAACGCTGACCCTACCCACTTCATGGGCCATCCACCCCCTCCTATACTGCCCGCCTGCCCCAACAGCATGTCGACAGGTGGTCGGCGTGTCAGCAGTGTTCACCCCTACTTCAATAACAGCAACCCCCCACTAGCTTGTCATATTGCTCCAGCCATCCGTCCCTAAGATCATCATCCCATGCAGCAGCACAAAAGGCACTTTAGCCACTTGCTAGGTATACCCTGGTCTAGCTTCACCAGACTTTCACAGCTCTCATAAGCCTCCATTCAAGCCTCACAACACTGCGATTGTGGGACTCTCAAGACACAAAGGCTTGTCTCTTTCTCACTCAGCCTGAAGCTCTGTTTCACTCTCTTCATCTCATTTCCTCCATCCTCCCCCCACCCTATTACTCGGAGGCTTATTGTCGTCATCTCTTGTCTTTTCTCTTATTATTTTCTTCCTTTCACCCTTCCTTTGTTATCTTCAGCTGCCCTTTACCCTAAATCACTCACTCCCCAATGCCCAGCTACCTTCCAGCTGTGCTAGGGGTCACGAGAAAGACGATATTGCTCAAAGCACACAGGACTCAGCTTTATGTAGAGAGGATGCACAGGACACCGCAGTGAGAATACCCTCAGGAAATGACCCTAAATGCCATTCAAAGTAAAGCAAGTGGTTTCAGAGACAGAGTTAGTCTTTATGACCTTGGACTGGATTGGTGATCTACAGCTGGATGCTTAATCAACAAACGTGATACCGTCCTCCATGTAGACAACCCTAAGACCACATCTGTGATTAGACTGCGAGCTGTTTAACAGAGCATTGGTGATAATTACCATGTTTTTCCCCTCCTCTATTCTCTAACGTCTTATTATCTTCAACCCCGCCGTGATGAAAAGAATTGCAGTATTTAACAAACAGGAAATGGCGAGGGTAGACTAAATCAAACACACAGGGGTAAACTCTGGATCACAGTCACACTGACACAAATGCTTACGCAATACAAACAGACCAATCGCAAAAAATAGGTCACTAACTATATCCCAGTAAGCACAGCAAAGCAGAATGAAGAGGGGGTAGGTGGATACAGAGCCAGTTAAGGGTTTTTTCCTCCAACAAGTCAAGTCAAAGTGAGGATATATAAAGAAAAACAACTGTGTCGTGGCAATCAGAAAACCTGATGCTGTCTATTGATGGTGAGATGATGGCAATGAAATACGTGAACACAATATCTGTCTATGTCTCTAGTTCATAAGAATTCTTTGTTGCTCACGAAAAAGTGTCACCCATAGGCACAAAGAAGAGAGTAACTGAACAGGCAGTTTATTTCACATTAATCGTGGGACAAAAACATCACAAGTTTCACCTCCTCCAGCTGTTGTCCCAACTGTAACTAATGAAGCAACAAGCTCTGCTTTCTATGCCATATGATGCATTAAACAAAGCTGTTGTCTAAAACATATTCCTCATATTTCTGCTAACTCTCTTCCTTCAGCAGTAGTCATGTGGTGTTATGCTACAGAAACAAATTGTATTTCTCCAGACTTATACTCTTCTATTAGTATAATCTACTATTGTGGTATAATGTACTATTATACCACAAGTACAATTGGTACTACATGTGGCATTTGTAAGTATTTGGGACCAGGCTACAGGAATGATCTGTTCCTGCTGTGGCTGACACAGATTTTCCCTCCCAAGGTTTGAACAAAGAGAAAACTCTGATCAGCTGATTTGAGTTGTTGACTTTCATGTTTGTAAGTAGAAAAAAACAACAACTTTTTTCAGTGGAAAACGGCACAGACAGACATGACTCACGAGATGAGCACTGTCAAAACAACTTGACTGGAAGAATGCAGTAATTTCAATGGCTGCCTCTGTGGGAGTATAAACCTCTGATTCAAACCATCAGTGTGGTAGTTAATAAATTTACCACATCTGATATATCCATCTTTATTCCCTGTCCTTCTTTACTTTAGTAGTTCTAGTTTTCAAATGTACTCTATGCTGTAGCTGGCCTCTTTACAAATGCAGGAACTCCCTTTTAGTTAGAGCTTAATGATAGCAGTCACTGGATAAAGTTTACCACAATGAATCATGACAGACCAATGGGTCAGACGAAACTGTAGACACACCCTTTTATCTCAAATTACAACAATGCTTGGTGAGTGAGGAGAAACCAACAGAGGGAAAAGAGGGAAAGGCAAAACAAAAAAAACTTTCAAACAATAATACACACCATTTAGGTTGGCCCGAGCTCTAGAACAGACCTACTCCATTTCCCCTGATATTGTGACTGACAGCTCCTCTATTGTCTATATAGCTAGGCAGCTGTATACACACAGCAAAAATGTATCACTGCTCTGTTTCCTATACACAAAGGCAGGTCTTTGCTTCTCTCTTGGCAAATACAGCCCCTAGCTACAACCAACAAGAGAGAAACCTGCATCCAATGGACATAAAAGAAAAGAAAGACAAAGAAGAACCGAGGTACAGTGAGAAGCTGAAGAACTGGGTAGAAATGAAACACTCCCATGCAGACAAAGCAGTCTGTCACAAAAATAACCAAAGGAAACCAAACAAGAACAGGAAGACAGTACAAACACAAGACAATGTCAGATCAACAGGCTAATTCAACATCATGCTGTTTGCCACGAGTTTTCACTTCCCAAAGCGTATTGTTTACTAGTATGAGACTTCAGTTGCACAGAATTGCGCACAAAATCAGAAAATTCCTAGCCACAGCCTTACTGTACGTCAACTGATACTAACCATGCAAAGAGTTAGCTGGCATTTCACACGGTTACATCAGCACCTACACTATTCCACAGAAAAAATTACACAGACAAGAAATGGGAGGATGAGAGAAGGGGGAGGCTGAGGAAGACATTATCACTGCCGTATGACAGTTCTGAGAGAGACAAAAGAGATAAATGATAGCCAACGGTGTCCAGGTGGGAAAACAAACTCCTGCTGCTGCTGACCACAGCTAAATTCCAGAGGGGAAGCAGAAAATAGCAGACATGTCTCACATGAATGCAAGTGGCCCGTAATTCTAATCCTATGACTGACCCAGAGATTTATTTTGGATGGGACTCCACAGATGTTTGGTGGCCGTTTTCCCTTGGGGCTATAGTTTTACAAGTCATGTGATTTTACAGCTCATCAACGCCTGTTTTTAGGATCACCTGCCCATCTGTGACCTAACAGCCTCTCTGCCTTGATCTAAGCAACGACAACTCTGATCTGATGGTGACAAATGGGTTTGTGTGAGGGCCGGGCTGCTGGTGAACATTAAGTGATAGATCAGGATTTCACATTTGGGATTTGGCAAATTGCATTCCACTCAGCTGGCATTCTTGCGGAAATATTTTTTAGAAGAAATGCAACTTTACACATAACCGGCACCAGTCGCGGAGTGAATATTCAAAAACCCCAACCACAAAATTACTGTAATAAATAAGATACACTGCCCAGCAATTTCTCAACAAATACCATTGGTTATCTTGCACCACCCCAAGACAGTCAAAAATGTTTGGTTTATAAAGCGTGGTGTACTGGACAGGAGTTGTGCAATGTAAGAACACTCTTTTAGGTTCCCCAGAGGCCAGGCTGCAAGTTCAGTGCTTCATGTCTTACTCAAGGATACTTCATCAGGAAGGATGCTTACTGAACGACAGTCTCTAGTATCCTCTAGGTCCTCCTAACTTATGCACCCTGCCAAAGTTGCCTGTGTCATAGCTGTGCTCCTTACAGACACCCACATGGTTTCAGTCCTGTCCCACACTCACAGCCAACGCTCGCAGCGCTTTGGACAAAACTCAACACTGAGCTAAAGCCTACCCCCTATCCCATCACAACATGGCATACATCCCTGATCCCACTGAGAAATTATGAGTGAGCTGCTCCCACACCATGCCTACTCCTCTGTCCAAATCTAACCCAAACAACGCCCACCCTCCCTTAATTTCCACCTCCGAGCCAAAGAGGAAATTAACAGACCACACATAAATTTGGGCCACTCTAAACCTCAAGAGGGGCACATATATGCACACGCAAAAAGTTAATTACAAGTATACACATAAATAGAGAGGCAACAAAACTAAATGGGGTGTCTGTGACAGGGATTAGCCCACCACCAGCACAGCAACACAAAGCTCATCGTATTGTTTGCCCTTCATTTTCTCTTAATCCCTCCCTGTTTCCATCATTCCCTGTCTTTGAAAAGAACAGGAAATAGAAGTGAGCTTCCCTTAGATGAGGGATGAGGGATGTGTGTGTGTAATTAAATTCCTGACCAGACCAGCTCAGCAGTGGTGACCCTGTGGTCAAAAACAATCTGTTAGTTGAAAAAAAGACACTCAGCACTGAAGAAAACCCTCTTTAACTTTGCATATACCACTAGCGGCCTGTCTTTTCAAAGCCAGTCTGTATCTAAATATTACTTAGAGCCCTCAAATAATTCAGATACACAAATGTACACAATGCAATCACCAAGCATTTTCATCTCTGACTATTTTCCTGATTAACTGATCAACCATTTAACCTGTGAAATGAAAGAAAATCGTGACTAAATGACAATCATCTATGCCCACGTTGGTATATTGCCACTGAGAAGCTGAAACTATTGATTTTTTGTTTGCTCAAACCATTACTTATCAATTAAATGAGTTCTTGTTTCACCTCTAAAAGTATAAAAAGTGTCAGTATATAATATGATTCAATACAAGTAAGGCTGCAACTTCTAAATATATTTCAGTGTCAGTGAAAACAATTTGTTAAAAAAATGTCACCATTTCTCTTCTATAGGAGGAATATTTGACAATTATTTCCAAATAAGACACTGGCTATCTGACAACTTCAAAACTGACAAACAAACAGAGGGCCTGGCTTTATTATTTCTACAGTGGGTAGCTATACTGTGTGTATGGAAACACTGATCAGCCTTTTACTAAGTAATCCTGCTTACTGTCCTTAACCAATTCAATTGTTTTTTTTCTTAACCACCTTTA
>NW_023339718.1:715174-721079 GCF_004916995.1 Morone saxatilis
TTGTTGATTCAGACATATGAGCAAGTATCACTTTTTCCCACAAACCCTGTGCTCATGTTCTGTATCAGCATGTGGGCAGCAGTGTGTTGGTTCCAACGGTGGCTTTCCTGGCCAAAGAAATGGCCTTTATATGAGCCTGAGCTGATAAGGCTGCTACTGTAGCTCTGACTGCAACTGACTGTGTTGCCATTTGCCAAATCAGTCATCTGACCCAGCTACCCAACACATACACACACATACACAAACTGTAGTCACCCACCGCCACCACAAAGTCATTGTGTCCCCTCTCAGTGCTGTATTGTGGACACTTATAAATAGGCATGAATTACACAGGGCGTCCTCTTTCTAGGAGACCATGACCTCAAATCCACAACCCGCTCAAACCCAAAATGCGGTCACACTAAGAATGTGGGTGGTAAAACTTACGTATTAATTTTTTTTTTAATATTAGACACAAACTAAGGGGAATTCAAGCATGATGTAAAGTGAGCAGTGAAGCAGATTACATTTAAAATAAGACAGAAAACACAAATAAAAATCTACACCAGCTTTTGTTATTGAAGAAGAAATGGATTTGATTAAATATGAAGACTGGGTTCAGATGTGAAATACTCTAATCTCTTCCCGTCTTCTTCTCTTATCTGATCCTGTTTGACACAAAACCAAAAGGGCAGCAGAACGCCTGCCGGAGCATCAAGCATGTCTGACATGTCAGACTGCGTTGGATCACAGTAATGTTGAAGCCAAAGGACAGGATGGGAAAGATATATCTGGTGGCAGATTGTTGCTTGACACTGTCAAGCCTAGCGTCACCCTGTCTGCCCTGAAGACAGGGCTTATGCCACATAAACACACACACACACACACACACAGAGTAGGACAAATACACACTTATTTCCTCCTAACTCTCACTGCTGAGTAAATAAACCACAAGTATATTTCTGTCCACACATATTCAACAGGTGAAAAAGTAGAGAGTGTAAATACTTCTAACATGAAATCAGCCTGTATCATGTGGATTGAATGGGTGGTATTGTGTGAATTTGTAAACTAGCAGGAACGTTCTCACAATCATGCCTTACTACAGTGCCACTGAGGACAAACCTCTCAATAAATGAAAAGAATGCAATTTCATAGTTAAAATAGTAACTTAGAGTTCCCCATGTATGAATTTGCACCATTTATTGGGCTTACATACAAAACATAAAAATACATATACATGAAATATATCAGGCTTGCTAGTTTGGTTCTTCTTTTTTTTTTTTTTGTCACATAAATAGACATATTCCAACAGGCTCCCAGAGGTTAGGCATCATTGTTACAATGAAGAAAGACCAGAGCCAACACTATTGACCACTGTAGTACATTGTTCAATGGAATGCTGAACACAGCAGCACACTGGATACTCCAAGCACAAAACTCAACTGATGTAACAGCTACAGTCTCTAAAATGTCCTAAAGTCAGCCACATCTCGGCCTTTTCCCCTCACTGGTTTGAGACTTCTTTTCTTTTTTTCATTCCAGTGGACAATCCTGAGCAATGCGGGAAAGCTGAGCCGCACAGAGTGAAGATGGTGATCATCCGATTTACCAGGTCCCTTCCGGTCAGAAAATGAGCTTCTTCTTCATCACAGCTGAAAACAATATTAAGACTGTTATTACAAGCATTATAAAAAAAAATTTAAAAAAAAAAACAAAAAAAAAACACACACACATCAGAAAAATACAGCCAAATACTGTATCTACACTACATGTGCAAATAAAACAAGCCTATAATGAGCAATCTGATAGCCACCAACCACCGTTTACTGTAAGTATTTGAAAATTCTCTCTGTAATATACCGTTGCATAGAGCATAGCATATAGTCAACCCATGTATTTTCTAAACCACAGTAGGAGCTGGAAAAAGCTTTGAACCTCCCAGTAACACCAAGGTCCTCCTTCGGTAAAATATAGTCTACCACAATCCACTAAACTCTCTGTACGTGTGTGTGCGCGTGTTTTCCACTTCCCTAGATTCTGACTTTCTAACTGCAGTTAAATGTGCAGCCAACACCCTTTGAATTGCTAGGTTCAATCAAGTGGTATTCTAGATTTATGACCGTGTAGTGTGCATAACCATGAGGACACAAGAGAAATGGTTCACTAGGCTAAAATTCTTAACATGCTATATGTAAGTTTGGTCTGAGTGGTATGTTCTAAATTTTTCCAGCTTTTTCTAAAATTGGCTTAAAACATTTTTTTTGCAGACACTTTCCCTTTTTGCTGCTCAAACCACAATATAAACAGTTATATGGGTGCATCAAGGTCAAAGTTTTACTTGGCGGATAAGAGGCACATATATAGCAATTATACTTGGTGGATTATGGGTACATATAGCAAATAAGCCAATGTGTGTTCATTACTTGTCTCCAGGCCCTCGATTTTCCTCTTGAGCCCGATTGTTTCCTTCTCCCTCAGTGCCTCAACTGAACAGTTGGGTCGAGGGAGTTGGGGTCCAGGAGTGGGACCAGGTCGATTACTGAAGTAATTCATCTTTAGAGCCTGTAGAACAACAGACAACAGTGTGATATGTTATCAACTGCAGACAGGGAATAATTTTTTAGGCAGAAATGTCTACAATTATTAGAAGTGCAGGTATGTATGTGCATATAGTATCATCTTGTATAGGTCCATCTTTGTCACCTTATTTTGTGGATTAAGTATGGTGCTTTCAAAAATGCAAAAATCTTTTTTTGCAGTTTTATTCCTTGTATCTTACGTTTTATTGTTCTTTTCATTTAATTTTACTTTGATGCTGTAAAGACATTTTTGTTTTTGACATCTGGATATGTTTTTTTTATTTTCTTGTGACGTATTACCTCAGAACCTGCTATGGAAATACAGACTGTACAAGTACAGAACATGCTAACATGGTTTCTAGAAAATGAGATGAAATCTCCAAACTGAAAATGTAAAATAGACTGCGGTCTTCAATTTCAGCAGACATTTACCCCTTAATACATTGCTCCGGTATTGTGAAGTGTGTGAGACTACCTACTGTGCTTTAATGGTGTATTACCTGTGTAGCTGTAGTCCTCGTTGAGGGGTTAAAGGTGAAGAGGCCTTGTAGCAGCTCTAGCAAGTCGTCTCCAGCTGCACTAAATATATGTTCCAGTGGTGTGCCAGGAAATATTTTGAAGGACACATAGTCTGGTAGACTACTCACTCCCTGCAGAGACATTTGACAAATACATAAATACAAGGATCCTCACATGTGAGCACAGTAAAAACAAACATCACTGGGGAAAAAAACAGATACCAACAGGCCATGTCTCTTCTGTGGGCGTCCCAAGAGCCTCAAAGATCTTAGTCAACTGGTCAAGATCTGAGTCTCCAGCAAGGAAGGGTATCTACAGCACAGGAGACATACAGAGACATTAGCATGGATACATAAATAACTCCTGTTACTGTGTGAATATCTCTTTAAAGTGAGGTTTGTGTACCCGAAGGAGTAACTCTGCCAAGATGCATCCCACTGCCCACATGTCGACACCCACACCGTACATCCTGGCACCAAACAGGAGCTCAGGGGAGCGGTACCACCTGGGAAAAAGATTGATAAACATAAAGGACAGAGAGTTAAGTTTTACAGCTCTTAAACAGGCAGACAGTTCATTACTCGTCTAGTAAGAAGATTCATTAATTCTGTTAAACTAGAACAAAGTGTCCAACACTTTCTTTAACAAAGAGAGGACAAGGTTTGCTGCCATCCAGGGGTCTACATTTTTAAAAATGTGTGCTAACACACACGTTTTAACCAGTCGCAAATTTGTCTCCTCATGAGATATATTTAACTAAAAAACATGAGGATTTATTCATCTTAATGGATTTAGATAAGCAAAAACACAAGGTAGTGTATAGAAAAGTCTAAGTTCTGTATTATTAATACAATTAGATGGACAAAGAAGCACAGACCTGGTAACAACTTGATGAGTGTAGACTCTGTTGGGGCTGCCAAATGCTTTAGCCAAACCAAAATCAGCCAACTTCAACACTCCGTTGCCGTCTAACAGCAGATTATTTGGTTTCAGATCCTGGAAACATAGAGTAGCAAAATGTACAATACCGACTGTGTGTGAGCATATATGTGTGTATGTGTGGAGTATTAGTGCTCTTACCCTGTGTAGGACCCAGTGCTGGTGCATATACTCTAATCCCTGTAGAGTCATGAGGATGTAGGCTTTGATGTTGGCTGGAGTCAGGACTAGGCTAGTGTCTTTAATGATCACCTGAAAATAAGCAAAACAAAGCCAAAGAGGCTTAAGTAAAGCCGCATATCTGACAACTAATAATCTTCATCCGTTACTTAATGTTGTTACATAGCTGTAGGCTACACATTCAAAATGAAATTACACTTATCAGAGCAGATAAGAGAATTAAAGACAACTGGGATATATCTCTGGGAAGAAGTGGACGCAGCTGGAGCCAAGCCAGACAGCACAGTTCAGATTCAATCTCTCACCCAGAACCTCCATTGTTCCACCAGCTCCCAAAATATTGGCTTCAGTATCCTTCCACACAATGTTATTGGCAAAAAAAAACCACCCAACATCTGTAGCTAATAAGCTTATACAGCCAAATCTAAGCATGTGGCCTAAAAATAGTCTTTCAGCACCGGTAGTAAAAGCAGCATCATATTTCATGCTCATGTCTGTCCCGTCTGTCTGCTGCCTGTGAGCCGCTAATGGCATCAATTCATTGTGAGCCAAGAGCAGTGATATTGATTTTTTTTTAAAAGGGTGCTTATCTTGCTTTGCATCGTTCTATTAGAGTCTGATGTATTGGTGGTGAGCGCCCATCTGGAGCCTTGTATGTTAAAACAAACCAGGAAGAGAGGTGGGGAAATATTTAAAAGCCTTGGTGACCTTGCAGAACCACTTAATGGTTAGATTAGGGCCCTCACGCGGCTATCTTTGTCTTCCCCGTCATATCTTCTGTGCTATTCCGTACGTCATCTGACCTTACACCTCTAAATCAGATTCTTTATCTACTCTCTCATTCATTGGCCTGCTCTGCCATTCACAGTATTATAACAGAAATTCATTAAGATGAAACCCATCTTTAAAAAGCTCTCTCCTTGGTCTCTATTAAGGAGAAAGTAATAAAAATTCCATCTGTTGGTCTACTAATGAAATGCAACATCGTGTTCTTTTCAATGCCTTTGATTAGCATGAATGATTGATGTACAACTCCATACAGAGGTATAGCTATAAAGATAATAAACATCTGTACAGTATGATGGGATCCAATTCAAGAGGTGCAGGGCCTGTAGTTTGTGGTCTACTGAATCAATATTGTGCTATTTGAAAACTTATTAAGTTAGTTAAATTTAAGTAGAAGTGGAGTTATATTTAGGACACATTCAGAAAATACAATTAAAAATATTTGATACATTAAAAGTTACAGCATATTGGAATTGTGTGAAATATGAAAACCCCTTATAACTGAGTTAACTCAAATTGAGAACAAACTAAACCTGAGAAGACGACGTTGGCTGCTATCAATGATCATGAAATTAATTTAAATTAAAAAGAGCTGTGTGAAATGATTTAGTTTAACTAAAAATTAGAACAAACTGAAGCTTCTCTGTGGGCTGTTGTATGGGAGTGCACAAAATTGTATGAAAGAGATTATTTTCCAAAGGCAAGGAACTGTCTCTGACCTCCAGATCTGTTTCCATGAAATCAAACACCAGGCTGATGTTAGATTTGTGTCCGAAGGCATCCAGCAGCTAAAAAACACACAGCACATGAAATGTTAATGCTCAGTTCAAATGTGTGTGTGTGTGTGTGTGTGTATATATATGTGTATATATATATATATGTGTGTATATATATATGTGTATATATATATGTGTATATAT
>NW_023339718.1:721179-725806 GCF_004916995.1 Morone saxatilis
TTTTTGTTTTTTTGTCAGCATTTAAACCAGGATTTGAACCCAAATGCATCCAACTTGTGACAGTTCCTGCAACACATCAACCGTTTACAGTCCACAACAGGATTCACTTTGCCCATTTCACATTTATTCTTTGCAGATGTCTGTAGTGACAAGACAATAAAAAAGCAGAGGGACAAACAGAAGGACAATCATTATCTTCCTTGCAACCGTTTGTTTACAACCAACGCAGAGATTCATCAAATTGGTGCTGTCAGTCCTGGGCTGCATTGTTAGATGCCAGAACTGTCAGTTTGAATAAATATTAGGGCAGAATTTGTTTTGTTCACCGCTGTCTTCCTCCAGCATCCTGAGGCATCAGCATACACCGGGGCTTGCGGAGGACTTCAAGATGAGCCCACTTGATAGCTCGGCTCATACAGAGACAACATTATGATAATGTCCCTATAAGTAGCAGGGGGATGGGTGCAGTGTCATCTCTTCACATAGACAGAGACAGCAGGGAGTCCACAGTCAACTGCATTTAGGGCTGTCTTTGTTGTTGTCTCAGCTCCCATCTGCGTTGTTGTTTTGTTCTGGTCTGCATCTCTTCTCAGACATCATTATCGCTCTCATTAGAAGAATCTCTATCTCAGCTCCAAATGGAGAACAAAGTCTTGCAATAACTCTTTTTCTCCATTTGTTTGTGTGTTTGTAAGAGTGTGAGTGTGTATGTGTGTGTGTGTGTGTGTGTGTGTGTGTGTGTGTGTGTGTAGCATTGTGTTTGCAGGTACGGCTGCATGTGCAAATGGCAGGCGGCCACTTTAGTCCCCACAGAAAGACTGACACACTGTGTGCTGAGCAGCTCAGTTTTAATGAATTGCTGTATGTAGCCTATATGTGCAGTTATTTTGCCTCTCTTCATAGTATACAGGAAGGAAATAAAAAAAGCATTTGGAGATCACAAGAAGAGGACATGTTAAAACTGTCTCAGGATGGATTCAAACCCATGATGCCACGGGTGCACTGAAAGTGTCTTATGCAACTAAGGACAGCAGGGTGTTCTTCGTCTCTGGGAGGTAAATGAGGGAGAAGAAAAGGCCATTCTGGTTTATCTGAGTGTATCAGGAACTGGGGGATAGCCCCAGTAGTGTGTTAGCCAAGAAGTCATTTACTTCATTAACCCAGTCAGATCACTGAGGCCTCAGTAATCAACCTTGTCACACGTCCCATTAACTTCTCACTCTATCAGCATGGCCCTTGCTCCTTCTGACATGCACGCACACAAGCACAGATGCACTTGTGTTACGCACATCTGTATCTGTGCAACACACATGTGCACGTTATCACACAATTGCATGTTCCTTGCATGCTTTCTCCGTCTTGCTCACAGCGAAGACCTTTTCAACCTACACGCACACGTACACACTCCCTCTCCACTTCTCTCAGCTAACCCCATTACCTCTGTCAGTCCCAGGGGTCTCTCAGCTCTGATGAACCCTCTGCTGCCCTGTGAGATTAGTGGACTCCCTGAGAAAAGCCCTTCATTGATTGAACGTGAGCCTCTCTTGCTCACAATGTCAGCTCAAGGTTAGCATGTTGACTCTCACTGCTCCTTTTCCTGGTGCAGTCAAGTGCTGTAGCTTAGTTATGAATACCAGTTTGTTATTATTATTCTAGCTCTGCTGACTCCACTGCTTATATTATTCATACAGACAACAAACCAATTATTGACATTCACCTTTAGAGTCTCTCTTTTCCTCTTCTCTCAGTCTCTCTCAATGTTTCTCTCCAGTGGCCCCACTTAAAACATTTGCCAAAGCATTTATTAATTGTTAAATCATTTTATCTGCATCTTCACATCTTCATCTAAATCTCTCAATCTCCCTTCTCCCTATAGAAACCACAGAGGAACTGTTGCCACATAAAAGCTTAAGCATTTGGTAAAGTGGTTTGAATGAAATTCCCTTTTATGTATTGCAAATCAGGCATGGGGAAGCATTTACTTTGTGTCCCACTTGAGGGAATCTTCCAGACAAAAAGCAGGGAGAGATGAAGGAATGGGGGCAGCTCTCAGTCTGTAATAGAGAGTTAGATAAATGGCAGGATCGGGAAGACAGATTGATCTTTTTATGTTGAACTTGATGAACATGAATGATGCACCAGATTTCCTGTAGCGGTGAATAGAGATGAAAGGATTATCTAGATATTTAGATCATTCAGACAGGAACGTTGCCCTGCACTGCTGTCTCTTTCCTCCCCATCATAATTCAATATTTACAGTTTAAGCTGGAAAACTGCTCCCTCTTGGCTGCCTGTATCTGGTATCCATGGCAACAGATTCGAGAACAGAGTGCCGTCTGTATGTGTCCGTGTGCGTGTGTGTGTGCGCGCGTGTGTGTCTGTGTGTAATGTTTACTGATACACTGCAATTGATTGGTTGTTGGGGAGCAGCTGTTGACCCCTTACTCTCAGGGGTCTCTTTGTATTCTTGCACACATCCCAAATCAATAGACACACATGGATGTAAACACACACACACATACAATTTTGTTATTCTATATTTGTGAGGTCTTAAGATTTATTTAAGAGTCAGATCCTATTTAGTTTCTCCAAAACCCTAAAGCCAACCCCCAAATTAACGCATATTCAAATGTAGCCTTAACTTAAAACCTTAACCTTGAGCTTAATTTTAATGTCTATGTAGAGCACATCCTAACCTTGAAGCCAGTTTTAATTAATCAAAGATTAACTTAAAAACAGGGACCAATAATAATGTTGTCATTTGGAAAGTCTTTCTCGACTTACCATCATTGTCATGATACTAGGTCCTCATAAAGATAGGATTAAAATGCACACTACCCACACATGCAGTAATACAATACTGCCCACATCATGCCCATAAGTGGAGAAATGGGGATAATGGGCAATAAAGAGTTGCTGTGGCATTGTTATGAAAACACTCTCAAATGAGATAGACTTTGTACACAATATGCACACACTAATACCCACGTGCACAAACACACATGACACATTCGTGAATCTAGTAAATGTGCCAATGGCAGGGGAAGTGAAAAGCAACAACACCCAAACCGCTGAAGACATTGCTGATTTTTGCTTTTGCAAAGTTTGAAACTTTGGAGTGTTTACATGCTACTGAGCACATAACCACAAATATTGCCCCAGCTAATAAAATATCTTACAGTGGGTGCTCTACACATGGGTATGCACACACATACATGTGCACACACACACACACACATGCCAGGGATGAGTAACAGCGAGTAACTGTGGGGCACAATAAGAGAAAGGTCATCTGACATCATTTGCATTGCTTGTTAATATTAAAGGATGTTTTCCATACAAGGAAGGTCAATGTTTGCATGGAGACACGATATAAACACAACTTCTGACAATGATGAATTAATGGAACAAGTGTGGCTTGTTCGAGGTTGGTTGATGTGGGTTTTCCACCGTGCTGATTTGACATATTAAGGGGAAAGCACCAGCACACACACACAGATCCACACAATCTACATTTATTCATTCACTCAACCCCACTCATACACCCACCTTGTCTTCCCCTGAAGCCAACGTGTCAGCAGAGTGTGTCTCACTAAACACACGTGTTAATTCAACTTAATGATACTGTGTCTGTCAAATAACATCATCTCAAGTCATCCCTGTAGTTGTGGTTTATGGGCAAACCATTTTCTATTAAGACAAAGGTGACTAACTTTATTTATAGGTTAACCCACGGGTTTGCAAAATGTTTCATGTCACAACTCCCACGAGCATATGCATTATGCAAGATCTGATAACATTTATGTCTTTAGTTATGACTCAGCAGGGGTTTAAATGGCTGTCTATCGTAGATGAGGAGAGTGGCCAGTGGAACCCCCGATCATATTATTTCTATATTTTAAATATATTTTCTTTGAATTGGACGAAAGCTGATCTTCATTTTTCGTTGATTAGTGTTTCTAAAATAATTTGGATTAGGATAGGCTGTAGGATGATTTTATTTAGTCATTTTATATATTTATGTTTGAAGGATTTTTATCTACTATGTGCCGGATACATTTATTAATTATTATTTTATTATTATATTATATAATTATTAATCTTCTGTTATTCTGTTATCTGTTATTCTGTTCATATTGAATCGAATTAATTGTAAGTCTGTGTTATTTGTCCTTCAAGCTCTGTTGTTTGTTAGCTATATGTGGTGCTGCTATCTTGTCACAGCATTTGTAATCTAAAGGTTAAGTGAATCCCTTTCCTGATTAAATAACCACATTTTTCTAGGATGTGCCAGGAATTTTACACAGAAGGACCAAGAATGTTCAAATGGAGTCTGGTACTCTCTGGTCAATTTGGCAGCAAAGTGGGATAAAAACCAGACTGATCTGGGCTCTGAGGTGTAAAAAAAAGTATAATAATAATTTCTGTAAGGCAATTATTTCATTTTAAAACCAAGATTCGCTATTTATAATTACACTTCCAGCCAATAAATATTTATGCCACACATATAAAAGTTCTGTATGCAGGCATGTATCTGAACCTGTTGCAAAAAAATGCAAATCACTCTGTCCTTTCAGCAGTGACTCAGTCAAAACAACAAGCCTTTTGCCAGATGCCCCCCCCCCCC
>NW_023339718.1:725820-728383 GCF_004916995.1 Morone saxatilis
CCCCCGCTTTGTATCACAGTCCCACAGGAGAAGGCCATGGGAATTAGGGGAAGGTTGCAAAAGGAGACGCGCTAAGCGTGTGTGCTGCCAGGTGGAGGCGATGTCGCTCCTCCTCTCCTCTGTTCTCTCCTCTGCTCTGCCAGAGCTTTCAGTCTGCTGGGTGAGATCATTACCAGACACCAGGCTCCGGGACCTGACATTCACCGATCGGAAAAGCAGAGAGAGAGAGAGTGAGACAGAGAGAGAGAGAGAGAGAGAGAGAGAGAGAGAAACCCTGATCCGATGCAACCGGCGAGGGAAAGCGACCTAAACCAGCGTCTCCTGCCTCGGCTCCCAGTCTCCCGTATTGACGGCTGAAAGCGCGGTCTAGTCGCTGACATTTTCCCGCTGGATTTGGGCTTGTAGTCGGATGCGGGCTTGTTTTGACTGCAGTAATAGTCCTGCTTCCCCTCCTCTCCTACCAACCGAGTAGCGGATTTGCGAGGGATCTCAGCGCTGTGCAGCTCCCCGAGTGACCAGCGATCCTGCAAGGCACCGGGGGACGCACTCTGCGCCGCCGCGGCTCTCCACCACACGAGTAAATCCGCAAGAGCCTCTAAAGATCTTATTGCTGTGAGGAATTGGACAGAAGCGCCAAGTTTTTGCGATTGGATTTTTTTCCTGCTCGGCTACCTTGCTTCTGTCATCAGATCGGCTGCAAATCCTATTTTCGCTTTTTTTTTTTCTTTCCAAAGCACCGTTGACGCCATTTTCCTCGGGGTTTTCTGTCAAAAAATATATACATATATTCTGGCACCGTTTGACAGCTCCCCAGGAGGCTGTCATCCCATCCGTCGCTTGTGTAAAATGTGTCTAAATGGATTGTAAATGATCTTGATAAAATATTTACACGTTAGAGCCGAGTGTGTGACAACATTAGACATGGGTAAGTAGCCCCGGTTGACTGGCCACATTCCACACCTGAATACACCTCTCCTGTAAATGTGTTAATGTTTTTATTAATGTTATTACCTGCTGTGTGTGCCTTGCTTTTCGTGTTTGCTTTTTATATGCCACCTTAACATGTGTAGCCTTTTATATTATCCCTATCTGTGCCATTTTATATCCTTTAATTGACATTAAATATATGTGAAATTGCTTGTAGTCACATGCCAACAAATTCGACTGAACACACGCACGCGTGCACATACTCGCAACACCATGCGCACATTCTTGCACGTACACACAGACCACCCCAAACAATGCTGTACCACTCAGCCTGCATCCTGTATTACTGTGTAATACCTTGGTAATTAGGTGGCAGTAAGATAAAACAGCTAATTAGGTCAATGGGATGAAGTGTCCACTACACATTGATCAAGGAGCAGCTCAACCTGCTGTTCACGCTTTAGTTCACATGTTTTTCTACTGGGGTGGACCTCCTGCATCTTCATTGACATTGATAGTCCATCACATAGCATCACTGTCTGTGACATGCAGCAAGTATATGGTTGTTACTCCTTCAGTCTGCCATGAGTAATGTCACGTTTAACTGTATGGAATGGAGGAGTTTTGGTTGGTTGTGGTTTTCTTGCTTGTTCTGGTCGAGTTGCAGTGGCTGCAGAGGGACAAATGTCCCATGAATGATGCCAAGTGCTGTGGAAGTTGCATGTTGAAGCACACTCTGTATGCGGGGAGCGTGTTTCATTTCTCACTCTGCCCTCACTCTGTTTTATTTTTCATTTGTAGCACCAAATCAACACATGCCGCCATAGCATCAGTACAGAGATGCCAGCATACATACAGATGTGCTTTCCACATTGCATGTGCAGTGAAGCTTGGTGGAAACCAGCAGCGCTACTCCATCCACTCTGGTTGCTTTTATCAATAGCTGATCAGTTTCACGTGGGTGTCAGAAACAGTGTGGCCAGAAGTGATGGCCATGCTTTGGCTGTGTGGAGGAAGGTGAGGGCTGAATGTGAATGGCAATATGCCACTGTTATCAGCAGCTCCCAGGAACCTCAGTCTCAAACACAGCACCAGAAGATAAATAGATAAGCCTGAATGAGTCAAGGAAAGTGTGGAAAAATGGTCAGGTCTCTGCGATATATGGGAGTGAAGGCGTGGAAATGAGCACTGGATAAAAAAGAAGAACAAGGGCATGTGTAGAGAGCAATTGTAAGAGAGGTGCGTGACTAGGTGGAAAGAAATGGGGTTGAGGGATGGATAATAGAGGTGATTCAGACTCGGATGGAACCATCGATCTTGTCTTGTTAACAGGTTTGGGGGAGTTGAAACTCTGGCAGTGGTTTTGTGGCGTAAAAGTACGAAGCAGGCTATTAAAACCCCTATTAGGTAATGAGATGCCCATGCCACCTTTAAATTAAAGCATGAGAAATCGATTAGGTGTATCCCCTTCTGAGCTGGATACCTCGGGCCGAAATAGGATCACAGAGAGGGGGAGGAGGGAATGTGAACGGGATCCAAGGACAAATCTAACTGTTGGCAGGCTCTCTTAACAGAATATCAGCACTGGAGCACCTTTTGGCAGAGCACACAGAAAGAGTGAGTGAGGGAGGGAGGG
>NW_023339718.1:728483-729379 GCF_004916995.1 Morone saxatilis
TGAGGGAGGGAGGCAGGGAGGGAGGCAGGGAGGGAGAGAGAGGTAGGAGGTGGAGGGTAAAGGAAAGAGGTAGCACAGAGAAGAGGGGAGAGAACAGAGGTTGGGGGGGTGAGGTGAGGGGAAGGAGGAAGACAGTTGGGGAGAAGGGGAGGTGTTTTTGCTGACAGCCATTTTGTGGCTTCTGCTGCAGTTAAAATGGTTTAACATTCATCTGCTTCTGCGGGGTAGTTAGGTGAGGATGGTTTTAGTGCTACCTGGCATATGGCTCATCCAGAGGAGTGTGCGCGTGTGGGACTGCACAGAGCGGCTGCAAGGCCATCATTTTCTATTATAGCTGTCCCACACATGGTACTTTATGATTGTCCTTCTAGCTGCCCTGCTGAACTGGGGAGAGAAGAGGTTTTTGTTCAGTATTTTATATCCAAATAGAAGTTTGTAATGTTCACTTAAAAAACAGAATACGCTCTTTGATGTGGACAGGGTAAAAAGATGGCTTCCTTCACCTTGCTCCGCTCTGAGGCAGAGGACTAATAGGCTTCCAGTTTGAAAACTCATGCTCGTGCCCACAGGATTTGGAAGTAGTAGAAGGCTGTGGTCGTGCCTTTTGATTTGTCTCCAGCCAAAGATGGGATCATTCTAGAAACATTGGTTTACGTGATTGCCCCTTCACTAGAGGGCTGGAATGAAAGAGAAAAAGAGATAAATGAAAAATGAAAATGGCAGACAGACAATGTTCATCATCCCTGCGAGATACTCATCCACAGCCAGGGATGGCCGAGCCTCTACTACACTCTCACATCAAAGAAAAAGAGAAAAAAAGACTCTTCACCTTGTGCAATCACACAGGCGTTTGGTGTGCTTGTGGATGTGTGAGCCTGTGTGTGCGTGTGTGTGTG
>NW_023339718.1:729392-739009 GCF_004916995.1 Morone saxatilis
TGTGTGTGTGTGTGTGCGCGCATCTGTCTGCATGTGTGTATGAGCTATTTGTGAGTCCACCTCAGGCACTGGGCTGCTGGGTATGCAGCCTTAAAAGGTTGTGTTTCTGCTGCCATCTCTCTCTCCCTCTCTCTGTGTTTCTCACTCACACTCAGGCTCTGTCTACCTCTGTTTTGTCTGTGTGTCCGTATCATTCACCATCTCTGTTCTGTCCATCTGTATTCCATTATCAATGCTTTATCATAATTGTTTTCAAAGGACAAGGCAAAATGTTGGAGGAGTGTCTCATTCACAGCCTTTCACATCCAGCACAGGGAATGACCTTATGCTATTTGAGAGGGAAGCTGGTTAGTGCTGGTAGTTTTGAGAACATAATAAAGCTATTTATGCAGTGAGTCTGGCCTCTCACAATCACCCTGCTGTCTGAGGCTAGTCGAGGTGTGTATGCGTGTGTGTGTGTTAGTCTGTTTGTGTGTGTAAGAGAGAGAGAGAGGAGAGAAGAGACAGTGAGGCTCAGGCTAGGCGAGGGAGGCCCGAGGAGGGGTCAGTCTTACATAAACTCTCAGCCTGGCTGCCAGTAATAGAGAACTAACACAGCTTAGGGCACCGAGCAGGGAGGGAGGAGGAATAGTCATGACCCAGCTAAGTAGTTTACACCGTAATGGCCCAGAATGAAGATTGTACTAATGTATGCTGCCATTTTGTTGTCATACTGGGGTTTAGTTGTGAGTGGGTACTGAGTCTTAAGGGCACCACCCAAAGTGGTTCCTTCTGATATGTGTGTGATGTTGGGTTTGGCAGCTGTCTCTTTTTCCTGTCATTGTCCTCAGTCACATGACATACAGGGTGGCTTTCACACATGCCATGAGGGCGAGTCACCAAGCTGACATTAGGGACCGGGATGTTCCTGGAGGACCAAACATGGTCATATGGGCACTGTACGATCAGGTCTGGACTGAACCTGGACTCACTTTCTTTTGGTTATCCAAGAAACTTTGAATATTTCAACGTGATTGAGGGACCACAGTGGTGGTTTTGCATGTTTTAGCTCATTAAATGCAAATTACCTATACTGTCCATTACTGCTGACCATTTTCCAAAGCATTCCATACGTTTTGGGACTGATTTCCCAACTTCCAGGCAGCCAGTGGTTTCCATTGATTTTAATAGGGTATGAAAATCATCTAGCAGAGACAGTCCTGAGATCTATCAAACTGAACATTTAGCCTCCTTTATTTGTGTCAGTGTTACTGACTGATGTAACCCATGTCATTGTGTGGTTATACACCAAGCAGGGTTAAGGAGGCTCTGACATCTGAGATGCTAGGCTGCCAAAAAGCATTGCACTCAAAATCTTTGTTTTCTTGAAATCAAACTCAAAGGACAATAACACAGAAAGAATAATGGGATTTTGGTGTCCAGCATTAAATAGTTTGCTTTTGGAAAGCTAACCTTAAAATCTCACTGTTGCTAAATTTCCTGAAGGCAACAGCAAAGAATCATTTATAGAACAGTCCCTCTTCAGAAATGTATTACCACATGGAAATAATGTGACAACAAGATTCAAATAAAGCAGACTAAAGACTCCAGCAAGTTTAGCAAGTTCCCTTCCATACTGCACTTAATGAATGAAAATCAATGACTTCCAGGAAGGTAGGAAATCAATCTGAAAACTTATTAGTGTGCTTTGGAAAATGGTTGGCAATATGAAGTTGGCTGTATAGAGTATAAGTGATTTGGAGTTCATAAGCTCAAACATGCAAAACCACTGTTATGATCTTTTAAGTCTTTTTCATACTTAACCACCATGGGGCTACCAGAACCTACATCAATAACGCTTATGAGTCAGCTTTGAAAGACTGTGGTTTCAGATTGGCAAACTTTACGGTTAAAGACAGGGTTTGTAGAAACAGGCCTTTTCATTTTTATTCAATCTAGCAAATGCCAACGAAAAATGTCTAACCATTGACTCTGACCTCAGGGTTGGACACTGTGTGTGCAGTCTTACACTGACGAGTTTGTTGAAATACCACTGTGGATTATGATTATTCAATCACACTGTAAGCATGGGACGACATGGTGGTGCAATGGTTAGCGACAAGGTTAGAACCTGCGAGGGGTTTCTCCAGATACACCGCTTTCCTCCCACAGTCCAAAAACATGAAAGTTAGGTTAATTGGCGGCTCTAAATTGCCCCTAGGTGTGGTTGTGGAATGGTTGTCTATCTCTGTGTGTCGGCTCTATGATTGACTGGAGACCTGACCTGGGTGTACCCAGCCCCCTTTGACCTAAAAGGATAAGCGGGCATAGCTGTAAGCATGTGCTGTGAGGCATTATGACAGGGATCAGCTGTTAGTACAGTAGCGTGGGCTGGTACAGAGTTTGCACAGAGAAAACACACATCTATGCACACACACAGATAGTGTAAAATGCCTACAGTAACCATGTCAGAGAATATATTAGCAGAGGGTAGGAGGTGGGTAATTGTGTATAAGACTACCCACCTCAGGTTAGGTAATAATACCATATACAGGTTTATATGTTGTAAACCTTTTTTGCTCTCAGGTCATTGTAAGTCTGCAGCAAGCAGTAAGCTTTTACTTGAGTCATGTCCGCAGGTAGTGGTCTAGTCTGGATTCACATCAGTGTAAATAGTGTCAGTCTAAGCTCAGTGTGTGAGACAGCATTCCCCACTTCCAGCTCAGTCATGCCTCATGTCATATTGACTGATGGGATTCCCTGGAGCTATGGTGAGAAGTGTAGTCCAGTGTTTGTTTTGGTTGCTTTCTGTTTATATGCCTGTGTGTAAGCGGGCCTGTGTAAGTGCATATGTGTGTATGTGTATTGATGTAAGTATGCAATATACATCTGTGTCTGCATGTGCAATGATCCAAAAAGGAAAACCTGAATCCTCTGACAAATGGCCACCACAACCTTTTCTCTAGAGAGCACAAATAGCAGCAGGGGTGAAGAAGTGTACTCAGTGACAGCAACACTGTCATTTGTATGTGTATTTATGTGCATAAGTGTATGGAGTTTTTCATACATGTGTCTATCAATGCCACTGCATGCGTGTGTAAAACAGTTCAGACGCTGGTTTTTCCAGACCAGCTCGTAAACCACATCTGGGGAAAGAATTTAGATTCCTTCCCTCGGTCTTTCTCTGCTGCCTTCCCTTTTCCCCATGTGTGATTCCCTCCCTCCTTCTATGCTCTGGTGAAAAGAAAAAAAAACAGAAGTCAGCTTCTTTCATTTTTTCTGTCTTGTGTCCTCAGGCTAACTTCAGCCTGGTTTTAGAGCAGAGAAGAGGAATGTCTTATTTTGCACTGATCACTCTCGTGTCTGCACGGCTCTGCTTCAGATCTGTCGTGGGGATAGAATAAGGGATGAAGGGAGGGAGAGAAGATTAGCAAAGAGTGAGTAAAGAAGCGGGAAGGGAGAGAGGAAGGCAAGTGGTAGTTGGCTCAAAAATGTGTTGGTTTATGTGAGGCACAAAATGCAAATGAGAGCGTGGCAGCATGCCTCCACAGCTCTGTGATGAGCTTGTGTGTTTGTCTTCATACATAACAGGCAGTGATGTTGATGACAGCAGACAGGCCTGTGCTGAGAGGTAGCACTGGAATGGAAGCTATGGGAATGACAGGACTCTGTTTTAGTCGCCCTTCTTTTTCTAATCATATAATTCACCTGCTCTCTCTGCAGATTGTCCCTGGCTTCGCTGTGTTCCAGTGGGACAACCGACCCAACCCCAGTAGCTGATTGACAACAACCAACCAGCCCGACAGACTACTGTTCTTTATCTTCCCATTGGCTGGCTGCCACAGCTTCCCCCATCCTGACTGGCTCTGGCGGGAGCGTGGATGGAGCCAAGGGATCTGGTTGGCTCGGCCCGACCCAAAGAGGCGGAGTTACAGGGAGGCAGGGTGGGGCCAAATGAAGAGGACCAGCAAGGAGCAGGGGGCATCGGTTTGGCACGCAGTGATGATGTGATTAATGGTGCCATCAGCGAAGGGGAGGGGCTAGAGGAGCAGGGGGAGGGGCTTCTGGAGGAGCAGGAGTTCTCCATCAAGGAAGCAAGTTTCCAGGAAGGAAGTCTAAAGCTGAAGATCCAGACCACCAAGCGCACCAAGAAGCCCCCCAAGAACCTTGAGAACTACATTTGCCCACCGGAGATCAGGATGACCATCAGACCTCCAGTTGGAGAAGGCAAAGGGGGGCGGCAGGGACGAACAGGAGGCGGGGCTGGAGCAGGGCGGGGCCAGAAAGACGAAGAACGAGGACCCCCAAGAAAAAGGGTAAGGCACCATCCTTGGAATGTCTGCCGCTTGTGAATACTTTCAGTAGGTGCGTAGTGTATGATCTTTAACATTAGTTTTGTAAGTTCGAATTTTGAAAAACTCTGAATTGACCGCTCCCTCTCTCACACACTCCACCTCTTTCTGTACCTCTCTCTCACTCAGTAGCTTGTTTCCCTGCTTGGTTACACAGGGTCAAAGTTTGCTGCGTAATTGAAACCAGTCATGGCTAGCTGAGATCACAGAGTGACACACACAAGCACACAGCTCGCACACACTCACATAGGAGCTGAGAATAGGGCTGACATAAGCAAGTGACAGCTGGTGTCTGCTCTCTCCATTTGTGGTCATATATACAGAGACCTTTCCTGTCTCCTTTCCTCTCCTCTCCTCTTCTTTCCTCTCCTCTCCTCTTCTCTTCCATTCTTTTCTCCTCTCTTCTCTTCTCTTCTCTTCTCTTCTCTTCTCTTCTCTTCTCCTTTAATGAAATCAGCTCTTGTGGGTCACGCCCCTTCACCCCCCTCCTTCATCGCACCCTTTACACACTACACTGGTGTTTGGTGTGTGTGACACTGTGTATGTACAGGTCCTTTGGGGAATCTAGTGTTTGCAGTGTGTGTTGACCTACACAGTGGTGTGTGTGTCCAAACCTGACAGCCATTTCGATGTCATGGAGCTCGACAGGCCCAGCAGGAGCAAAGGCGTCATGTTGTCAACATGATGCTGGGCCGTGTTTTGTTCTGTTTGTGCTGTTTGTGGTCTTGTGGTTTTAGCTCAAAATCAAGGGGTAAGATGCAACCTAAAAAAAGCATCATCAAGAAATTGTTTGGAAAATCTTGTTGGAAATTTGCGCATGGCTAACCAGTCATATAAAATCACCAAAGGTCTCCAAAGTCAGGTAATTAAAGGAAATATAGTAGTCTAGTCAACCAATTAGAGGCTGCCTGCAGCTCAGTTAGGCTCAAGTTAGTCTCATGAACCTGCATGCAGATTTATTGTACATACATTACTGTTTCCCAGCTTGGGGGATTTTAGGGATTGGAACCCTAAACAGGGGTTAAAAACATCAATCTTAAATCTTAAGGGGTCACAAAATTATTAACCTAAGAGTAAAGCAGAAAAAAATACATATTTCTGCTACAGGAACTACAAAAATGTACTATGTTCAGACTTGCCTCTAATTTTAGTTTTTTTTTTCAGTTTTTTCTTATTGCTGGATAATTGTGGTTCTCCAGGACAAGATGTTGCAAGTAGACATTCATAATCCAAAAAGACTGGGAACCACTACGTTACATGTAGGAATATTGAGTTTTTCCAACAAATTGGAACATTGGTTGAAATCAGCAACCTAATCTGACACTCAAAGTCTGCGTGGTGTTTCAAATAGGAAATTGGAAAGAAAACATGTGGGTGTTGCTTTGTTGTAGGCAGATTTTGACGTCATCCACAGCTGCTAGTTGTCTGCAGGAGTTGTATTCTCACCACAAAGCAGACTATGAGAATGTCTGACCTGCTGCCACCTCTCCGTAAATAAAGTATGAGAAGGCATGTTTACCACTTAAAATGTTCAATGTTTATATCCACGAGTAAGCTGAGTGAGCTAACCCTGCACTCTGATGTCTGGGCAGCCGTTCCTAATCCAGCGCCATCGGTCCCCATTTGGAAGCCGACTGCTACAGTATGATTGACAGAGGTTGTCATAGTGACAGGGGTAGCAAGCTGGTCTCTATTGAGTTTTGAGGTTTGGGGAGGGGAGTGGAGGATGTGTTGGTGTTGATTCAGATCAGTTTCAACCCTTCATCCCCTACGCTCTGTCCCTCAATCACACCCCCCATCCCCCTTCCCTCTACCCCCTGCTCCCCCCTACATCCTTTCCCTCCATCCACCCATCACCTGCCACCCCAAGGGTGTAATACAGGCAAGCTCACTGGAGAAGAACGGGTTAAAGAGAGAGGCTGGGCTGCTTTCTGTCTCTCTGTCTCTCTCTCTCTCTTGTGTGTGTGTGTGTGTGTGTGTGTGTTGGGGTTAAATACTCTCTTTGTGGTGTGTGTGAGGCTGTGTGTCAGGAGGGGAGGGGAGGCGAGAGGGGGAGCAGATGGACAGCCTCTCTGCTCTCTGCTGTATTGTGTCCACATCTACTCTTTCCCTCTTTTTCTTTTTATCTTTTATCTGTCCCTCTTTCTCTGCTTTTCCCCTCAGTTTTTTCTTCCCTCATGTCTTCCTCTTTTCACTCACTCTTTTTCACCACTCTTTTCTCTTCCTCCCTCTTTCACCCTCTGTTGTCTTGTAGCAGATGGCAGCATGGGGCAGCAGCAGCAGCAGCAGCAACAGAGCAGAAGCCAGAGTGTGAGCAGGAGATGGGGAGAAGGGGGTTGTGGAAAGAGGAGGAGGCGAAAGGAGGTGGGGGTCAGGCATATGGAGAGCCTGGTTAAGGGGCCCCCTCAGAGGGAGTGTGTATGTGCGTGTGGTAGTGTGATGAATAGAGGAGGGGGGGAGGCAGGATACAATAGATGCCCATTAAGACAGAGATTTGACTCTAATAGACAGAGAAGGGGAGAGACAGACAGACAGATAAGTAGGCAAACATGTAGAATGGCGCAAAGAAAGACATGGAAATTTCGTTTTTTTTAGCCATTCTTTCTTTTGTAGAACCATAAGAATCTGCTGTCAAAACCTCTCTTCTCCAACTTATAATAAGATTAAACTTTAAGTTATTAATGTGGGGAAACTGGCATCTTCCAGCATCAAATAGAAACAGTAATAGTAACGGTACACACACAGTGAGCAAAAACACAGTGGAATTAACAAAACTGACTAAATAAACAGCAGAGTCGAGGCATGCATAGTGTAGGAAAAAACATGTAGGATTTAAAATTCACTCCTTATTAACTATATAGCACACTATATTTAACTCGTGCCATTTTACTTGAGTGTCCAGCTCTTGAGTGTAAAATGTATGTAGCCTATAGTGCCCTCAAACATTCACAATGAGATAAAAACAGCAACATCCATGGCAATGCGTTGCATTTTATGGACGCAAAAAGTATATGTGACTCCACAGCTGTCAATGACACAAAATATGATTCGTAAGCATCTAAAATCTCAATTTACTACTCACTATAGAGTGAACTGGTAGGTGTCTATTATGTAGGAAGGAGTGAATGAAGGAGTGATTTCAGACACAGACATACTGAAGAGAAGAGCAAAGAAGAGAAGACAAAAATATGTAATTTCTGAGTCTTAAAGGGAATCACCCTCCTATCATCTTCATAGCAGGCATCCATAACCAGGGGGGTCAATGAGCAGGCGCCTTGTGTCAGGGGACAGACCCACACACACGCATAAACGGGATATGATGGGCTCCCCTTCTCTGTCTCCAGCTGACATCACACACATGCTGAACGTCCCCTCACACACAGCTCTTTGTCTGGGCACTCTGTGTGTGTTTGGAAGATGAATGTGTGTGTTCTAACGGATTGGGTCCTGGGTCAACCACTGCATCACTCCTCCAGACACACATGCCCACACACATGTAAGACACACAAGTTATCGTCCAATGCCTACACATGGGGAAGCCTACGGCAAGCTAAAATGCATCCACTCTTTTCTCTCTCTGTCTTCTCTCTCTTCTCTCCCTCTCTTCTCTGTCTCTCTCTCTCTCTCTCACACACACACCACACATACACATAGACAAACACACACACTCACAAATCATGTTGAGCAGTGATTGCAGTTAGAGAGAGTGTTTTCCTGGTTATCTGTCCAGTTCTCTGGACGTGCCAAATGTGGCTCTTAATCCATTTCACTATCTGTGGGGAGAGATAAGCCAGAGCTTTTCCAGGAGTCCAGGCTAGGCTGTGTGTTGTTTTTTGTGTTTGTGTGGTGTACGTGTGTGGTGATTAGTGTGTCTATGCGAAAACCCTGACGCTAGACACACACTTATCTGGTCTTGACAGCCCCTCTGCTTGGTGTCCCCCTGGCTGTGTGTGTGTGTGTGTGTGCTGTGGCTTGGTGGTCTCCCAATAGTGTTTGGGATTATTATGTGTTAGTCAAGTGCATTCACAAGGAAATTAATGCTGCCACAGTTGCCACGCCAAGTGTGTGCGCATGCTATGCGTGCACATGCGTGTGTGTGAAATGGTTAGCCTTTTGATGTGAGCTTTTTTATCCCTGGCTGGGATGGCGGTTGGTGACCTGAGGGACTTGATGAGCTCATAAAATAGGAGTGTGTATGTGTGTGTGTGTCAGCTTGTGTGTATGCGTGTGAAGCATTACCCACAGAGAGCAATCCTCTACTGATTTATGAATGTGTATGAACATTAAATGATCACCTCTAATATGGCCTGACCAAACTGTCATATTGGACTTTTTTTGGTGTCTGTCATTGTGGTGAAAATAACCAGGCTTTTATTTTGGTGTGTGTGCATCCTCAGTGTGCAGTCTTTGAGAGTAAGAGCTGGGAATGCTTTAAGGGGCGTTTCCCTGTGGTCGATGGGGGATGGGACATGTGTATGTGTGCGTGTGTGTGTGTGTGCTTGCATGCTGGGGAGGGGTGAGTGATTTAGCACCGCTGAAACACCAGCTGTCCATCTGTGTCTGACCCCCATACACACCCTGTACACACTTGAAACACACACCGACACCCACACTGACACACACACACACACACACACATCTCCTCACATCTAACCTCTGATCTGCTCTTGAGTATCTCTCAAACCTGAAGAAAGTCCAGACAAAACACAATCTGTTCATCTGTCTTTCTCCCACCGAACACACACTCGGGCACATAAACATGCACACACTTTACATCACACTAAGCAAGATTGCTCCCTAATCAGCTCTGCAGTAGTGCTGGTGCTGCAGTGTATCCACAATGAATGACTCTGCAAGGTCACTCCTAGTGAGCACACACACATGCACACATACACACACACACACATGCACACACCCAGACACACAAAGAAACACTGGAGGCTGGCAGAAGAAGAGATGAACTTTGACCCTGCTGGACATTCAAAGAGGTGATAGCTGGACTCCACAGTTGTGTGGGCCTTCATGTCTGTGTGTGTGTGTGTACGATTGAGAAGATGGTATTGTGTGTGTCTGATTGAGAAATTAGCTACGTTCCAACCAAATGGTCAGCACAAACACAAACACACACACACCACACACACACACACACACACACACAACACACCACACACACCACACAACCAATCCAGCCTGAGGGTAAGAAAGCAAAGGCCAGACTCCAGTTGTCTCAACCTGACCCACTCGCACAAACAATATAGGCGCACACACACACACATACACACAGAG
>NW_023339718.1:739109-765065 GCF_004916995.1 Morone saxatilis
CAGGCAGACTGGTACGTAGCTGGTCAGCTCCAGTAATTTTAATGAGAACCCTGAGGATAGGCTCCTTTCACGTTAAATTAAATGCAGAATGCTCAGTCAGGGATAGCTCCACGCCTAATGACATGCCGAAGGCATTGTACAGTTGGCAATGAAGTATTTGGCCAAAATGGTCAAGTTGTTAGTTTCTTAAGAAATGCATCATTTTCAAATTATACAAAACAGACTTTGTGTCTTAGTAAAAAAAACACAAGTCGACCCTTCAACTATAAAGAAAACAACAAAAAGTGAACCGTTAGTCAAGAACGTCGCGTCATGGTTTATAGATACCGCACAAATCCCCGACGAATATATAGTTAAGACTCTATAAAAAACATATACAGGCCTGAATGTCTGGTTTTTGGACAGTGTTTGACTCTGACTCACACGTAACTGTGGGATTGATCCTGGGAGGGCGGCATGTTTGATGTCCTCTGCGTCAGGGATGATTGTTGAGTCGCACAGCATCACTGGTGATCCTGGTGGCCGCTTTTTGTTAGTGTGTGCTCATCATGGCTCGCCGCTCGCGTTCTGTGGTTAGTTAGTCGGTGTGTGTGTGGTTATTATGAGGAGAGTTGTATTCTCTGGTTTTGAGCGGCGGATCAGCGCAGGATAGCAGGGTGATGTTCGGTGGCAGGAGGGGGAGAACAAAGCCGCCAGGAAGGGAACTGGATGGGAGTCACAAGAAGAAGTAGCAGGCACAGGCAGTGATTGACTTTCAACTGGTGTCTCACTTGAGCGATAAGGTGCGTGGTTTCGTCAGTGAAAGTTTGGATGGCCCATCCAAGCCCATCAGCTGTCGCTGGGAACGCTGTCAGAAGGTGTGTTTGTCGTGTCGTTGTGTGTGTGTGTGTGGCTGTGTGGTGTGTGTGTTGTGTCTTGTGTGTGTCGTAACGAAGAGAACGGATGACACTAGAGAAGTGGTGTCCAAGACTCCTCTTAAATACGTCTTCTTTTTCAGGCTTTCAGCTGTCATTCATAGCTTTCATTGACAGTGACTTGATGTTCTATAACACGAATATTCTTAAACCTTGTTAACATTCTTTAATTAGTCTTGTGTTGAAAACACACATCAAGCAAAGTGTGGTAGTACAAACATTGAATCTACAAAGCATTAGAAAGGCCTCTACAGCCAGGGCTTCTCTCTCGCCCATTTGTGTTGTGGTGCTGTCGTTTCTGCCCAGTTCTCTTCGCTGTTATCAGTGTCTTGACCAGGCTTTGTAAAACTAAGTCCCGTCTGGTAGTTCTGCTGTTATATTTCATGCTCGTTGTCTGCCTTAATGATGGATGCGGACGATGAATCAAGGTATAGAATGGTGTCTGTCTGTCCTTCGTCGTCTGTGTGTCTGTCCCTGTGGGGCGGGCTCGATTAGACAACACCAGCTGTGTTTATGAGCAGGGAAGAGCCACAAAGGGTTTCTGTTAGTCCGGAAATAACAACTGTTCAGCACCACACACACAACACACCAACACCACACACACACAGACCAACACACACAGCAAATAAATAATGCCGTCAATAAACACATACAAATACACACTCACCGAATGCCCCTGTGCGTGTGGTTTGACCTGCCCTGCTCGCTGTTGCAGTTTTTGCCCCCTTGTGTTTTCTTGCCCTATCTCAGTCCTCAGTCTCTCTTTCTCTATCTCTGCCCCTCCTGAACTCAAGTGTTATGCGTCGCGTCGCTCGCTCGTCTTCAGGAACGAGTGAATCCACTCCGTGTGCCTGTGGGTTTGGGAAAGGAAGGTGCCGGTTATAGACAAGGAGTGAGGGGCAGTGCAAGTCATGTGCCGGCCCTGAAGGAGACAGCACAAAGCATACATGACAGACAGAGCAGGGTTTGGTTGACTAAAGATTACACGACACCTCTACATTGCATGCGATAGTTTTGTATGCAACTTGATCATTTCTAGATGATGGTGCAGCTTCTCCTGCCTCTCTTCTGTGACTGGTCTGACGATAGCTATAGGATGCTATGCTTTGTCTCGTGTATATGTGTTGTGTGCTGTGGTGTGTGTGGTTGTTTGTCGTGTGTGCTGGTATGGTGAGTGTGTGTGTGTGTGAACGCACGAGTGGAGTGCAGCCTCATACAAAGGCGTTATTGTTGGTGCGAGGGGGCCTGAGGGGAGGCGGGCAGTCTGATTGGTTAAGACTATTGTGTCTCACTTTGCCCATTCTCCCTGTCACTGAGGATGTCATTACAGTGGCTCTCTAACTCTCTCTCTCTTGCAAAGCTGGGGATCATCTGAGGACTTTACAGAAATATAGACTAAGCAATGAAAGTGTTACTTTACAAGCTTTAAACTTGAAGTGTATACTCTAGTCATTCTTCAAGACATAGTAATTCATCTGTCGGCAACGTTTTTTTAAGTATCACTTGCCGGAAAACAATTGCTCTACAACAGTGCTGCAAATAGTGGTCTTTTTCATTATTATAACTATGATAATATATTTAACTGTTTAGTCTGTAAAATGTTAGAAGGTAATAAAAAGTCTAGATTTTCTAAAGCCTAAAGTAACATCTTCAAATCGCTTTTTTTGTCCAACCAGTCCAAAGATATTCAAGTTTAGTTGAGAAAAGCCTGAATCCTCATCTTTTCTACTTTACAAAGTAAAAGTAGAAAAGAGACCATGTTTGGCCTTTTTGCTTGATAAATGATTAAAACGATTATCATAAGTGTTGACTCTTTGGGGTGTCCCGGTGGCGATGCAGTTTAAGCTGACAATGTAATCACAACATCCACAGTTTGAGTCCAGCAGGCGACCTTTGTAGCATGTCATTCCCCCTCTCTTACTCTCTCGGCTGCACACTGTCTGATATTGCTCCCAGAATACAAGAGCAACTGTTAATTCAACTTTATTTTTTGACGGTTAACTGATCTATTAATTTCAGCAGTCCAAACCAGTGTTACTATGTGATTCCTTCGCTATATATAAGTCTGGAATTAAAAAATGAAACTTTTTTGACATTAGAGCGTTATATGACAATGGAGACACCATTGCTTACATTTTTATTGCCCAAATGTGTACAGAAAGATACAGGTAATGTGGTAATTTCTTACCGCAGATTGCCTCAGCATCTAAACAACATTGCATTATAGTACATTATTTTTGAATAACTAATCAGTAATTGAGGTACCGCTGTTGCACACCACTGTTTGCCAGAGAGGAAGTGTTTATTCTCAGCACAGCTTCTGTCTTGAATTACCCATCATTCTACACAGGAAGTCATCCCTTAGGATTTAGAGCAGCTCATTGGCTGTTAATTGTTTCCTGTTGTACAGAAGTGGTATGATTGGGTCATATGGTGCACAGTGTACGGCGAACAACATACTCCTTTGGTTTTGTGCAACATGTTGTGCACGTGTATGTATGGGTGTGTAATTTACCTCCCCTAATAAATGCATTGATAAAATAGCATTCTGTCTATTCATGAAGCACTCCAACCTGTATTAGCCTTGAGAGAGAGTGTGTGTCTGTGTGTGGGGGTGTCGTCAATCTCTATGCTTGTGTACATTTTCTTTGTGCTGAGCATGTGCGCTGACTGAAATGCATAATGCTGTCACTGGAGGTTTGGCCACGTCCATAAAAGGAACAATTGGTACATAATCACTGTAATAATCACTATGAAAAAACTCTTCCAATGGGGTTCTTAGCGCTATTCACAAGCAGGACACACATATGCCTGCACACACACCATTAATGCTAATAGTGAGGATTAGATGTATACTTTGTGTAGCATGTAAATGTGTCTGTCATTACTGAGCGGGTGAAAACCTCCAATTGCACAGTAATAACATGCTTCGGTTCAGCCAATCACAGGCTTTTGTTCAGATTGAGTCATCTACGTCTGAGCGTGTCTGAAGAGAGTGTGACAAGGAGACTCTTTGGGTGTTTTGCTGCTATCTTTAGGAGCACTCCAATCTGAAGGATTACTGCTGTGGACGTAGGAGGAACATTTTACTTGAGACCCACTGCTGTGCATTAAATCTGGCCTCTGCTTTACAGTCAGCTAAAAGACAAATGTACTTTAGATTGAATGCTTGATCATGCCCAGCAGGGAGGGTACAGAACAGCATGGAGAAAGTTTTTGGCCAAATAATCAAGCCCTTTTTCGCTAAACTGTGGCGCTAGGCTGCTGAACATAGTTTTGGAATTGCAGCATTAGTCCAAGAGTGGAAGTTTTGAATGGAGCCCAATTTCCAAACTTTCCCACCCAACTTTCCCAGAAGATGCTTTGGCTGGCAAAGATGCCACCAGATCTGAGATAGTAAAGCATTGGCAAAGGCTGCACACTGAATGAAAATAGACATACAGACACACACATATACACAATTTTAGGCAGTGGGCCTGATCCCAGTGATCCACAAACTGTCCCACCTTGACACCACCTCCTCTTTCCTCCCCCTTCTCCTCCCTCTTTTCTCTCCCCTGCTGTGGGTCTCCTCAGGCGCATGAATGGAAGTCTTTATTCCCGGGAGAACTGGTGGGAAGAACGAGAGAACGAGAAACAGGGATGAGGGGGTTGGCAGGGAGGGAGGGGGGAGGTCTGTGAGAGTGGCCACAAGATCAACACAGTGCCTCTTTTCTCCTCCATCGCTTTTCCCTCCTTTTCTCTGCACCCCCCCCCCCCGCCCATCCTTCTGACCGGGCCGTTGGTTACAGAGTGGTGGTGCGACCGAAGAGCGGTCTGTGAGGGTGAATGTGCGATGGGTGTTGTGGTTTGCAGAGACCATGTGTGTCGTGTGGGTGGGCTGTGGGTCGTGTGTGCTCTGGTGTGTGGTGGTGTGTGGTGTGTGTGTGTGGCAGAGCGGTGTCAAGAAACACAGATCAACAGCAAAGCGCGCGTCGTGAAGTGAGCGTGGACGGGAGGGGGGTGTGTGTGTGTGTGGGGGGCGGTAGGTTCCCAGACGGGGGAGAGATGGTCAGCTCAGAAAAGAGAAATAAGAAGAAGGAGGGATAGATGAGGAGGGAGGGGCAGTGCACAAGGCCACAGGGGCAGTGGGAAGACAGGGCAGTGTGGTGTGCAAAGCCAAGGATAGTGGTGTGAGTGTGTGTCAGGGAGAGAGAGAAGGAGAGAGAGAGAGAGAGAGAGAGAGAGAGAGGTCGATGATCAAGTCACTGCAAGTTGTTTGGAGGGAAGTAGTTGTTAAGCCGCGGTTCTAGGCACCTCCTCTTCTTGTTTTTCTGGATGGCTCTCTTCTGTCCCTCGCCCCTCTTGGTTGCCGTTCTCATTCGTCTGGTCCAGGGTAGAGCGCCCCGTCCGTCAGGCACCCGCCGCTCCCCTTCTCTCGCTCTCCTCCCTCTCTCGTCTCTCTTCTCTCTCTCTCGCGCCGCCGGTCGCGCGCTGGTGCGGGGGTCGGTCTCTCTTTTTCTTTGTGTGTCTGCCTGGACAGCTGCCCAGTTCCATACACAGGGAAAAATGAAACACTCTAACCACTGGGCGTGCAGCCAAATAAAAGGCTGCGAAAAACTATTTGAAGGGCAGCGTGTTTGTGTGTGTCTGTGTTTGCGTGCATGGAGTTTGTGTATATGTTTGCTAGTGTATATGTGTGTGCTGGGTTGTGAGATTTGGGTGTGCCTGTTTAGGGTGTTCTTTCCCAGTATAATGGTGCAGCCAGGGTGCTCTGTGTGTGTATACGTGTGTGAGGGAGAAGTTCCACTCAGTTTATTCAACAGTGGAAAACGAGAGGCTGCAGGAGAGGAAAGGACAGGAGGGGCTGTCACATACCTCCCCTCACGTCAAACTGGAGGAGAGAGGAGTACAACTTTTTACATCCAGATCTCCTTTTAAACAGCCTGCTGAGTTTAAATGTTACATACAGACAAACACAAACGTATTTGTCAGTAAATATATGCTGACTCATTTGCAAAGTGCCTTTCAGTTGGGTGATTGCAGCACTTAGTCACATATTATCCATGACCTCCTCCACTGTGCTCTGACCTTATCTGATGGTTACATCACCAGTGGAAAGGAATGTGCAGCTCTATATCTGCCTGCATTTTGGTATTGAGGAGCCTTTGTGTGACTGACTGAGACCAAGCCATGTTGTTACAGTGCTCACCCAGAGAAAGACATCCTAGAAATGGTTGTTGACCTAGCTGTGGAATACGACCCTTAACCCCTGAAACAGCCCTGAGGGCCGCAAGGGAGGGAGAGTGCATCAAATAGGTTGAGGACTAAACATGCTTTGGGTCTGTTTTGTGTTCACCTTTCTCCTTATCTAAACTTGATCAGAGGGGACTTGTAGTAGAAGGACAGTGTTGAAAAGGTTGAAGCCTCACAGCTCTTGTGCTTGCTGGTTGCTCCAGAGGGTCAGAGTCCATGTTAGTGCTGATTTCCTGATCGCTGCCCCCTGCTGCAGGCCAGCAGTAGCACAGGGAGATGGCAGTCCCTATTCGCACAGCACATGACAAGAGCAGGGCAGTGTACTGTATGCAGTGGGGAAATATAAGAATCAATTTGCCAAGTACAGTTCCTGTGGCCTTAGTGCAGCCATGCAAAGACTTATGAGTATATATCCAATACAGTGAAAAAGCAATTCAAAACATGCAATAGGGGAAGTACATATCAAAATGTTGAGTAATTATTATTTGAAAGCATGTCAAGTCGTATGAGTGACCATGGTTGACCCTGTCTGGGAGAGGCAAGGAGAATAAGGATTTTTTTTTCACACTGTGTTGACTACAACAATCGGAGTACCTCGATCTATTTATACTTGCTTGTGTGAATATCAGACAGTGAGTGTATTTTCCCTGGAAATGCTTCACGGAGTGTAAGAGGCAGAGAGGAGGGGGGGAGAGGGTGGTAGAAGGGCGGAAACTAAGAACAAAAAACTGAACTGGTGCCAATAACCCAACCACAACCAGAAAGGGGAGGGGAGGTCCCTATTTGAGTTTTTCTTTTTCTTGTCTTTTGCTCTCCTATATCTAGTAGGAAAGGTGTCCATGCCTTCTCTCTTTATTATCTCTCTGTGGTTGCCTTGTGGTTAGTGGGGAGGATACATTTTATATGTGTGTTTGTGTGTGTGTGTGTGTGTGTGTGTGTGTGCATGTCTGTCTGTGTCACTCTAACCACCTCCATCTCCTTGCCTGTCTCCTTTTCTGTGCCCTCCTTTAACCTGAAACAGCAGGTATTCTAGGACAGGTTAAATGAGAAAGCATGTGTGTATCAGGTGTCTGTCATCTTATACCTCTGTGGACTCACAGTGTCTCTTCTCCAGTGTCACCATGCACACACACACATTCACACTTATATACACACACATGCATCTCAGAGCTGAAAGGATAGCAGTGTGCTCTAGAGATGAATGAGAGTGTGCATGTGCATATAAGCACATGCATTTTTTGGCATTGTTAATCATTTATGCTGTTCAGTGTTTGCTTGCGTGTGTGCAGTGTGTGTTTTCATCCATGTGCTGAGGGTTGTGTTACTCAGCGTTCACGTGTGTTTTTGCGCTTGTTGTTGAGAGTGTGCAGCTTGCATCTGGCTGATAAACAGCTTCTGCAGCCAGTGTGGAAGTACAAAATGACTACTGTGCAAGAGACTACTGATGAGACAGCGGGACAGAGAGAGTAATAGAAAGGTTGGGTAGTGACAGAGAAGGGATACAGGAGATCGAAAGTGGCTGATGAAATGAAGGCAGAATGGGACATTGGCAGGGTAAAAGATTGAAGAGATGAAGCGCTTCTTCTTGCAAATACGTGCACTGTGATATGAACTACATACTTTATATATTTTCATTATCGTGTGTGTATAAGTGTGTGTGTGTGTGTGTATGTCTGTAAAGAGCAAGAGTTAATCATCTGGCAAGGTGCTGATCCTGCTAGACTAAAATTGGTTGCTACTATGTGTGAAGGCAAGCTTTTGAAATGTGTACATCTCTCACATGTGTGAGTGTGTGCGTGTGCACTTGCACGCTTGTGTGTATATGCTTAGAGGCAGGCCTGTGGTTAGGTTACATCTCCCTGCAGCGCAGCAGAACAGTGTCTTGTTGCGTCATACTGAGTCTGTTAATAACAGGCTAAACCACAAAGGCCATCCGCTGCTCTATTTCTCATCTTCCAGCAGTACACTGATTATGCAGCAGTGATACATAAAGCAGGGTTATGTTGTCTCATACAGTATATCCAGCTTTTTCATTTTTACATGAACAAATGAGAACTGGGTATTGAGTGGAGGTAGACTTCGGATTTGTGGCCCTTCACTGGAAAAAATTTCATAGTTTTAGACATATATTGTATAAGCTGTTTGGGGTTTGACAGTCTGCCATTGTAAGTTAATTTTTTGAAAAAAATACAAGAAAGTTGTCAACAAAATAAAGATAATATACAATAAATAAATCTGAGTCTAGGGCAGTCAGGGACATGGCTGATCTAGGCTACTGTGTTTAATACTGTGTGCAGTCAGACACCCCCAACTCCATCCCCCCAGCTCTCACAGCATGCAACATCCTTGCCACAGGAATTTAATTGCTCTGTAAACAAGCCTTTTGTTTTGTGGCACACTGTTTGCTCATGCACACAAGATATATTAAAAGCCTCAGTCCTGCCGTGAAAAGAAAAGTATGTTATATGAGAGCAAAACAAATCACTGATTTGATATGTGCTGACAAAAAGTAACTGTATGCAGAACTGAATGCTGTGCTACATGTGTATTACGTCTGTGAAGACTGGCTGATGTTATGAAGGCAGGAAATAGAGTAGTCATAGTTTTATGATCACATTATCATTATCATATCATTTGTCTATCCCTGCAGCTATATAAAGCTGTCTTGTGATTGCTTGTTTGTATGTAGTAACCAGACTTTATTTCTCTTTTCTGTCATCCCCAGACTTACGAGCGCCAGTTCAGAATGCCTGAGCAGAGAGAGGGAGGCTTGCTGCAACTACTGGGAGATCACACTCCACCCAAACACCAGCTTCGCAGCTCCCTCCTTCCTGCACATACACTCTCACACACACAGCAAACACAGCACACCCTCACACAACAATTCCAACACAGTCATGCACACCAACACCAAATCAATCCAGACTGGATCTCGTCTACAGCACCTTCTGCATCCCCAGCCAACCCTGCAGATTCTGAGCCAGCCAGAGAACTGGCAGGAGCAAGTAGGAGCTCTTTGCTCGATCCAACCCAACCTTTCTCACGAACAGCGACACAAAGCCCCTCACCTCAGCGATCCCTGACTCCAGACCTGCAGTTGCCAGTGGTTACAGATGCCAGTATTCTCAACCTGACCTCTCTCAGCAGGTATGGTACATTTTCCTGTGTGGTAAAACTTATCATGAGCCAAACATGATCCCTAACAAAACTGTACACTATGCACTGGGGATCTGAGAAAGTTGATATGTTGTATTGTGATATTTTGTGTAGCAATATTGGATATTTTTATGACCATATTTTAATTTTTAAATTTGACGATCTCGTTGGTTACAATAATGACTTAAAATAACTTTTAAAGAAAGATGAAGTGAAAATTTCAATACACAATGAGTAATAAATTGCAATATACTGTACAATATCTTATTGAATTTTTATGCTCAGCTGTCATAATAACATCATATCGGAGAGTCATCTGGTAATACCCACCCCTAGGCATAGTGACAAACAAAAATAGTAAATGTTTATACTTGTACTGGTTGTATAGTACTGTTGAAAATACAAAACATTTTCTCTCATTCCTTCCATTTCTCTCATCAACATTTTTTCTCTGTATACATCTCTTTAGGGGGAGGGGTTTGCAAGAGGTCAATGAACAGCTCTTTGGGAACATCAAGAGGAAGTACTGCAGGAAGGACTCCCAGAGGATGCTCTCTAATCCCCATGGTGCTGATACACCTTGGGGAAGACATCCAGAGAAAGGATCGGAGAGCCCAACTAATTCAGAGGAGAGGCAGAAGTACAGGCAAGAGGAGACAGCTGAGCGGTTCCATGAAGAAAGAGAAGAAAGGAGAAAAGAGGAAAGAGAGCGGGCAATTGCTGGGAGGAGAGGAGATGAAGAAGACAGAGGGATGCCCATGCTGACAGAGGAGGGGAAAGGAAGAAAGCGGCGGAGGAGGCCTTCTTTTGACGAGTCATTTTCTGTGGAGGAGCAATCACAGCAACGGCAGGACTCTGACACTACAGAGAAGCACCAGCCTGGGCCCCCAGATCCCAAAGTAGCACATAAGATGGACACTCACAAAAATGATTCTCGACACACAAGTCAGGCTGATGTCATTAGAGAGAGGATAGAAAAAGCAGAAAGAGCAGATAAAGGCGATAAAAGAGAAAAAGGCGAGAGAGTAGACAGGGTAGAAAGAGGAGAGACTGCTACAAACGGGTCTGACCCAGAGTCAAACAGAATAAAAAAGAACCCTGTGGGTCGTCCAAGGATCAGCACAGACGCCATTAAACACAGAGAGCCTACTCACAATCATATCAACAAACCTAATCTTCACACAAACCCCAGACTCCCTAGCCCAAACCCCAGCCCCAGCCCCAGGGGTAGTATCAGTCCTAGCCCCAGCCCTAAACCCAGAGCAAACATTAGCCCCAGTCCCAGCCCTAGACCCAGGGCAGCCCTGAGTCCTAGCCCCAGCCACAGCACCAGCTCCACAGCCAGTTCCAGACCAACCAAGGCCAAGGACAGATGGTCCTACCTGAAAGCTAAAAGCCATGCCAGCCTCATGTCACCCCAGAGAGACAACCGGGGTAGCCCCTCTACCTTAGCTGACCCACCCTCAGCCTTCCCCATAACCCCCTCTAGCCCCCTCTACACCAACACTGACAGCCTGACCGTCCACACACCCATTAAAAGGAAACGAGGACGCCCCAAGAAACAGCCACTCCTAACAGTGGAGACCATCCACGAGGGCACCTCCACCTCACCTCCAAGCCCACTGGCACAGGAAACCTCTGCAGGTCTAAACCGGAGGAGGAAGACACACACACTAAACACATTAGTGCAAATGGCTTCCACGACCACCAGCGCCAATTCTAATAGTCTAAAATTAAAGCGTGGCAGGGGCCATTCCAGGCCGGTGAACAAGATGAAGCTTGGGAAAATGCAGAGCATCCTGAATGAGATTCTCTCAGGTTCCAGTCAGAACGGCACTCTGGCTCTGAAGTCATCGTCTGCCCCTGTTACCTCAGCTATGAGTGCCATGGCATCCACCATTGAGGCTCGGCTGGGAAAACAGATAAATGTCAGCAAGAGAGGAACCATCTACATTGGTAAGAAGAGAGGGCGTAAACCCAGAGCAGAAACCCAAGGCTCCAACCCTCCCAAAGCCACTAGGGACAAGCCCTCCCTGTCTGTCTCCACATCCAGTCTCTATGAGAGCCCTGCAGTGCCTTCCACAACCTCGTCTCCCAGCTCCACTGCTCCATCCATAAGAGCCAGTCACTCTGATGCCACTATGCCCAGTCTGCAGCCCATCTCAGCCCTGCCCTCCAAGCCACCAGGCAGGGGCTTCCTCTCTGGGGGATGGAAGCTGTCTCCTCCACGCCTTCTGGCTAATTCACCATCCCACCTGTCAGAGGGGGCATCGGTGAAGGAGGTGACCCTGTCCCCCATCAGCGAGTCCCACAGTGAGGAGACTATTCCAAGTGATAGCGGGATTGGGACGGACAACAACAGCACCTCAGATCAAACTGAGAAGGGTCCCGCCTCTCGACGCAGGTGCAGTACACTGCTACTACACCTTTATTTAACCTTAATTTTTAGAGTAGTTTGTTATGAAGGTGATGTCTTAACATGATTTTATATTGTTGTGTTCGTACAGGTACTCATTTGATCTGTGTGGGTTTGAGGCTGCGGAGGCAGCAGCCCTGGAAGCATCGAACAGGGGCAGCAGAACACGCTGTGAACGGCAAGTAACTGCTGTGGACTTCCTCTCACAACAGGAAAAGAAGCAAAAACATCATCGGCGGAAGAGGAAGTGTCTACAGACCCGTGATCATCTTCACTTTCTCTCTGAACTGGAGGAGGTAAGAAACACGATAATAAATAATGCGTTTAATCTTTGAATATGTACAATAATGTGGAAGTGCAAAGTATATGTGTAAATATTTCATCTTTCCATCTTTCTGTAGGTTGTGTTAAAGTTCCAGCAACTACGCGTGTCTCACAGACGATACACCTGCTACCCTCAGCACCCATATCCCTCCATTTTCCGCCTCAACTTCCATCATTACTACCCTGTTACCTATGACTCCTATTCCTGTGACTCCGGTTCGTACCTCCGCAGGAGCGCCGATCTGAAGGCTAAGAGGAGACGTGGCCGTCCAGCCAAAGCCAGCGAGCCAATCACATCGAAGCTGCCTTTTGTTCAAGGATATGGTTATCCGCTGGCTGGGGGAAATTACTATGCAGCACCGTATGCGATGCCTTACGCACCTCCTCTGAGTCTGGGCTACTTTCCCCCTGCCCCCCAATTTTACCTGCCCCATCACTCACTAGGACCTGCACCTCCATCTCCCTTCATGAGGCCTGCTGTCCCCCCTCCCAAGGCTTTCCATCCCAGTGGACACTCAAAGCTCCAGCCAGGGGCCAAGCTTCGCAGCGCCAGTGGCCCACTCCAGGGGCCCACTGTAAGAGGAGAGGGCCTGGGGTCCCTGGGCAGTGGCAGTGCAGGTGGTCTTGCAGGGGTTCGCCTCCATAAGAGGAAGCACAAGCACAAACATAAGCACAAGGATGAGCCCCTGCTTTCACTGCGGGACCGGCAGGAGTTGGGTGGGCTCTTCAGTGGAGCCAAGAGCAATGCACGTCTCAGCATGCTGAGTGACAGGAGGGACTTGGCCAGTCAGGGCTCTTCAAAGCATCTGGAGAAGCAGAGGGGGAGTGGTAGAGACTCAAGCCTGGGATCCAGCTTAGGGATGTTTGAGTCGGAGCAGCTGTCCACACACTCTCTTGCTGACAGCCAATTTCACTCCCGTCAGACTCGACAGCCAATAAACAGCTTCATGAGCAGCTACAGTAGCCAATCACAGCGGTCAGAGTCAGCTTCTGACCTCTTTTTGGGGTCACGGGAGGACGAGTGTGGTGGGAGGAGTAGGAAGACGAGGCTCACTGTGTTTGGAGATCAGGGCTTAATGTCATTCCAAACTGCCAGGCAGGAGCCAGGACAGATGAACAAGTGCTCCAGTCCCTCCCTTACTGGTAAGAACCACTTACACCCGGATTACCTGTTCATTTTTAAACTACACTGTATATTTACAAGCGAGTGCACTGCCCCTTTGCCATTGACGAGGATGGCATGCAATGCGTTGCTTACTTTGATGATGTGTTTGAGGTTAGCCCAAACTGCAATAATTGCCTGTAGCTTGATTATTTTTTATCAAACCAGTTTCCTTATGGCTAGATTTCCTGTAAATAAAAATCCATCTATGGTTCACCTGTGGAAAGCTTCTGATATAAAGCATCAGCAGGAACTGTTGTTGTTAACTGATGTTAACAGCTTAACACAGCAATCTTAACACAACCTCATTACAAATCCGATTGTAGGGCAAAGGAGAGCAGATCAGTAATAAGTGAGACTTCTGGGGAGAGAAAGGTGGAAACAGGAATGTATTAGTCAACTTAAAAACTTAAACTGATATTGACTTATACTGTACACAGGAGATAAAAAAACAATTGGATCCATGCACATTCAGTGGATGTGCATACTGTATAGTAAAGCGTGTGCTTTACTGTGTAGCATCTTGGTGTTACAAGCCAGCTATGTATAGTGTTACTTGCCAAGGTTGCGGAACTGTTAACATTGCTAAATCAGGAGCATGTTTGCAAAAATAATTGGTGTCCAATATATTACTCTGTTCCCAAGTGATAACGGGCTTGTTATTTACTGGTGTAGAGCCTTAATCACATATTTAGTCAGAGTTAACAGGGTTTTCCCCATTTAAATGTAGATGACAGTATACTCGTCAAGGTGATTCCTATTTATAAATATGCTATGTACAGCATTATCAGGACTTAAAGCAGACAAAGAGGAAGGAGAGCCCCAAATTCTCACTACCAAACTAAAATGTGTATTTTGGTACATTCTGTATTCTGCTGTCTTTGAGCACATCTGGCTGGGGATAGAGAGAACGTAATGCATGGATGGAGACGACTATAATTCACCAATCTCTCCTTCCTCCCCTCCCTTCCTCCTCTCCTGCCAATGCCTTTGCCAAAGATATATTATTCACACAGTGTGATTTATTTTCTACAGACACGCCGTAAAAGGCCCTTGCCTGTGTTAAAAGAGCTGGCTGGCAGCCAGAGGTTTAATGACTGGGGCCTAGTCCAGTGGCGGGGAGGAGAAGCCAGGGGCTCAGTTAGAATACACCCTCCCACCCCAGGGGATCCAGGACGGATGACTCATATACACACCACCCCCCCACCCTACACACAACCCCCCGTCCACTTTATCCCTCCAGTGTTGTTATACCTCTTCTACCTTCCATGTCCTTCCCTTTTCCCCTTGTGCTGTTTCTGCAGTTCTTGCCCTTGCTTTCCTTTTTTGCCTCCCTACCACAATCCCCACATCCATACACAGACTTCCCCTTGTTTCTCCGCCTCTTCCTCCCCCTCCCCCTTCTATCTCTCTTTCCTCCTTCCCTTTCTCTTTATGCTTTTTCCCTTGTCTACCCTCCCCCTCGTTCCCCCATTACCCTCTCTTTTCCCCATTCCTCCTGCCCCTCCTCTAGCATGACTTACTGCCTCACTTCACAGCTTTAGCCCAATTAAAACACAGGCGCGTGTCCATACGCACGCATGCCACACAAGCATACATGTACACATGCACATACAGGCATAGACTCCCTCTGATACACACACATACACAGATAGATAGATCCCCATTCAAGTGGATACAGATGCAAAAATTTATATTATTCACATGCAACTGATAGAACTAATGAACTAATAGAATTAGTTTGTAGTTTTATTTTTTTATGCATGTGTTTGTGTGTCTGAACTTGTGTGTGCGTTTCAGTAATCATCAGTCTGTTAAATGCATATTTGCATAAAAGCAGGTCATCTTCCACTCAATTGCTGAAAAAAAAATTCTGTGTCACATGACTTCTTGTTCAAACATATGCATGCACTTTCATGCAGAGAAACAGTCTCACTAAATATTACACATTAAGGATCACTTCATCCTGTCTGAACCTGGTCTCAGCCACTGCAGGGGCAGTGGATAAGTGAGCATGTATCTCTGTGTAGTAGTGACTTCCTATTCCACAGAGAAACAGGTCCTCAGTGCTATACGGCCCCTCATACTGCTGAAGGTCACCGGTTTTATGTTCCGTGTATGCAGCTCATAAATTTCTGCTACTTTGTAGTGTGTGTGTGTGAGAGAGAGAGGGAGCTGAGCGTGTGCACACTTCTGTGCAGCTCATAAACTACTGCTACTTAGTGATTTCTGCATTAGACTAATTTCACTGTCTGCCCTGAATTCTTGAGCAACAATAGAGTGATATGTTCCGCTGAGTTTTAAATAAAGGGTGGTCAGGCCTCTGTTTATCTTGCCTTACTCTTAGTTCATTAGCAAACACCTTACCATGGGGCTCTACACTCTTAAAATCTTAATTTTTGAAGCTCTAGAAAGCATCAAAACACAAAAATGAATAATCCTAACCTAAGATGCCACGTTTCATGAAATAAATAGATTTTATTAGTATTATTTATAGATTAATCTGTTGATTATTTTCTATAATATCTATCCCAGTTTCCCAAATCCAAGGTACTGTCTTTAAATGTCCTGTTTTGTCAATCCAAAACCACAGATATTCAGTTTAATTTGCTAGCATTTTCTGCTAGTTTTGCATGAAAAAAATACTTATTATCAGAATAGTTGATTAATAATAATAATTGATTAGTCGACTAATTGTTGCAGCTCTATAGTTACTCTGCAATCCAGCCCACTATATTTGGTGTATAAAATTAAGAGCTGTTCTGGTTTAATCACTGCAGAAACCTGCTACATTGTATCAGCAGGATTCTGGAGGAAAATAAGAAAGGAGATGGTTAGGGAATCCAGGAATAGGAGTAAAAGCTCAAGAAAAAGAGACCAAACATGTTGTATGCACACTGCTTGGGGACTGGTGGCTGATTGTGCTTTTCCTCCATTTTGGCTGTGGCTCAGTCTGAGCCTCGGGAACAGTGCCCATGCAGGGAGGAGGGGGGAGCTAAGAAATGGGACAGAGATGGGAAACAAAAAGAAATGACAGAGACAGACCAAGACCAGGAAGCGGTTTCTGAAATAGAGACGGAAATGAAATGGTGCAGTGTTACCAGTTTAATTGAAAATTAGAGAGTAGCATATTGCCGCCCATGAAGAGTAGAGTGGAAAAGAGAATAAGAGTGATGGGGAAAGGGGGAAAGAGAAAGGATAGAACAGCGTGTAAAGGGCATGCTGCCCAGTTCACCAGTGTGAAGGAAACAATATGGCTCCAGTTTCTTCTGCTCAGCCATTCTGAACTGCTGAATTCATTATTTGTGCATGTTGGGCATGTGCATGTATGCACATGTGTGTTTTTGTATTTGTCTGTGTAAGTATGTGTATGTGGATAAATGCGTCGATATGTGTATTTGTGTGTGTGTTTGGCTTTTTGGCAGCCTGTGCTCCAGATGCACAGGGTTGTTATTGTGTAGCGACATATTAAATGGTTGAAGGAGACATTTCTGTGGGTTTCCTGCTAGCAGAATGGGATCTCCTCCTCTCCCCTCTCCTCTCTGCTCTCTAGTTGACAATTACAGGATAGGATCTGCTCTCCTGGCTCAGCTGGGCTTTGAAAGGCTTACATGAATATGTCAAAATTAGCAGGAAGCTCTTGAAGCAAGAAAAAAACATTCTCTCCATGAGTTGAATTGGCATGATGTCTTTCCTGGCCATTCCAATGGTGTTCATTTTGACTGACATTCTAGTATGAAAACTCCTTTCTCTTTATTGATCTTTCTCTGCTATTTATTTACCTTGTGTCTCACCTCACTGATGTTTACTCTTTCCTCTCCCAGGTGTTCCTAGTAAGCGGAGGTATAAACGACGCGAGGTGGAACAGATCCAGAAGGACGTAAGAAGGATGCATTCTTTGAACTTGGAGCATGTGCAGAAGATTCTCCGTGCCAAGCGCCTGCAGCGACAAGCCAAAACAGGAAACAATGTCATCAAAAGACGACCCGGACGGCCCCGAAAACAACCCATAGAGGAATCAGAGCCGACCAACAGGAGGGAGGAAGATCGAGCTGATGGTCGGGGTTTGGACATGTTGGCCAGTAGGAGGGTTGATGGGAGGACTCTGGGGATGCCTGTCCTGGAGAGGTGTGATGACCTGCCAGGTAGACAGAGCCTCAGGCCAAGCTTGACCCCCGAGCCTCTGGAGTTCTCAAATCACGATTCCATCTCAGCAACAATTGAGACCGTGGTCCATCAAGCGCGATCTGTGCCTCCACTGGCCAAAGGGGGGAAACGCAGAGGCAGGGGCCATAGCAGGGATGAGTTATGGGCTCCTTCCAGTCAATAGGCCTGAAGGAGAGAGCAGCTCTGTAACCGAACGGAGAGCAGTTATTGGAGTCAGTGCTGTTTCAAGCCTATCAGATGCAGTGCCCTTATATCTGGGACTCCTTGGTGCACTTTGACTTGTTTCTTCTCTCTGATTCGTGAGGACTACAGTGGGTCAGTGGAGGAGCAGGAAGAGGGAACACTTCTGGTGCAATCCCTCTGTTTGCTAAACAGACATGAGCCTTTCAAGGATTTCAAGGATTCATTGGACCTTCATTTACAATGGCACTATATGGTACTATTTGATACTGAATCTGATGCTATAAAAGTGTGTGGTACTTATGATAGTGTAGAATATTATGTGATTCTTTATGTATCTGATACAGTGATGTGTATGGTACTTTATGATACTGTATCTGAATGTGGCTTTAGCCATATATTTACCAGCAAGGGGAGGGGGAATGGTTAATATTAAACTGTGCAGCTCTGCTTATTTTTGCCTTTCTGAGGAAGCTTGTCAAAGACATGTGGGATAATACAACAGTAATTAAGCCACCTTACCCTATTACTTATCCCTGTCCTTTGCTCCCACCCCCATCTGTACTTTCCTTGTTTTCTTGCCCTCTCCGAGAAGTAACTGATACTTGCTGGGAGCTCCTCACCCGTGGTCCCCCTCCCTGCCCGACACTCACCCCAATTCTTTAGCCGTCCCTGGTGTCTGCCGCTCAACTTCATCTCCCTTTGTCCTCTCATCTACTCCCAATCATGTTTTAAATCTTGCATTGCGTGTGCTCCCTCAACCTACCCCCTGTCTCATTTATTTCTCGCTCCCTGCTCAGGCCTGTCCTGAGCAGTGACATAAAGGCAATATGGTGGATCAGACTGTCCCAGACTGTACATAGAAACAAAGTCCACTGTTGCCTGCCTTGTACAATGAGAAACCAGCTCATAGACATGTACTGGCATACAGTATATCAAATAGAATTGTTGTACCATAGACAATGAAAGTTGTGTATTGTTTTATAACCAAAAACAGACATGGGTGCGACTCAAGACAAGTTTGTTTTCAGACAGAAAGAACCACATATATTCATTCATACACTCATTATTGTGTTTATATCCAGGGGGCATTGCATACAGGAGGAATATCAGGTGTGTTTTTGGTAAACCTTAAAATTGGTTTAATGCACTATGAAAAACCATACACTTGCATCAATCAAATGCAGCACTTACATGCTTGTTCCAGCCTTATGTTTTGGCCTTTGATGGTGTGGATATCCATTCCAGAGAGCATGCATTATTTTAATCAATTTGTATATGCAGGCTGCGCAGCCAAAAGCGTCAAACCGAAGCCCAAGTCTGAATCGTGATTGGACAGTTCAGCTGAAGAGGGCTCACAGTCAGTGTTTTGAAAAGCTAATCCCAGCCTTTCTACTTAACATGATTTTCAATCCATATCCTTGGAAATATTTTTTTGAAAGTAAATCCAGTATTTAGATTTAGAAACCAAAGTCTCAGTATTCAGTGTAAGGATGTATTATTTAAAAGAATCTAAATCAGAGTTTGACAAACTCTCCACCATGTTGGCACCAATGTAAAGCATTCCTATGTGCACTCTAGAATGTAGCCATCTTGGGTTTTTGTGTCAATATGTTAAGTCTTTGTTAAACTCTATCTACAGTATATGTGGCTTTGGGTAGTGGTTGGTATTTTCTCAAATAAGTATTTCAGAGTATAAGCAATGGATCAGTGTTTCTCTGGCAACTTTATTTTGTTTCAGGAGATTCTGTCTTCTTTGGGTTGGGTGGGATTCTCAGTTGCAGCAGTTCAACTTGTGCCTTATGTTTCTTTCTCTCACCAATTACATTTGACCTGAGAAATATCAAATGGCAAAGAGTGCCCCAGAAATTGACCCAAAATATTCATGATTGTGCATATGACGCATGTGTCTTAGTCATCAGAACCCTGACACTGCCTGTGTCCCTTCACAGCTTCCACAGTCAGCATCCTCTGTCAGAGTCTGTCTCCTAGCTTCCTCCTAGTTTTCTGACCCATATCATCATAACAGAACTAGAAGGGCTGGACTGATGAATATAATATGATATTATACACATCATGTACTGGCATACGTACTGCTTTACAGCAGTGGTGGAAACAGAAAGGTCCACTGTATCAGATGTGTTTCTATCCAGAGATATTGATTGTACTCAGTGTCATAGGTATAATTGAAGGTCATTTAATCTGCCCGGTATTTAACCAGTTATTTACAACATATAATTGGTTATGCACTTAGCAAAGGGGGGACAGAGGAGGTTGTCATGGAAACCACATTCTCATACATTGTTGTTCGCTATGCATCAGGCCATGCCTGGCAATGACCTTAAAAGGAATTTCTGTTCTGGGTCCACCCTTCGACAAAGAGAAATAAGTGGTCTTATTTACTGAATAAAATGAATTCATGTAACAAGAATTGTGAATAATACCAGTAATAATTTGTAATAAGTTGTGCAGAAAGTGACTATCATTTCATGAAAACTATAGTTACTGCAGCTCTATGCAGTACAGCCTTAACCAGATGTAAAACTACAGTATTGAAGTGTTTGTTGTAAATAGTGTTAGTATGTCCATCCTGCATGGATACCGGTTGGGCTCGGCTATGCTGGGACTGTCTCCTAAAACCACAGTAGACCTTCTCTCTCTATTAAGACTGCTCAAGACCCAAGAAAACATACAGGAATTACTACCCTAATTGATTGCCCTATTCGACAAATTCTGCTGTACATTGACAGTCATCATTCCAGTCCGTTAAATTACACAGAATGCTCAAATAATTTTCCTTTTCACACCTTTAAAAAGTTCTTGGAGGATATAAGCCCCACTATAGTGTACTCAACCAAAAATAGGAATCCCTGCTGACTTGCAGCTATTTTGCCTGCAGCCAGTTGGGGCAATGCAGTAACATGAAGAGTAGGCAAGAGGGTTGCGTGTGGGGGGAGTTCTCAGAGGACATAGCCAAAAATACACTCGTCCTAACGTTAGTGAGCTTAACCTTGCTTTGCTAGATGACTTTCGGTGGGTCTGCAGTCTGTTGTGGTGAAGATGAGGTCTAGATTTGTGGTCCGTGAGGTGTAGAGACTACGCGCTTGGCAGCTTACTCCTCCATACTGTGGTCAGTCAGCGGTCTCTGATGTAAGAGTTAAAGACCCCAGGTGTTGTCTGTCCTGTCTGTCTCTCCTACCAGCCAATGCTCCGGTGCCTTCTAACACTGACAAGTATTGTCCTAATCCAGAGCTTTCACTCTACACAGAGACTGCAGAGGGGATGTGGCTGTGAATAGGGTTCAAGGTCACTATTGTTGTGTATTTAGCAGCCAGTCTGGACCAGTGGCTACAGGAGGCCCCTAAGCACTGATGTAAGGATATTTTACCTGGTCTTTGGTTCTAGTACCAAGGGCAGCACAGCAGTGTTTAACCTTAACTCAGTGGTTGGGGTGTATTTACTCTAGTCCACACTTACCAGTTCACTACAGCGACCAGGATGGGATATAATGGCACCTAAATTTTTGATCACCCCCCATTCCCTTTGTAGCATGCTGTGATGAGTGTCCTACACATGGAGTGAGGGGTCACGTGAGACAGAACCTCATAAATGTACATGTAGTCATCCTCACAGCATACGTTACAGTTCTAAGCTATAATGTTGTTCAAAGCTGAAAGTGCAGATGAAGCATTGAGAAAACCAATAAATGTACTTCTTTAGAGCACAAAGTGAGCTCTTCTAACAGTGTGGGCATATTTTAGTTTGTATACATAGTGTATTTGAACCTTTTTCTAGAGTGGGTTTCCTTTATTTGCATGCTCAACTTGATTGTATGCATAAATATTTTAGACAAGCCGAAAGTTGAATTTCAATTGAATTTGGAGCAAGACTTGTACATTGTTTGATATGTTTCTTTTTGTAATGAATTTTTTAATTCATGAAGCATTTTTGTACATTGTATGAATATTAAAAACTGCAAATATTTGACATATAGAGTAAATACTAGATGCGCATGCATATGCATATATCCTTCACAGTATGTATGTGTAAATGTACACATATATTTTGTATTTGCATTTGCTGGCATACAGATATATGTCTTAAGCACATATATACATGCAATATATATGTATATCCATGTCCGCTGGCATGCTTTTGGTCATGTTTATCTTTCATGATCTTGTAGGTTCATTTTTTGTTTGTTTTTTTATTTCTCTTTCCTCAGAAAGAAAAGCTCATTCTTTTGCTACCCTTCTGTTGGCTGGCAGCATTGAGCACTTATTAAGAAGAACTACAGTTGAAGTTGTTCATGTTATCCATTGTGTGAAATAATAAATGACTTTATTGACAGCTGATGGTAGCCCGTATTTTCTTCTTTCTGCTTCAGATTTGATTTTCTGATCTCCTAAAAACTGCTTTGTCACATGCCAAGATAAGGCTAAGAAGTTATTTTATGATAAGAGCCAGTTGAGACTTTGTGTGTGTGTGTGTGTGTGTGTGTGTGTGTGTGCAGCTCGCATGTGAATGTGTGTGGGAGCGAGTTGACAGGAGGGTTTGCTGCACTGTTGGTGCTGAATGTCAGATGGTCTCGGTGAATGAATACTACCCCACAATGTGTTCGCTTGTTGCGGTTAAAAGAGAGGGAATCCTTTCATCAGATTATGCTTTAGCCTCACTCAGTCACACTCACACACGCTCAGACACACACATACCTACACACTCTTACTCCCGTACTTGTTCATTAGCCAAGCCTACATCTCTAAATCCTGCCTGCACTAGCCCATCAGTGTCAGTTCTAGGTGGGCTGGGCAGCAGGCTGCTCTGTCATTGGACGGAGCTGAGTGGGAAGTGCCCCACTATTGGCTGCTGCCAACTAGTAAAATTCTTCTGTTACCATGGTTGCAGGGTGAGCTGCCCAAATGTGTCTCAGTGTATCTAGTGGTGCTGATGGAACTGTTGGCATCACCGGTGTTATGCTGAAAAAAATCCCCCTTCTGATGGAAGTCAGGGCTGCAGTGGGGCTGCACCCAAATCACTCTCTACTGATGCCTGTAAATGAGCCCACATGGCCCCACTCCACCTCCAGCACAAGAGAGAGGATGAGATATCACCAGGGCTGTGATCACGATGAAACAGCACAGCAAAGCACATCCTGCATGAAGGATGTACTGATGAGCCAGAGCTACACTTTAAAGAGAAAAACAGGATCATCAATCTGAGGTGCAATGTGTGGATTTTCTCACCAGGTTTAGTGTCATATGCAGTTTCCTCCAAGACAGTGTTGTTCACTGCTCTAGCTCCAGATACAAAGACAGCATAGAAACATAATACAACACCGTCACTAATGAGATGAAAGGTGGTGATTATTGAAAGAGCCACAGCTGGAGTGAGCACACTATAATTCCAGTGAAATTTTTTAACTCAAAAAAGGGGATCAGTGGGATTCCCTGGTGGTTCACCTGGTGGAGCAGGTGCCTCATGTGCCAGGGCTGAGTCCTTGATGCAGCGGCTATGGGTTTGACTCTGACCTATGGCCCTTTGCTATGTGTCATCCCTTCTCTCTCTCAGCTTTGCCCTGTCACTCTTCAGCTGTCACTATTGATTAAAGGCAATTAAAGCCCCCCAAAAAATCAAAATCTAAGCTATAGGAGGCCTACATATTATACGTTATATATATACTAATCATCACCTATATATATAAGTGGGAGCCGTTCAGCTCGTTAAGTACCATAGATTTTTTGCCATGCAAAGATTATGCTTGAACATCATATACTCTAACATCCATACTATTGCAAGAATATTTCTATGGCATTTTTCATGACAATACAAAGTTAAAATATATTCCACCTGGTCAGTAGGTGGAGCTCCCATGCTGGACAAAAGAAAGTCTTGGAAATTGACTGAATTTAAACTGTCCCAGGTATTGTTTTGTTTCCTTTCTTGTTGCTCCACAAGAATACAAAATCTTTCCCAAACTTTTCGGCTTTATATAACAATATTATGATATCTTATAAATCTTATCTTCTGTGACATCTGTGTAGAACTATTTTACTACTACTAATTATAGAGTAGAGATATACAAACTGTAATGGAAGTGTAGTGGTGAAGGTTTGTACACATTTGGTGAAAGTGTAGGAGGACGACAAGGCTTATAAATTGTGGCGCTAAGCTGGGGCCTGTAGGTTTACTGTTCCCAAACTTAAACAACCTGCTTTTTAAGGAAAATGTTGCAAAAAATTTGGGAGGATCTTCCTCCCAATCCTCTGTGGACCAGCCTCCTTGGAATGTAGGATTTAGGGTTGAAAAAACCTGACAGGGTGTACATCTAAAAAAATATGCATGGTCCATTGACCAGTCACAATTCTTGTGGTGTATGTAACCCACGTACACTGAAAACTTAATGGCATTTTTGAAGAGGTACATGTTAGCTGCAGGACCAAAGGGCAAAATTATAGCCACCACTTGTAGATTCTCTTCTGAATTTATTATGGGAAGGTCACTGTATTAGTTAGTGTGAGTTCCATTAAATTGGTTTGGTTGTTGAAAGATGATGATAACAGGGGTAAATAACCCCTACACACAAAAAAGAAAAGAAATGGCATTGTTGCCATATTGACAGGTGGCTTGTCTCCTCTTACAAATTCTTGCTTCACAAGAACTATTTGTATGAGTGACTGAAAAAAAACTGACTAAAATTCTAGTGACTTTTATTTACATTTATGGATTATCAATAAACGCAATAAAAGTTTAGTCTCCTTACATGATAGCATGTCTGACCACAGACATGTTCATACATTGTGTGCCTGTCTGTTTTTATAGATTAAAAGGTGGTCAAAATTGGTCAAAAGGCCCCCGATAAGATGCAGCAGTGTTGGACACACTGTAAAGACTACAGGCAATGGTCGGGCACAGACATTTACACACATTCCAACAAAAGCCTAACGATGGCCCAACAAGAGCCAACTGCATCCCTAACATAGCTGCCAGCTCCTAGTATCAGCTTCATTTGGTGGGAGAGGCTTTGAAGGAGCTTTGAAGTGTATCATAGATGGAGTGGGTGGGCTTTTGGTGATTATACTCTCAAATTGTTGATTCTTCTTCCCAAATTCTGCCCACTTCATCAAACCTGCATAAATCAGAGTTTCACCACAGCATATGTCCTATAAAGCAAATTCTGGAAGACCAAAAATCAGAGCCTGCTTTGTTTTTCTGCCCAGTCTGGTCATATCAACATCTGCAGCACAACCATCTGAAGTAGCAATAAATTATCACAGTTGTTTGTTTTGACTTTTGGCAATTTATCAGCATCTCTATTCCAACAAGTTCACCTATGAATTATTCACTACTCAGTCTTTGTACCTTTATAACAGTACACAAAAACTATGAAGCCTCAGGAAGTCTACAAAAATGTCCTCGCAGCACTTTGCCTGCCATTTATGGCTAGTTTATCTGTTATTGTTGCTTTTCGGAGTAAGACTGGGAACTTAGTCCTGTGGGCGCAGAACTTCATCCCAATGTCACCTTTTATTGGAAATATTTGTTCTTTATTGGCCTTGCTGTGACTATTTCATTCCTAAGTGTTGCAATGTCCCCTCAGTACAGAGTACAAAAACAAGACTCAAAAATGACTACTTGTTCATTTCTTAACCAACGATTTACGATTTTCTTCAAGTCTTAACAATGATTAAAATTTGAAAGTGAGGATGCATGAGTGAGTGCCAGCGAATACCAGTGACTGTTTGAGGCACGTCCAAAGCCACACAGACCATCAACAACAGACAGAGCCATAAATTTACAACAGATAGTCCTGCAGTTCAGGCCAACTAACTAGGAACCCTGCCATCTAACCAAGCATCCCCTCAATTTATCTCTGTTGGTGTTTTCAGAGGATGACTATTGCTTGTGTTTATGAAGATGGATAGAGCAGGCAACATCTAAGCTTACCCCTCTCCCGCCTCTCTCTTTCTCCTCTGCACAGTAATGGCAGTGATGGGAGACACCATCTGGTGGGGAAATGTGTCACTGCGGCTCAAACCCCTCAAAAACCTTATGTCACATCCACAGGACTGAGAGCATCATCACACACTGTGATCAAAGCAGTAAATATGACAGGTACTCAAATTCAGTTTTCCAGTTTAAGCAGAAGGCGGATGAAATGTTTTTATGGATTTGAATGATAAAAATCTGAACTATGACCTCAAGCAGTCAAACCTACACACCCCAGTGCTTTATTCATTGATCCACTTGAGAGATCCGTGCAGGAATTATTGTAGCTGAAAGTTGGTTATGTCTGTGTGTGGTGCAAAGGGAAAAAAAAACAAAAAAAACACCGGAGATATAACAGAATGTGTTCTGCATGGAGCTGGCCACTGTTGCCACGGTGACAGTGTGACTCATGGCAG
>NW_023339718.1:765165-768207 GCF_004916995.1 Morone saxatilis
ACACACTCACACACACACACCTCCCCCTCAATCCTCCTAATAAGCTGTCTCTCTGTCTCCTGTAATTTGGCAGACGAGTCTATTATATGATACAGTCATATTTTATTAATGGACCCCCGTAGCGAACACACACACCCTTTAGTGGATGAGATTATGTGACGCACAGGGAGCGTGTCTCTGTGTTAAAAATGATTTCAACTCCTTGGTTAGTTTTCATCTGCACCGTTTGTCTGCTGTGTTGTTAGTATTGGGCTGGAAGGCAGAACCACAGGCATTTCTGCTGAAGTTGGCACTGTTCTTCCACACTTCATTACACTTCCATCAGCTCAGTGATAGCATGGAACAGTGCAGCTTCAAAAGGCCGAAAACAGCAAAATAAAAGGCAACGTTCAATTATTGAGTTAAACATTTCATGGAAATATTCTTCTTGTCTCTGTCTCTCTCTGTCTCTCTCTCTTCCTCAGTGTTGTACAGATAATTCATCCCATATGTTTCAGCAGTGCCAGGCATTTCAAGCTCTGTGGTGAAGTAGGCCTACAGTCCTCCAAAACTAATTTTCTCAAATACCATATTGCTTCAGTGATTACCCAACAAATTCGGTATTATTTTTGCATATCTGTATAAGTGTATTTATTCGACTAATTTTATCTATAGATGATTTTATTCAGCATCAAGACTAAGGGTCTGCAGCCAAGCTAGCAGCTCTATGAGACCGTACATCGGTGCTTTGTACTAAATGCCAACATCCTCACGATGTTTACCATGTTCACCATCTTAGTTTACCATATTAGCATGCTAAATTTGTTAATTAGCACTAATTGCAGCTGAGTCTGATGGGAATATCATTAGCAGTCTTGAGGAGTAACGGATTACATGTAACTGAGTTACTTGTTATAAAGGTAACTATTACTTATCCATTACAGTTACAGAAAAAAAGTCATAATCAAATCACAGTTACATTTAGTAAAAATGGGGGAATATTTAGCAGGATCAGTTTTTCTTTAAAAATACAGAGCAGGACATTTAAAAATACAGAGCAGGACATTTTTTCAATTTTTCCATTTCCTTTCAAAGGTCTCATTGTCCTGTTGTCTTAGTTAGTCATTCGTTTTACAGGCATTTGGTCATAATATTGGATGAATTACAATTTTGAATTGATGATGGCACAAGATGGAAAGTGTATCACCAAAAGGATTACAATTCATCCCGAGAGGAATATGAACGTCTGCACCAGATTTCACGGCACTTCATCCGATATTTGCCTAATGTGAACCTTGTGGTGGCACTACAGGAAATGTGAAGTGATTACCTACAAACAATTATTCAATATTAATATGGTATTATGATACAGTACAATGTAGTATTTCATAGAACTTCAAATATGTGTGGAGGGGTGCTTTAAAAGACGGTGAGTGCATCTGCATCACCCCATAGCCCTATGATCTGCAGTTTCGTTTGAATCTGAATGAAAACCTCTTCCAAACGAGTTGAGGCAGACAGTCAGCACAGTGGACCACTTCTCTTGTTGTCTGGTCTTGTTGGAACAGATGAATGGATTAAATTCTTTATCAGACTGTATTTTTTTTTCCTTCCTTTCTTTTCATGCTTGCAGTGGCTTGTCTTCATTGGGCCAACAACAATGAAATATTATCTGATTGTTATTGCTCCGGGAAATAGTCAGAACAGAACACAACAGCAACAAAGATAATACATTGCAACACCTGTATGTTTGTGCATATAATGTTATCCAAGCAAATCTCTTACATTTCAGAACATATGCGCCTACATGAACATGCCTGCATGTGTGCATTTGTCCACATAATGACGAAGAGGGAAGCTTTGAGCTGTCAGATACACTTGAAGGTTTGACACTGTGTGACAGTCAAGAGTAACATGCTGAGAAAAAACGACTGATTAGAGTCAGCAGACTGAAACTGAGTGGCTGCTCATTAGATGCATTTTGACAATATTTGGTTATGTGCCAACATATAGAAATATTCCCAGGCAGTCATTAGATAAAAACACCTGTGCAGATACTTTAGTCTGTCAACAGAAGTGTGTGAGAAAGAAAAAAGAGAAAACAGCTCTCAACTTGGGGCTTAGGACCCCCTAGACAGCTTTGAGAGAGAGAAAAAGGGTTTGCCAAATGATTTATGTGATGAGAAAAATACTTTCATTGCATAAATGTATGATCATGTTTTTAATCTTTGTGATAAATGCCTCATGTTTGAGAAATAATGAATATTTACAGCCCTTGGGCTCACACCAATAATTAATCAAGTGAAATGGCCTGATAAAGGAAAAAAAATAAAAAATGTCCGGCATCAGAGTTCAAAATTTAGTCCTGCAAATATGGGTCACATAATTTTTGGGGGCCAGAGGTAGAAAATGCTCAAGTGCCACTGCTATAGAGAACGGTAGGTACAGTCTGACCTCTGCTGCACCTCTGTGTGGAACCAGTGGTGTTTTTTTTTTCTCTGTTTCAGTTCCAGCCCTCCAAGGCACATTACATAACTACACTATTATTTTTCCATCCCCTGCCTCTCTCTGTCTGACTGACATAGCAGGGGAAATACAGATCCAAACATGGCAATGATAATGACTTGCTCTTCTCTTTTTGATCAGTCTATTTGTCACACCCTGTCTCTCTATTTTCTGCATTTCCTTCTGCTTTCTGCCTTACCAAACTCTCTCTCTCTCTCTCTCTCTCTCTCTCTCTGTGCACCACCATAAGTTGGTTCACTTTTGCACCCAATGTAGTGTGCTGCCTTTCCATTAGTTCATTTCCCCTGCTTTGAGAATGTGTTTGCATGTTGTGTGTATGTGTGTGTGTGCACTGTGTGAATGTGAGTGTGTGTCTCTGTGTGCACGTATGTGCACATGTGTGTGTGTCTCCAGAGTCTCAGAACAGTATTATTGTAAACATATCATTTGATGGGGAGAGTGGTTCAGGTTGTTGGCCGGCTGCCCTGCTTTCATTTGGAACAGAGCTGCCAACATCTGGACTGTGTCAACACTCACTGACAGTGTTTGTGTGTGTGT
>NW_023339718.1:768223-771618 GCF_004916995.1 Morone saxatilis
TGTGTGTGTGTGTGTGTTGGGGTCCCTGCCTCGGCCCCAGAGCTGTCAGCCATTGGATGGGGAACAGATTTGCTCAGATTAATCAAAGGTGTAGTATTAATAAAAGGAGCCCTATTCCTGCCTCTAGGCAGCCATTTTAAGAGCCCGGGAGAGCAGCCTTGCATCCTCCAGGATGAGCTGCAGTCACACACAGGCCACGCACAGGCATGCAGGTACACGCACACAGAATGGGAGGGACTTTGAACTGAAAAAGTCGCAATTTAGCTAGAAATGTGAACACTTGAAAGGTGTAAACGATCTATTCCTTGTTTGCGGTTTGTTCGCTGGTTAACACACTGCAAGGCGGAGTAACAGTGCTCCCTTTGGACAGGATGCTGTATTTGATACTGTAATAAATGTAAGAGAAACCCCGATCAGAATCTGTGGCCACCCTGGATGAAAAACCCACAAATCCAACAGAGACACATAAAATACATGTTATTCATATGGTGAGAAATGTGCAGCAACCTCCCTCATTAATTTATTTAAACCCAGGTCAGGATGTGCAGCCACTATGGATACAGGACACATTACACATTTAAGTGCTGAGTGGGACCACAAGAGAAGAAAAAGAAGAGAACTTAACTCATTAATTTATGTAAACTGACAGCAGATGTATCGCAATTATTGCTGTATACACACACAGCGATGATGTGAATGTTGAAGGAGGGAAATAGATTAAAGTGTTTGTGTGTGTGTGTGTGTGTGTGTGTGTCTGCGTGCCGGTGTGATTATGTACAAGAGAAAACTAGAAAGACAGAGAGAAGAAATTATATTAACTATAGGTTAGTTAACATTTGCCCCATCATGCCTTACAGTAGTTCAACTATTATTTGTGCAAAGACGAGGCTAGAGTTTCCTTCCTTTTGTGGTGGAGTAACTACATTTTAAAACACACACATACACACACATCATACAAGAACTTTATAATCTTTGGTTATTCAAACCATGACACAATCGCTTTGCTTTCAGCAAAACATTCAATCCCCTCTTCTCTTTTTTTCATACCAAACTTTATCTCTGACAGTTGCCGTGTTTATGTTTAAGCATTTGTGCATGCACATCTTTGTGTGCAAATGTGTTAAATGTATATGAGTAAATCTGTATGTATGAATACAGACACTGCTGCAAGAAGGGCTAATAATCTCCCCTTTCAGCTGAGGCTAAAATCTCTGTCCCGCCTTCTCTGAGTCACCCAGCAGTCTGGGCTGTTGGCTCTGGCAGGCCATCTGATCCGGCCTCACTGGGCTAAAGATATTTGGGTGTAGTGAGCACTAATGTTATTGCTGAGCTCTGGGTAGTGCTGGGCTGAGATGTATTTGGGTTGGCTGGCTGAGGGATGAAGCCTGTTTTCCTACCGGGGCTGAAGACTCTGCAGGGGGCCTGCCTAATCTGCTGCACCATCCGACAGCTTAATTAGTGTTTCACTGCTGCATTCACATACAGTACAGTCTGCACACACATTTTCTCTTTTCCACACATACACATAGACACTGGGGCATAGCTTGTTAGTCTAATAAAGAGCCATTAGAAGGTTAAATGTGGGTCTCATTAAAGATTAGTCATTTACTAGCATGCATAATAAGACTCTCTTGTGTGATTCTGATAACTGCTCATATTGCTGCGAAAGTGAAGACCACAGTCAACTCGTGCAATGTTAATTTACCATGCCATAGCCTAGGATTTCGCTTGTCCCCTGCTGAGGGCATAAACACCAAGAGAAAAAGGATACAGTCACTTCCAGTCAGTATCTGAGGGCTTAAATGTCATTACACGACGGTGTCTTTATGTTGTGGGTGCGCTCTACACACTGTAAATTGTTTGAGATGAATTTGACAAGCAGTGATCCAAGGGGCTTAAAGAGGAAGAGCCTTGAGAAGGATAAGCTGTGTGAAGAGGGGTCTAGATTAGCTTGAATGGATTTGGAAGTCCTCATGGAAGCTTGGACTAAAGGCTGTATTGAAATGTCAGAGATAATAATTTTATTTCTCTCGTTTCTGAAGATCCCGGTCCTAATGCCTCTACCATCTGTTTGAGAGCAGAGCAGTGGACGTCCATCAATGCACGAGGGGGGGAGAGAGGGAGAGAGCAAAATCTGGCATGCCACAAAGATACATTTACTTGCTCTTTCCAGCCCTCATCAAGCTCTATCTGATCCAAACAGTGTTCTTGTCTTTACTTGGACTCTAATAACATTATTCTCCTGGTCACGGCCACATAAAAAACAGATGAGCATGAGCCATAAAGGGGAAAATCAGTTTTCAAAAAGGAATTAAAATATTGGAGCTGCCAATGTTTTGACTTAGTGAATAAAGCCTCCAGGCAACTAGGGTTGGAGGGAGAGAGAGCAAGAAGCTGTGAGAATGTCAAACAGCAGACGGCTTCACTGACTGAAGACATGGATTAGCTATCTGAAGCCATGTTTTAGGAGTTACAATATTACAGAACAGCCCATGACTAACCTACAGTGTAAAACAAACTGTTAGCTGCATATCAATTAGGGAGATTCTCTACAGAGATAGACATTATAGAGCTGCAAATGAGCTGTTAAAGCGGCCGACAAATTCACCTCCCCATCTCTGTCCTGATAAATATTTCAGCCAAGCTCAGCTACATCATAAAAAGAAAGAAAGTCATATTTAATGACTGCTCTTGTGTGTTTGTCAGGTTTTAGAAGGCATTTGTAGGAACATCTGTGACAGTAAATTTGCATTTTGAAAATGCTACGAATGTAACAGAAAAAATGTCATTTAATTGGAAATGCCAAAATCTATTCCTGTGAGGCATAATGGGAACTGCTCATGGCTATGATGTTTGGACTCATACAATATGCAATGATTTAATTAATTTTTTTTTATTTGGCCTGCCTGATTGTTAATTTAACACTGTCATAACTTTTTGCTTGTACATGTTTTTTTTTTTGACAATTTGAAGCAAATTTTCTGTGTGTTTTTCCCATTATCATAACTCATTTTGATTGTTTTTTTGTTGACAGTGTTTGTAAGTTGTAAAACTGTTAACATGGGTGTTAATCCGTCGCACTCTCCAGCTACACAGCCCTGATTTGTCCCTGAGTTATTTATCATGTTTCCACTATTTAATGTTTATAATAGTTTGTGTGATGACTGTGTGGTTATGTTGTGCTGTGCAATCTGTATGAGTGAGTGTGTATGTGTGTGGGTGTGTGTGTGAGCAATTTGTTTTGAGTGACACTCTGTCACTTTCCTCGCAGAGAAACTTGTTAATTTACTATCTCTCAAACAGATGCCACATTATGCCTCTAACATTCACATACACAGAAACGTACATCATCACTAAACTCGTTCACATCTGCCCATATGTGCTTAAATCAGTTG
>NW_023339718.1:771642-772775 GCF_004916995.1 Morone saxatilis
GTCAGTGAATCTTTGTCACCAAGAGTTGACGTCTCCAGCTGAGTTACAACTCCAAAGTTCACAATGGAAGCTTTATAAAAGCATTTAACAAGCTTTAAGTTGCTTGTTTTCTATCTCTATTTATGCTAAATGCAAGCTCTTGTTGTTATTGCAGAAGTTGAATACATCTGTAATATAATTTACTTTGTAAATGTCAGTGTGGTGCCCATTCCTCTGCACCCCAGTGGTAGCTACTAAAATGCCTCAAAGGGCTCTGCTGCAGAGGTAGATATATATATAAAAAACACATTAGGCCCCTGAATCCTGCAGCCAGTATATACAAACACACATTTATATTTATGTTATACATTTTCAGCCACTAGAACAGGATGGAATTATTGGTAACAGGTCATTATTTCAATCACAAAATGAATTTTTCACGTTGAGCAACCGAGCATGACACAGTTGCTAACATATATTGTCAGAAACTACCAAGATCTTATGTTTATGGTGCATTACTGACTTGAAGTGAATGTGTGTGTGTGTGTGAGTGCGTGTCATGAAGAGTTGGTTTGGCCGAGTGCCATGCAGCTGGAAGCCATCACAGAACCAATTACTTTCTGTCTTTTGCTCTCTTTTGCTCTCCTTCTTTCTTCCCTTCTCTCTCTCTCTGTCATTCTCTTCATCTCTCTCCTCTGCTCCCATTTTCTCTGTCTGTCTGATTTTAATTCTGCAGGCCTGTCTCTTTGTGAGCCAAGACTATAAGCTTCACATTTAACCCCTTAATTTTGCCCTCACTCATATCTTCCTTTGCACCAACTGATATAACACATCATCAAACATACTTCTACCTTTCCCTGGTCATCTCCAATGCCTTCTTTCACTCAAACTACATCACCCTCCTAATCATCCTCTTAAACATGTCATTGTTTGAGTCTTGACTTCTCCTCATCTTGCTTAGCAACTCAGGTTATTGATTCAGATGTGAAATGTTTGTAAGCCTGCATGTCCTGCCAACAGGCGTACAGACCAATTTACAGTAACATGTTTGAGCTGCAACTCATGTCATGAGTGAAGGGCGGCAAGAGTGTAAACACTGATTACAGATTGTGTACTGAATGAATGTGTCACCAGAGAGAGAGAGTGAGAGAGAG
>NW_023339718.1:772875-776908 GCF_004916995.1 Morone saxatilis
CACACACACACACACATAAACGTCTGTATCGTGTTTTGGGTTTCTGGGAAGTGCAGTTTATTGAATGTTAAAGAAGGGAAACAGAATCCAGCACTTTATTGAAAGTGAGTGAGTGAGACACTTAATGATGTTTTTCAAATGGCAATGCCAAAGGGGAATTTTCTTTCAATATTCTCTACCTTTTGCAAAACAAATAGGAAAAATAAATGTACAAAAAAGCTTGTGTACAGTTTAAAGTTTTTAAGTTTATCACAAAAACTCCTCTTACTTATGTAACTGCTAAATTTGCTTAATACATTAGTACACATTGCAAAAAAAAGCCTGCAAAGTAAAACCATCAACTACCTTTAATTCCTTGTAATTTGACCTAGATAAGCTCAGTTTTTTTAACAGTTGTTGGCTTTAAGGACCATAGCACTGGCATTGCATGCTGTAGTCAATTTACCACAAATCACACTTATTTTACATCACACTTAACAATTTTGCAAACCATGCTTTGTTTTATATTATTGTGTAGTTTTTCAATACTAGGTTGCCTATCTGTTTCCATTCATCGCCATACAATAAGAACATCTATTAGCTATTAGCTTGTGAAACTTGCTTGTGTGTAATAAATCACAGTGAACACCAAGTCTGCATTATTATTAATGTTATTGTCAGTCTTACATTATTGCTGTATGGTAATGCTGTTTAAGTGCGGGCTGAAAATATACACTGCGTTTAGTGTTGATGTAACTTGGGCAAAAATTAATGTAGACTTGATGTTCACTGCTGGAATGACCAGTTCAAGCCAGTTTCAAGAGTCTGCACACAGAAACCAAAGGAAATCAATTCCTGCCTCTAAGGGTAAAATAAATATATTTAAAATTAAAAACTATATAGCATTAATTTGGAAATGATCAGCATAAATGTAAAACAATTGAGTTGTAGTTAAGGAGATAAAACTACTGGTATGGTTAATTTACACAGGTGAAAATCGGTGGCAGGCTCCACAAATGCTATTTTTCTTACTGTTTTCACATCATTTATCAACCTCTCTGAGAATGGCGAAAGATATTAGAATAAAAATGTGTCAAATGTGGCAATATTGTATAGAATAGGATGAAAACAGGTCTGCACATACAGATAGGGGTTAGATTTTGAACAAAGTGTAACACAATGGTTCCCAACCTGAAAGTTGGGACCCCTACTGGAGGTCACAAGGTCTTGATTTGATTAATTTTAAGGGGCGTAAGAAAACGTATACACAGTTAGGCCTATGTCTCAGCATATTGTTTATTTCTGTGAAGAAAACTAAATGAAATTGATTTTGGTTTCAATTATTATTTCAGATCTAAACTTTGAAGACCTGAACACAAACTGTATTCATAGAGCCTTCACTCTCTTCTAAAACAGCCTCATCCTGCATTAGAAAAGAACACAGTTGAAACAACCAAAGAGCTAATAGAACAATGGCCATGACACTGAATTTGTCAAAAAAGAAACCTATTAAGAATGTACAATTGTATGAAAACATAATAAAGACGGATAATTGTATAAAACATTCCCTAAAATTATCAGGAAATCTCATTATGGTATATTTACAGGAAAATTATCTGCTCAAAGTTCATCCAAATGGCCCATTTTACACACATTTCATGCAGTTATTGCGTTCACTATTGGGGTTAATTGTACAGTTTATCAGTTGTTATGTCATTGTTATGCATTGAATATAATATTAAATATCCAAAAAATATGTCACTTAGTCAGGGGTCATCAGTTTACTCAATGATAGAAAAGGGGACCTTTAAGGAATAAGGTGATGTACTGTAACTGCTGTAACAAACTGTAATACTCTATGGGTTTATAAGAAGTCTATTTAGACATATTATATAGAAGGATTTTTTTTTTTGTTTAGATGATACATGTGTGTTGATTTTATTTGAAAATATTTACATAACTTGATGATACAGCATAAAAGTTTGTTCTATTAAAAATGATTTTTTCAGTAGCAGACATCTATCCTCTCTAGTGTCAGTGTGTTTTAATAAACTGGCTATGTGACAGATTTTATGTTGAAGCTCCTGAGGAGGAAAGGAGCCCAAATATTTGACCATTTTTGGCCATTTATGTCTACTTTTACAAAGAGCAAAAATGCAGAGAATTTGGAGAGTGCAGAGAGAAGGTTGTTGTGAGCCCACACACACACACACATCCTGAATTTTCAGGTTTTCAATAAAGAGAAGGAAATTGATATCACCTCAACTGGCCCTGTAATTATTTCAAGCAAATTATGTTTATAAACTGAACAGTTCTTAATGTTATTGATTTCAGAATGGAGAAAATGCAATATCAGCTACTTTATTCAGGATATTAGAGCAAATATATATATTATGTAGTGCACACATTTATTTTCTTATGAATAGAAACTGCATCTTCAGCTTTTCCTTTCACACAAGCATTTTAATCTTGATTTAATAACCCGGAAGCATAACAAGCCGTGTCCCTGCAGTATTATGGTGTTGAATTTCCTCACACACTCCAAGGAGATGGAGTTAAAGAGCAACTTACCGGGTTGAAAACCAGATCTTCACTGCCCTCTCTGGTCAAAGGTTTCAAGTCTGTTGCACCCATCTGTAAACTAGTCAACCACTGTTTTGTTTTAAAGCTTCGAGTTTGGCATTATGGCCGTCGCCATGTTGTTCGTTTGCAGCTAGTGGCAGTGGCTGCACAGTTTTGACTCCTCCATAACAGGAAACAATGGTGGCTCACCTGATCACACACATTCTTGTATTACAGCTCACTAAAATATATTTCTGAAAAGACTTTAGTAGAGAAATAGGCAACGCAGTATGAGAATCTTGATTTATATTTGTTTAGCACTGCCTAGTTTGTCAGTTTGATCTGAGTTTCATGCGTTGTGCTGTATGGAATTTACAAAATGAACATCTTGTTGCATGGAAAAAGTGTTGAAACTAGTGATTGAGACCATAAACTCATTAGGAAACTGGTTACTGAGCTAATAATCAAGTGAGATGTAGGGCCATTTCTCCATAAAACTTCATACTATCTGACTTTTTTTGCAGACAGTGGAGTTTCTCCCTGCTGGCCATATATGTAATGGCCAGCATGCCGCATTGGCTTAACCTCACAGAGCCAGAAGCTCGGTCCACTATATATTGTCAATGGTTGCAATTTTGACCTGACCACACCTAACAGATGTGAGGTGTGTTGTTTCACCTGTAACCACAGTCAGCAGTGATGTCACAGTCTACTGACACACCTTGAAGTACACTTTGATAGGTGTAAATGTGTCTGTCTGCATGTTAGCCCTCTGGAGTTTCCAATGAAAAAACCTTGTGACCATGAAATTACACTTGTGGGGGTTGGTAACAGTAACAGCAGGGTTTGAGTTACAATCTCAGCTCTGTGGGGGTCTCTAAAACAAGTGACGTTAGGGGCGGAGATAATTAAATAATAAAATAACGTGTGAGCTTTTCATGAGATAGAGAGAGAGAGAGAAAGAGAATGAAATAGAGAGAGAGATTACATGGTCCATCACTTTCACAAATACATACAGCAGCTCACTACTTACAACAATTATCGAGTAGATTGCAACAACAGAAAACTGCCCTGTGATATTTAAACATAGTTTCAGTAGCCTGAAATATACCAAAACCGAGAACCATCACTCAAAGGGAGAACGCAAATCCGACCTTTAGGTGTTATTATTTTACGTGTTAGCCGCAGGGGCACAGTACCCCGTTGCATGTAGGATACGGTACTGTGCCCCTATGCAGGACAGGAAGCAATGCATCACTGGAACTGCCACTAGTGGGAGGATGCATTGGTTTTTGCAGAGAGAAATAATACTCATTACACTGAAAAATGCATTATTTGTGTTTAAAATAATGGTTGTTGGTAATGTATAAGCACCTGATTTCACTGCGTTCATGAGCTCAGCTCCCACATAGCTTGAACCCCAAGTAACACTTCAAGAATCCTCATAAAATGTTTAAATAATATGGAAATGTGTTACAAACAAACATTTAGA
>NW_023339718.1:776918-777149 GCF_004916995.1 Morone saxatilis
TATTTAGTCCCCTGTAGCTCTAAGCCTGGATGCGCCTCTATTCCCAGACTTCCTGAAAAAAAATTACAAATAACAAAAAGTTGCAAATAAAAGTGACAACACATTAACAGAGGACTAAGAAAACAAATCAGACAACCATCATACAAAGACTGTCTCACTGTGCTAAAAGAGGCCGCTCATTCTGAAAAAGGGGCAAATAGTAACAGGCAACACACTCACACACACTCACAC
>NW_023339718.1:777172-777323 GCF_004916995.1 Morone saxatilis
CACACACACACACAAATACAGATGGAGATGTGGCCGGGCGTCAGGCCAGATGCTCCAAGAGAAGGAAACTCACATTCTTGTGATGGGGAGTCATCAAGTATCAGGTTCCATAGACTCTGGCAGAGGCTGGAGAGCCCCCTCACCACCCACC
>NW_023339718.1:777343-778166 GCF_004916995.1 Morone saxatilis
CACACACACACACACACACGCGGAAACAAACACATGCATAGGGGCATACTTTGTAGCCCCATCCTTTTTTGTGTGTGCATGAGGGTGAGTTGGCTCCATGAAAACACTGAATTGCTGCCTTTTTTAATCTTGTCAGATCTGTTTCTGTAGAAGTAAGGGCAGCAGTGTCTGATCCTGTGTGCAGCTTGGTCTGATTAGTTTCATTTGAGAGACTCTGCGTATCATATATGAGAAAAAGATCCTCAGTCTATAGTGATAAAAGTGCCTTAAGACGAATGTCTCTAGAAAAATATGTTGGTTTGATCCAGTGTGAAGTCTACAGGTCAAATGATTGAGGAGGAGAGGATATAAAGACACATGTAATTTCTTATGTGTCCACTAGATGTCCCTGTCAACCTGCTCTTCCTCAGGCCACTGATGCTCAAGTGGTTGTTACCCAGATCAATGCTCTAAATCTCCAAAATCTGTTTGTCTTTTGAATTTTGCATTAAACACAGCATTGCATTTCTTTTATAAGAAAAAACAGTTTTAAGCTGTAATAAGGTTTCTGTGATCACAATGTTTGCATACAATTAATACTTTTAAATACAGACTGAAAACCTTATTGTTTCACATGCTTTTAACAAGGTGTTTTTAAAACCCAAGGCCTTATTACCATTGTATTATTATTATTAAAAAAAATACAATCAGGTCAGGTATATCGGGTCGTGGTTTCGATTCCCAACTACCCCAATCCATTTGAAGTATCCTTAGGTTAGTTAAGATTCTTAACCCCAAATAGCTCCTGATGGCACTGCTGTCAATTCAATTTAATTCAATTCAA
>NW_023339718.1:778266-781505 GCF_004916995.1 Morone saxatilis
AAGTGCGGTATCACTCCTGATGAGTGGTGGTACCTTATATCTTTTAATCTTAATATATTAATCTTTTTTATGTATATATTTTTATTAATTTACTCTTTTATCTTATTTTTTAATTTCAGTTCTATATAGTAATCTCCCCTATTTTTCTCTTTTAAATTGTATTATTTAAACCTTGAATTGTGTTGTTTTAACTTTTATTGAGTTATTCTAACTTTTTATTGTGTTGTTTTAGCTTCTCTGTACAGCACCTTGAACATACCTCTGTATGACATGTGCTTCACATGTGCCATCACAACTTGACAGGCTGTAAATCAATTAATGTTATCCAATCCGTCAGGCACAGGAAGATAATGAATCTATAACAGTAATGCTCTTTTAACGGTTGGTCCATCTGATGACTGGATCACAACAGCTTGTATCTGAAGGGCAACTGAACTCATAGATGAAATCTACTGTGAAGAACATGATTAACTTTCAAGCTAAGATTCGACTTCACATTGATATTTTTAAGATTCTAACGTGTCACTTTCGTTTTTATGTGTAAATAGCTGATCGTTTAGAAAGCATTAAAACTAAGTTACCTGAAGTAGAAGTATGTTTAAAATGACAATAATATCTTAAAAAAAATGTTTATATATGTATTTAAGTGGAGCAACATGTAAAACCACAACATTTGATAACTTAACCTATTATAGGATTTCTCTTTTTAAAGAGGAAATATCTAGTTACAGACAGTAAAACACTGTTTTTCAGTTTAGTGTTATGCAACCAATAGCTTCATGATTATACAAGATGATGATGATTGTGATAAGCACATGGATGATTGTGTAACATTTTTCTAGAGAGGAAAAGATGATTTCTTGCTTACTCTGACACATTTACTTACCATTTATATACATAAACAAGTGTTTATTTAGCTGCACTGCCTGTGTTAAATACGCTAATAGGCCTACATAAATAAAAATCAATACTAAATAATAACTCCAACTCATTACATTATTTGAAAAAAAAATTAACCAACCCAAAAAGGGCTGAAAAGGTGTCATGTCAGTAAACAAGAGCTTTACTACTTTTTTTTATGTTTTAGATTTAATCATATAATTTGATTAATCATAACCAGCTGCTTACCAGGAACACCCATTCCTGGAAGGTTGAATGTAACCTGTGTTGAATACCTTTCATAATACCTGTTTGTTCTTCATTCCTTTTTCAGTGACTCTTACATAATTGTTGTAAATCTCTAACTGGCCATCATCCACTTTTTTAGGCAACTCCTCTTCCTCCTTTAGTGATGACTTGATGTCTGCCACAGCAATCAATGCTGCTCATCAGCTTTGTAACGATACTGTAATTGTGTTAAACGACTGTATAAATAAACACACTCCCCTGTGTCTGCATTATCCATCTGTAAGTGTGTGTGTGAGTGTATGCTGTTTCTGATAATGTGTCTTAGATATCATGTGATAATGATACATTAGTGCAACAGAATAAACAATATTTACAAATCCCACAGAAACAGAAATACAGTGGTGGAAATGAGTACACAGACACAAGTACTAGTACAATTTTTAGGAGCTTGTACTTTACTTGAATATTTCAATTTTATGTTACGTATTACTTGTACTCTACTTTTCAGACAGAAATATTGCTAATCCACTTTATTTTACTCAAGGAATGTTATGATAAGCTTATAAAACAATAATAATAATCAGTTGTTCCCAGAATTGTGGCTTTTGACCTTATAGTAAAAATAACAGTGTCTATTTGGGCCTCTTCTCACATTTCAGATGTATATTCAGTAAAAAAAAAAAAAGGAAAATAAAGGTAATAATTATTTCAGAAAGAACAAAGATTAGAGAAAAGTCCAGAAATAAATTAAAAAAATTGTCCCAGAACCTTGTTTTTATTCTTTCCTCTTCTGTTAACCATCTGAAGACCCCTCCGATTGATCTTGTGACCTATTGGAGGGGCACAAACCCTGAGTTGGGAATCACTTGACAAGCAAACTGTATAAAAAGTAGCTGAAACTAGCTCCACCTCGCCCAGCGTAGACAGTAAAATGCCACACACTGATGGATCAACATTATTGATCTAATAATGTAACATTATTGTAACAGAGCACAGGACAAGAGGAGGCGGACTCTGTGTGTAGATCCATTTTCTGTTATTCTATGTATTCAATTATCTTATTTCTGTGTTTGAAGCATGATAAAACTGCAAACTTTCCTTTTGTTTTACAACTTTGTGTTCTATAATGATAAATACTTTTTCCTTAGTTGAAAAAAAGAATCACCTGTACTTTTACTTTTCATCATCCCCCCTGTGAGAGTTTTCTGTCCACAATACTGCTTCTTTCATTACTGACGAATCAAATGATTAGTTTTTGCTGAAACAGTGATAACAACCCAAATCTCCCGTCGCAGGATAGCAGAACTGCACCACTCCACCAATGAATGTTGAAATGATGAACTCTCACCGCTCGTTAATGTCACTGTGGTCTAAAATTATGAGCTGATGTGCATGTATCATTCTTAACATACAATACATTTTTAAGTGAATGTAATGCACTTTTCACGCTGCTCTTGTTAGCGTGTTAACGCGGTGAATGACTCATACAGGAGAGGAAGAACATAAAGCAGGATTTACAAAGTAAATTTATGAGCTGTGAGGCACTTCACACAGGCTTTCATCTTCTTTCATCTGTCATCATGAGAACAATATGAGCCATTAGCTCAAAGCAAATTTTAAAAGTTTTTAAAAAGTATTTTTAAAACTGTCGAGAAAAAAAAACAAGTATCTTAATTTCAAGACTGAAACAACTTAAGATATAAAAATATTTGCGAAATGGGCTGCAATGGCGGCAACGTAAGCTAACCCTTGGGGGAAAATGCACCCATCAGAGTGCTTGTTTTCTGCCATTGACAAGCTCACATTGTTGTTCTAAAAAATTTGCATTTTACTTTGCAGACCATTGTAATATTATAACTTCATGCAAACTGAAGAGTAACAAAATAAAACTCACCAAAACAAACTTTGTTAGTAGTTTTAGTGTTCCAACATTCACCAACTCTGGTTTGGTCTAAATCCTTAATTCCCCACCATAGATGAAAAAAAAATTTTTTATTTGATCTCCTTCACCTCAGCCATCCACTGAGGGATTCAGATGCACTAACATGCACCTGCTGACAGACAGGAGAAGTAAACAAGCAATATATTGCTGCTATATTAATGCTTTAAAT
>NW_023339718.1:781560-782267 GCF_004916995.1 Morone saxatilis
TTTTGTCAACCAACAGTCAAAAAAAAGAAAAAACCTCCACAAGCTGGAAATGGGGAATGTTTGCAATTTGCTGGACTCTAAATGCACCTTTGATTTAAAATGAGATGATAATATCAGCACTGTAGGCACTGTAGAAATGACAGAAATTGAAGTTTGGTTGTGTGCTTAGAGAGACTAGACAGGTGTGGCAAAGATTATCATTCAGTCTATTTTTGATTTCTGCAGTGAGATTGTGCAGAGGAAAAAGAAGAGGCGGAGATTTCTCTACTGTCTGTTGCTATAAAAGCCTTCAGTGGAAATCTGTGTTGTACAGCAGAAGGAAGCTGGCAACCCCTAGCGTCCTGTGCTTATTCTGGAACATATGCCTGGATCACACTGCATAAAGGTGGGAGCACTTGTGAGTGTTTGTTCAGCAGGACAGTGAACTTTACTGAATGTGTGCCTGTTTGACCAACGAATATTTAAAGAAGATTATAGCTGTGAGGTTAGGTTAGGCATGTTATTCCTTTATCTGAGAGCATTGATTCTGATGGATGATTCATTAAAATGCAGTTAACTCAAGTTATTGATCATAGTAGCCCAATATACTGTGATGTAATGAAGTTTTGTATAAATCAAGATTAATATTTAAAGGCTGCCAGTTGTTTTTGTTTTATTCTTCTCTGTTCTGTAATAGAGTCACAGTTAAATAATATATATATATATAT
>NW_023339718.1:782367-786634 GCF_004916995.1 Morone saxatilis
TATATATATATATATTAAATAAAAGAACATCTTAAAACATGAGATTTCATTTCACATTGGTTTTCATACAGGTTGGTAGAATGAAACACAGCAAATGCATGATTTAGAAACACATTTATTTAATTTAGAAATAATTTACACAAATATATGTGTTTTTTCTTTCTTATAATAAGTAGCAATGAACTTCATGTGCTGATGAGTGACATATTTTTTTCTTTCCTGTCAGGATATTCAGAAGAATATCAACGGTTCCACTTCTGCTGTACTGACCACCACCTCTCCTACCACCACTGTAAGTCAGTGTTCACAGTTTAGACATACAGTATAATACATTATACATACATTCTTCAAATATTTTTAATATTCTTAATTAATTTCTTACCATAATCGTGGATGAAGGAGCTTCAGCCCCTGATGGCACAGCCTGACCTGCCGTCTGACCATGACAACTCCCAGGAGAACAGGATGGAGAAGGACCCCACACAGCCAGGACCCACAACCCTGCAGAAGACCAGGGCCTGCTTCTTAAAGGGAGTATCCTACTTCTCTGGAGACATGAAGGTGTTTGGAAAATGGATGGAAAGTAAGTCAACAATAATTGCTTATATTGAAAAATGTCCCACACATGGGCAGTTCAGCAGTATTTTACTAAAAATTACCTATTTGTAAAATTGCAGGATATTATAAATAAGTTAATGATTGTCTCTGTAGCCAGACCTGACAGTGGGCCACATATTGTCACTGTCAAATGATCTGTTATTATTATTTTAACGATAAATACCAGGCAAGTACTGAATGTACTGTATGATATCTATGTGCTAATCGTATGCATTGTTTGCCCCTGACAAACTCATCACAGCAGAACCTGTTACTAATCCCTTGAGGCAAGCAATACTTGCTTGATTAACAATGTGCAACAGCTTCCCTGTGAAGATATATGTTTCTTCAGGAAAACCTATGATCCCTTGTTGTCCATATAGGATTTGGCTTCTGTGATCTGGGTTAATCACCTTGTGACACAGATGCAACTGCTGTCATTATTATTATCCACTCCATGTCCTTTGACAGTCTTTAAATAATATAAAGGTTTTGCACAGAATGAAATACGTTTGACTTTGCTGGAGAAACTGATGGGGGTTGTTTTATTTTGCCCATGGCTGCACAACTGTGAGTCTGAGAAGACAAAAACCTGCACAACATTTAGTGTGGAAAGCATATTAAGCAGCACTGAGAAAATGTCAACTCTTTCTGTCTATTCACTCTTTCCATCCTCCAGAACAGTTCATCTTGCTGCAGTTGCTGGACTGGGTTTTGCGTGGAGCTGCTCAGGTGATGTTTGTCAACAACCCTCTTAGTGGCCTCATCATTTTTGCCGGCCTCATCCTGCAGAACTACTGGTGGGCTCTGAACGGCTTTGTGGGCACACTCTTTGCCACCATTTCTGCCCTCATTCTGCAACAGAACAGGTTTGAACATTACTTCTTGACAAAACTGATGCTACAGGAAATAATAAATTAAATTGTAATTAGATGTTACTCCATATAGTGGAAGTTGGATGGACGTTCCAAATGTATTTTTAGACTTGCTATCAATCACAACAACACTAGGCTTGTATATTTGTTAAGTATGCTGACATGAAACATAACTGATGACTGATAATGATCATTTGTTTTGGCAGTAGAAAATGAAATAGTCATGCAGGATGATTTTACAATGTGTTATACAACAGGAACATATCTAAAATAACTAACTTTCCCTCAGGGGTGCAATAGCTGCAGGGCTGTATGGTTACAATGGTATCCTGGTGGGTCTGCTGATGGCTGTGTTCTCCAACAAAGGAGACTGGTACTGGTGGCTCCTGCTGCCCAACATCTTCATGTCTATGATGTGGTAAGCAACTATACTTATGGGTAAATTATATGGGAGGTTCATATCATAAGACATTAGAGGCAGATGCAAGAAAGTTGATAAATTAACCAAACTCTCACAAGTGGCTCAGAACAAAGGGAACAGGTAGCAGAAAGCACCAGAATAAAACAAGATCCAACCAAAACCATGACATGTAAAATGTCAAAACTGATCAGTTTGTGGTAGTATAAACATATTAGTTTCATTATTTTTAAGGATAACAGAACAAACAACCTTTGAGATTGGGATATAATCACATTTAAATAAATATACTAATACAAAACTGTGTGAGTTAAATGTGGATTAAATCTCATAGTGCTGATGTTGTATCCTTGTCTTTCAGCCCCATTGTATCCAGTGCCCTGGCATCTATTAACAGCCGCTGGGATCTGCCAGTATTCACCCTGCCTTTCAACATTCTTGTGTGTCTACACATGGTTGCCACTGGCCACTACAACCACTACTTCCCTCAAGTCCATATTCAGCCCCGCTCAGAGCTACCCAACATCACCTGGGCTGAAATTGACGTAGCCAAGGTCAGTGACAGGCCAGGATTTGTCTACATACTTAACCCTTTTAACATACCTTTCTGTGGGCAATAAATAATTGCACCATATCATTTCAGTTATTTACAGTTAGTTTTCTAAAGTCCATTTTTTCTTTAAATTTCAGTTAAATAAAATGTTTTTTATTACACGTTTTAGTTTTTAGTTTAGTTTTAGTTAACTATAATAACCTTGCCCTGTGCCTCACTAGCTGTTCATGTCAGTGCCTGTGGGAATTGGCCAAGTCTACGGCTGTGACAACCCTTGGACAGGAGGAATCTTCATCATCTCACTCTTCATCTCCTCCCCCATCACCTGCGTTCATGCCGTCCTGGGATCTGCCGTGGGCATGGTTTCAGGTGAGAGGACCAGACACTACTTGGCAGGCAGCTGACAATTGGAGGGGTGCACAATAACGAACAATGCAAAAGTTATTCTGTCTCACCTAAATAAATAGAACAACTTATTTTTGCTTCCTTACATGCTTACAGAATGAATTCAAGCCACAGTCAATATGTCCCAACTCCAAGATGACCCCAAAAATATCCCTTAAAGGTGCAAAATAACCAGGATTAAGATAATCCAAAGTTAAACTGAATTTGCCCATTCCTTGATGGTTGTGCACTGATATTTTACAGGCCTGGCTCTGGCAGCTCCTTTTGGAGACATTTACTTTGGCCTCTGGGGATACAACTGTGTGTTAGCCTGCATTGCCATCGGAGGAATGTTTTACGCTCTCACCTGGCAGGTGCACCTGCTTGCCATCACATGTGGTGAGTAGACACCTGGATGATAAAAATGCTGTCTAAAGATATATTCTAGACAGAATGATTACATAACATCTAACCATGTGCAACATTGGCAGAGAGCAACCGGATATGTGTAATATATCACAGCATTCACAAAAACTTCATCTCATGGTATCTCTATTCCCCTCTTCTTCAGCTTTTTTCTGCGCATACCTTGGCTCAGCCATCGCCAATATCATGTCCACGGTAAGTACACATTTTCTCCTATTTATACATCAGCCCATGATAAACACAGCTTACTAACTGCAATGTGATGTATTTTTTAATCTACAGTTTGGTCTGCCAGCCTGCACCTGGCCTTTTTGTCTCTCTGCCCTGACTTTCCTCCTCTTAACCACGGGGACCAACAAGATTTTCAAGCTGCCACTGGCCAAAGTCACCTGTCCCGAGAAAAACCTGTGCTTCTACTGGAAGCTAAAGAGGCAGGAGAAAGTGGAAAAGGCTGAGAAAGAGCAGAAAGAGAGGGAGGAGCAGCAGAGAGCCGCAGAGGAAGAAGTGATACTGAACGAGAAAGAGCAACTGAGGCTAGAGCTTGAAAGTATAGAAGAAGGTAGAGTTGCAAGAGAGTCCTCAGAGGGTAAAAATGACGAGACACATGTCAAAGACCATGCACCTGGGGTCGAACAACAGGGTACTAAAGAAGAAGAGGTCACTCCTGCTGATTATGTTTAAAAACTACATTTCTGCCGAGAGAGAGAGAGAGAGGGGTGGATGATTTGTTGATATGTTGCACGTATTAGTTCTGTAAAACTGTGTTTATATATTAAATGTATATTTTTTTAAATAAATTCATTTCTATTCATTGTTGTCTGAAATTATTAAATTTGGTACACGTGCAAAGTTGGTACAAGTGAAGCACAGTCTCCAGTTGTCCAATATGGACAATAAAACAAAGGACAGAGGAATTTACATACATGTGCTATTGCTAACATTTAATAATAATAATACAAATCATATACCTAAGTAATACTTAACTAAAGCATGACTCATGATGATGATGATGAT
>NW_023339718.1:786734-812951 GCF_004916995.1 Morone saxatilis
CGCGGCGTCTTTGGCACAGGAACGAGGCATGAGGAATGATTATTATTATATTATTAATTTATCTGTCACCACCATAGACATAAAAATTTACGTAATCTCTGTGACGTCACACATAGGTTTCTGATGAGGCATTGTGAATCGCTAATTGTGGTGGTTCTGGCCATCACCATCTTGAAAGACCTGACTCTAGTCTAATCCGTCGAATCCAAAAATGCACGGAGCGTGGGCAGAACTGAGGTAGGTTGAGTGAAGCTTGGTTACTGAAAACAGCCGCAGAAGTATGCAGAACTTAAACAGGTGAGTTATATTAAAAATACCCCCTCCTCCCTATACTGTTATCATGAATGGGAAAAATTAGAAAATTAGATATAAAGACCAAAACCATTTTCTTTTCTCAACTGGAAGCCCTTGTTATTTTTTAAAGAAAAATGTCAAAAAATGCAATCTAGCCTGTTTCTCCTTCTTAACTTACTCTTAAAGTTGCAAGGTTCCTTAGGTGATATTGGCTAACGTATGGAGGATGTCAGAAGTATTTGAGACTTTCTGTTTCTTTATATTTGAATGTAAAAGTAAGACAAGTAATTCTCAAGGGTATATGGTCTAGTTGTTTGAAACAAAACTGAAATGTTTTCTGAGGTTGGATGGAGGACCTTTTCAGAGTCTGTATGACTTGTTCATGGGCCAATAAGCAGGAAGGACATGATGTCAGGAAGTTTTCTACACCTGAATAGTTTGGGCCTCAGCTCCATTAAATGGCTTTACCATTAACATCTCTATTCTCTTTATTCCAGGACTTAACCGACTAGTTTTGGGTTAAAATTTGTTTCTTGTTGTCACAAGAACACTTACACTTACTCCACACCCAATTATTAACTATAACACTGATTAACCTTTTATTTATTTTCTCTTTTAGTTCATTTGCATGAGTGGGTGGGTAAGCAGGACAGGCTGGTAGCCTTCAGCAAGGAAACCTTGGATTCCTGATTTTGCATTTTAGTGAACTAATACAAACCTGCTCTGACTCTATTACAACTTTGGCCATTTCATATTTTAACTCTACTTGAAGGGTTAAGAATTGAAGGTGGTATTTATAAGATACTTTCATATTACCATAAAATAAACACAAAAGCACACAATGGTCAAGTGACAAGCTACAGGCTGCTTTTCATAGTCCCTGAAAATATTATGAGGTTTTCTGCAATGAAAATATGTAACCCTGACCTTTCTAGAAGCTACCAGGGCCTTCTTCCTCAATCCAAACATGTAAGATACCGTATGAAGATATGTTTTAAAGATCAGATAATCACGTACACCACAAACTAGAAGCTTCCAACAATTTATCATGAACCGAATTACTAAAAAACTGCAAAGTCTTCTACCTCTGACTAAGAGGATAGGAATAAATGATCAATATTTTAATAAAAGGGGAGTTTATCAGGAATGCACAACCACCATGAGGTGAACCATGGCCATTTTCAGTTGAATCATCTTAAGTCATGATGATTTATGGTATGTGCTACATCTTTTGACCTCATGCAGCCTCTACTGCCTCTTGTTAGCAGCATGACTTAGGGTGAGAACTAGTAAATTTTAGAACACAAATTTTCAATCGTTTTTTTTTTTTGTCTGAAGAAGATGTGCAAATTGGATTCACAGATAATGACAAGAATTAATTTGTGCTAGCAAGGCCTGTTTGAGTCTTAATTATTTTTAACAAATCATTTGAATGGCCGCATGACGCTTCAGAGGAAAGTCCTTATGTTTAACACATGCAGTATGACCTGGAGTGACTGCTGTTTAAATGGCTGCTCTGATCTATTGGATGCTTCCACAGTGCTTCTGGACCTCTGCCAGTTCAATCAACGTCAGTATAGATACAGACCTATCTTGAACATTGAAGTCTAAACTCATGACGGTGCCAGCTTGACATACCCATGTGATGTGTCCTATCCTAACATCTATGTTGCATGTAGGTTATCACATAATCTTCGACTCAGCCAGCCTTATCAGACTGCCTGTGGAAATGCTGCTTTTGTAAAAGTGGTAAGACTAAAATTGAATGGTCAGAGAGACTGAACATTTGCCAGCTTAGATTAGTATCAACTCATGGTGAGATGGCAAAGAGTAATAACCTAAATACCTACCTTAAAATGGTTTACATCACACGGTTCAAGGCTGCACCTCCATGAATTAGTGTGGTTCAGCTGGTCAGCAACATCTCATCAAACATAGCTGAGTTTGCTGCCTTAAAATGTACAACTCTGCAGTCACAGTCTTCAAAACACCAAAACTTACAGGCCATTTCTCCCAAAACTTATAAACTGGAGCAGCAACATGTGCAGGCCTATAGCCACCATTTCTAGACAGACGTGTGTTGTAACATAACATCACACCTAATCGGCTAGTCACACTGCTCACCTGTTGCTCTTGGTTCCTCATACAAAGACTTTCTCCATAACTCTTTCTGTATGAGTGATCAGAAATCAAAATGACTGCTGAGGTGACTGTCCTTGATCAGCTGTGCTGATTGTGTCAACCTGACATCTCTATGCTCCAGCAGGGCTGCATAGTTCAAATGGTTGTTGTGCTTCCAGCGAGGGTTGTGACTCCATGGGGGTAGAAAATGATCTGTGCACGTGTCCTGGCCTTTTTGACTGATGTTCTGTGATATAGCCTGACCTTCTTTCTAATCATTTATGCAGGTTGTTTATGCTCTACATATCTGCTGATTGTAGGAGTTTGCAGCACAAGATAGAGGTGTAAAGTAACCTCTTCTGCTACAGTGTGCTATGAATCCTAACAAATGAAAATAATGTTGGGAGCAATGACAAAAGACCACAAAAGTCCAATGTATGGTCATCATTGAAGGTAAAGTTACTGAAACTATACTGTACAGTTTATGACACGTTCCCGACTACCAGTAAACAAAGACAATGTATTGTGCCCTATGGTGTCTGTCAGGTCTCATAAAGCATACAGCTTATTCGGTTATTATACTGCGTTTGTATTACTTTTTTTCTTTCAATACAAAGCCCACATTTGTCTTTATACCTTGTGCAGTTTGGTTAATTGGCCAAAAAAGAAAGTATGAGGGTGAAAATACTGGCGCTATGATGTCTTCCAGCTGCGTGGCATTCTGCCAAAACAAGTCTTCAAGGAGCAAAACAATGTTTCTAAAACACATATAACATACACACACATAGAAGGAACAGTTTGTCACGGTAAGCTGGATTCAAATGCACAAAACAGTTATACAAATCCCTTTTATAACTAGACTAAAGGATTTATTCTTTTTTGCAGATTTGACATAAAGTAATGGTTTCCACTGCGGATTCAAGCCCATTTAAATGATAAATGATTTCCCACAACATCTCCAGTGTGTAATTCAATCATTTACAGTAATTTACAATCCACATCTTCAGCAGTACAATATATCCAAACAAACATGAGCATAATCTCCAACTTCTTAAGCAGGAATCCAGTTTGCAAGTTTCCAGAAGAGCTAGAAAGACCTCTGGTGGTACGACTGAGAAGCATCATGTAAATGGCATCTCACTGTACATGTGAACAACCTACAGTGTTTAGAGAGTATCCTCCGAGTGGTTGGCATTTAGAGGTTTTGCAGTTTAAGATTCACAGTAGATTTTTAAAAAGCAACAATCCACGTAAAATACTTCCGTTCTCAAATGTGACAAAGCTTCGTGAAACTGGATGAGGAGTAACAGCTATCACGTCATTTCTCCAAGCCTTTGAGTCAAGGTTTTTGTTTTTGAGTTGTTTGAGTTGATCAACATTTTTTTTCATCTTTCTCAAAGTCAAGAATTCAACTTTCAGTCTAAACTTTTATGTCAACATGGACAAGTCGATTTTCAAGTGTTCAGAAAAAAAGGAAAATCTTCTGATACGATCAAAAGCTCCAAAACAGCTACTAAATGGCCCATGTGGCAAGATTGTTTTGTCAACTGCTGTTAACAAAGTCAAGAATAATCTTTGAAGCTTTTCTCATGTTTTTACAAACCCCAGGCTCCCTTTTTGACTGTGTTTCTTTGGGACGGACTTCCTCCTGCACAGTGTGAAGGATTTAGTTCATCTAGCAATGTAGTTACAGACTGCCACTTACTCATTTCCCCTTCCCTTTCCAAGGCCAAGGGAGAAACACAACAGTTCCTATATTCAGGTGATTATACACTAATGAAAACATACCCATTTCTACCAATAGATCCTCCTCAGTGTTACACACTGGATCTTTAAGTACAAATTAGAGGTACTTGTAGTTTACTTGAGTATTTCCATTTGAAGTAACTTTATACTTCTTCTCCACTACATCTCAGGTTCAAATATTGTTCTTTTTACTCCTTAGCTAAATAAACTTTTTTAAAACCATATACTGTCAAAGTTTAAAACAAAACCTTGGCTTAGCTGGAAAATGCTTGACTTTTAGATCTCACAAGACAGCAGCACTACGAACATATGATGATCTCATAGAATATGATGCACTGTTGTAGAATTAACTACCCAACCGTATATAAAGTAGCAGTAAAATGTAACATACACATTAAAGAGGTCATATTATGCTCATTCTCAGGTTCATATTGTATGTTGTCTACTATAATAGTATTACATGCTTTAATGTTCAAAAAACACACTCCATTTGAGCTCCTGTCCCCCCAGTCCAGACTACTTGTCCTGTTACTTAGTTGGCTTCAAACAAGGCTTAACATTAGCGACAGGAGTCACGTTAGTAAGTAAATAATGGCGGACAGCGAGGTGGATTCACTAGGTTTTGGGGGGCGGGACTAGATTGTCACCGAGCCAATAGGTGGTGCTGTGTTCTCTATGATGTCATAGGAAAGCGGAAGAAAAGTCTGAATACAAACGAGAGATCAGACAACGCAGGAGCTGTGTTTTCTGTGGGAGACAGTAACTCCCTTTGGTGTGGATTTTTGGTTTTGCCACTTTTCAGATCTTTTATATGCACAAAAAATGTATATAACACACTAAAGCACAGGGAAAACCCCTAAAAGCACAACACAGCCTCTTTAATGCAGCAGTAACATTAAAAAAACCATTGACACGGAAGATTTGTCTGCATAATGGGTATTTTTACTATTCCTAGATTTTGCTGATAATACTTACATAATTTTACCTAAGTGAGGTTTTTAAGGCAGGACCCTTAATAGTATTTTCAGTGTGGTTTTGATACTTTGATACTCACATTTGTGCCTCCTCATACGCAATAACACTAAATCTCATGGAGATTTTCTTTGACATCTGTGGGGACTTTATACAAAATGATCTCACTGCAATTAAATCTAACATGGCTAGACTCCACCAAAAATGTGTACCATTTCAAAACCAATGCTAATATTTGTTTCCAGCTTAACTTGATTTGGACTGTCACCGTTTGAAAAGAATAATTTCCCACAATTTCAAAATAACATGGAATGTTTAATGACTAGATAATACATAATGGCAGTAATAGTCATTTTATGTTGATCAGAGACTAAAAACCAACAGGTCCATTCAGAATGAAAGTAAAGTTGAAAGTACGTAGCAAGTAGTGTCCTTTGTATTTTAATCAAAAAGAAAATCCAACATCTTCAGAAAACACCTTTTATTTATATTTTGTTCACATGAAGAGCAACACAGTTTCAAAAGCATCTGCAGCATTTCATCCCAGTGCAAAGACAAAGACAATCTGATTGGGTTTACTGCACATGTGGTACTGTGGTAAAACCTACTAAGATCCTCTCATCAGACCGGCTACATCAACTATTTCGACTAATCACTGTACCTGAATGACATCAGTAACACTCATCTCTGAAAGCTTATTGCAACTTCATACATCTTTATATTCTCTAACCAAAATGTGGCGAAAAACCAGAAAGTCCCAGAGACTTAATAAAGCTGATTAATTTATCTGATTCCTGGCAGCTGGAAAAATAGTGGCCTAGACCGATGACACCTTTTCACAATAAAACGGAGCTAGGACATAAAAGTATAAGATGTGCATTTAAAGGTAAATGGTAATTTAACACATTATCACGCTGTCTATAAAACTATGATGGACTGGATGGAATAAGTCAAAAGCAATACTGTTTCTAACCTCCAGACAGATTTAAACTGCAAAGTAAAGTCTGACAATCTCATTATTACTACATTATCTCTTCTCCCCAGTTTGGAATGCAAAATTATTTTTACTTTGATCCTTCATACTGCTAACGTCCACTGTTAACCTGGGGAGGGTGCAGACAGCCATGCCTTCGATACACATGGTGTCTCTTGGTGTGTCTTTTCATGCGCCGTGCTTCACTCTGTCTGGTCCCGTCCTGGACCCCATCCCACCTTACTGCCACTTAGACCTACCAGTAGGAATCACTAATGCAGCAACAAAACACATGACCCTTTCAAAAGCTTCCCACCTGTGCACAGGGCCAATTATGTTCACTGGGACTGTAACCAAGCCAGAGTTACCAGTACCGGGAACTAAACCCGGATCTCAGCGGTCACCTTTGTGACACACATTGTTATTCTTTTGATGAACTTGAAAATCCTGCAGACGCAGTTTTTACATGAATGAGACAGAGGCGTCAGAAGAAGAAAATGTGACAACCAAAAACAGAGACACAAGTCTGTTAAGGATGTCTAAAGAAAATGACTAAATCTCCAGTATATTCTCAATTATCCTGATAATCATGAAGTTGATGGAGTGGATAAGTAAGCAGTACCACTTTAAATAAAACTCATGACGAGTGTAAAACTGTATTTAAACATAGTCCTGGAACAATGTTGGGGGACCTGTTTAGATACGCTCTCAATAAATAGTTAACATTGGAGTAACTTTAAACCTTCCGTATTTGGCTGATGAGCAACAGCTTTTGGGACATATTAGTCATGCCCAACATAGATGTTCTTCTATATACTTTGTATCTCCAATATGCACATTAGCCCTTAAAACACAAACATTCATCAGCAATGACCTCCTTGGGGTGGTCTAAATCAAGAAATACAGTAAAGGTATTTGACCAAGACTCTTGATCAATTCTATGTATACATCTCTTCTTTACACTCTATATACATAACACAAAGCAAATCTTAAAATGTTAAAAGTCAAGATGTTTGAAACAGTACATCCATAATCGCAGGGGAGAACGTTGAAGGGTTGAGCCTATTTATATTATAATTACAAGTTTACAAGCACACAGAGTTAAAGTCTGTACAGTGACTGCACTGCAGACAAAAAGCAATTAAAATAAAACTTAAGCTAAACCGGGTTTATGACTGGTAGAGAAAGGAAGAGAAAAAAAAAAAGAATATTTGGCTCCAGTGTGCACTGCCTGCTCTCACCTAAGACACATTGGTTGTTGATTTAAAGCTGCACTGTTGTGCAGTACGCCATCTACTGTACACAGTGGGAAGGTTTTTCAGTACATTCAATTGATGCCAATGCAAATTTGGTATTTTAAGCTATTAATCAATCAACCAATCTTCAAGCCAAACCATGAATAATATAGTAAATGCTTGAGGTGACACGAGTAACTAGAGTTCAGAATGGCGGGTAGCTGTTGTTTCTATACAGATCCTTATCACACAGCGATAAAATCTTAGAATAATTCCATCACTCAAGTACCGTTAATTTGAACTCGCTGAGGAATCCCTGACACCAGCATCTGCATACTGTATATCCGATGGTTGAGAGTCTTGGACTGACTGACAATACATACATAGACAGTAACAATACCTCATACCTGCTCTTTTTGAAGTGGCCATTGCACAGCTCATACAGTTAAGTGCCTGAGAGCAGGCTGAGCGAAAGGAGTGTGGGTGAAGCATGATTGTCTGCTCGGGCATGAGGTTTAGATGGGAGCTGCAGAGGAGAGGTTTGGTCGACAGCATTGAGAGTGAGGAGTGTGTGTTTGCATCTGACAACTCCCTGTCAGACACACAATCAGAGCCACCCTGAGCTAGCAAATACAACTCACAGGACCAATCTCAGAAAATGAAACACCTTGTCCACCCAGGTAGAGCACAACCTCTGGCTTCGATTAATACTCTGGCCTGGATCAAGGGAGTTAAGAGACACAGTCCTACAATAGTGCAAACACTGCTGTTGTCTTGACGACACGCCCCTGCTGGCTGTTAGAGGGGCGGAGACTGGATGGAGCGTCTGTGTTAGAGCCATTTTTGGAGTGTAGGCAGGTTCTTTTCCATCCAGCGCTTGTTCAGCCTGATGGTTTCCAAAGCTTCCTGCACGCTTCTCATCTGAGAGCCGCGCTCCTTCAGACTGGAGAAGAAACCCTGCACCTGCACAACACACACACAAACATTAAGGTGCCAGATCAGACTTGACACACTAAAAGCATTCGGTAAACAATTAATATCTCCCAACAAACAAGTGCACAGAAGCTCAAATACCCTGCAGCATTAATGTATTCTGAGAGAAAACAAAACATACTTGATCAAGGTGTGCCTGTGTGGAGAACTGGGAGGTGGCAGAGTTGATGATTGTCTGGATGGCAAAGGAGCCCACAGGGAACCTACGGCCAAAAACACTGATGTTGTTTTCATCTTTTCATTTTTATGAGAAATAATATTAAAACAGAGGCCACTTACTTCTCTATGAGGCGGTCCCAGTTTTCTTGTATAAAATCCCAGGCAAACAAGTAGCCGGCGAAGCCCTTACACACAGTGCTGATGACCAAAGGCAACTCCTGTGTCTGGATGAGATTCCCCTTCAGACCTGCTTTTAGAATCCTAGATAGACAGACAGACCGACATAAACAACAATGACACTACACTCACTTCATTATCATCACTTCCGTACAACATGAGAATGAACAGTTTGTCAAGCCCTTTAATCACTGTTATATTACAAACCTGTTTAGAACGAGCTAGGACTGTCACGATAACAACAATGACATGGGAGCATACATGGCTTTTTCCCCTTTTTTTAAATTTTTTTATTTACATTTACATGTCACATTTTGAGGCTATTTTATTATATCGATGCTACTTGACTTGATTCGGGGTGTTCAGGATAAGTTGAATCCATGTTTGTTTATATTCAAGTGTAATTTACTAAGAAATTGCTCTGGTGCGGTGGATTGGTCAGGTTTTGCCTCTCAGTGGACCTGAACTCATCTGAGAGTGAAATTTTAATTCTTTCTTTTAGCTTTTTCAAATGAAACTGACTCGATCAGATGAATGTAAGAAGTCCACAGACGGGAAGAAAAGATGTAGATGCTTTATCCTGTGCCAGGACACACACAAACACTTACCATACTATTTTCCGTGCGTCCTGAGTGGATGCTAGGCCCCGCAGCATTTTACGCTTCTCTGCGTCATATGTGACATGTCCATACAGACTGAGCAAAGTCGACCAATCTTCAGGTGATTGAGCAGCCACATTGAATACGACTTGCTGCAGATCGCCTGGAATCCTACACAAATATATAAAGATGCAAACATATTTTAGGTTACAAGTGCACCAAATTTCTGTTTACTTCTTACCAATTTAACAAGTCACATTCCCTCATCCTTGCTGAAGATCATTTCTGTCTCTATCAATTAAAATATATTTGGGCTGCTCTTCTCACCCTGCTTTGACAGTGACCCAGAAAAGCAACTCAAAAATAGTATCTTGTATGCTCTACGTACCGTGAGGTCCCATTGGAGTCGACATACTGTTTGAACAGGGCTTTGGCTTGCTGAGTGCAGTTTTCTATATCTAGACCACAGGCCGTTTCCAGCAGGGCTGAGCGCAGCTCCTGTTTAGACACACTCTCCTGCTCTTCCCATGTTTGTTTGTCCATCAGAGAACCAAAATGATGCAGTATATAAGTCTGTCATATGCAAGAAGAAAAACATACATTAGTACACAGAAACACTACACTCAGATAAACAGATCACAAGAAGACTAAATCTTACAAACTGACCGACATAAATGTTGCACAGGGATGTTGCTTATATCCTAGATTCCTTGATGCAACAATAACTAAAATTCACCAACAACAAAGTCACTAAAACTAGATGAAAATGTGTGTTTTAAAGCTTACATAAAACCAGACAGTTACAGTGATAACAATTTGTAAGTTTAAGTGGTTTGTGCTTTGTGCTTTGAAGCTATAAATGTAAGCAAACTAACGTATTTATCATATAATGGCTGAATATTTACTGCTTAAACAGCCTTACTGCCTTTATGTCACTGATAAACGTACCATATTATCTTATTATATTATTACTCCCAGTCTAATAAAGCATGCTGACAACAACATATTAAAAACATATATTTTTTTTTACAAACTTTTGAGGATGTTTTGGATGTCCAAGTGTCTGTCAGACATGTGGCTTAGTATATCTTTATCCACAAAATGTATTGTGACCTAAATTTCTGACTGTAGGGGTGTATATGTATGTACCTTCATGCGGGCCACAAGACTGTACTCGTGTCTTTTGTCAAGCAGCTGGTAGATTTTGTTGAGCTGTAACAAGGCTTCTGTCACAGGAGAAGTCTCTGTTTCATTGGATATGTAGTTCAACAGGTTGAGGACATGACGGAAGGACACACGTCCCAGTCTGTTCATAACACAGGAGAGAATAAAAGCTTTTAATAAGTCAAATGTAAGAATTAGAAAATACTCCTCTACTAGTTTCTCCTGTCACTGAATGCAATTCAAACAACAACTGTTTATGTTGTCCACTATACCTGGAGAGAGCAAAGATGTTGTGTATGAGCGACGCGCGGTCCTCGTGTGTAAGAACGCTGACATCGTTGGCCAAAGCATCTCTAAGAGCAGCCCAGCCATCGTCTCCATAGTGGACAATGTAGAAGCCTGTGTTTCTGTAGTTCAACTTCAACCATTTTACACTTTCTGGCAGCTTAAATGTTCCTGAAAACACACACAAACACACAAATTTACCATTTGACACAGTTCCAGAGACTATGAGACCTGATGTTGCAGGTTAATACTTTGTGTTTTACCTGACTTGGTTTTCAGAGTGAACAACTGTCTGCACTCAGGGGCCAAACTACAGTTGTCGCTTACGTACGTCACTGGGATATTCCACAAGCTAAAGAGAGAGCAGAATACAGTTAGGGTAGTAGTTAGTGGTGTGTTTTTATGGTCTGTGTGTGTGGCATTGTAACCCACCTTGAAGTATGCGTGGCATTGTCAGATGTGAGCAGGAAGTGTTCCTGTGTGAGGGTCACCTGATCACCCTTGCGGCTTACAGTGACCAGTGGGAAGCCTTTTTGTGACGTCCATGAGCTCATCATCTCGGACACATTCTGGTGCTGCGTCGAGACCTCAACCTGAGGACAGGAAGATAAATTAAGATAGTAAATGAAGATAATTGTAGGAGTAGTCTGAAATTTCGCAACCATATAAGCCTCAACATTCTCTATGATTTGTGATTAGCCGTTGATGTCTGCAAAATCAACTTTGTCTTTTATGCCTTGTCTTTTTAGCACTAACAGACTTTTAGGACTGGCAGCATTATGGAAAAGTTCCAGATAACCTGTGCAAGACCAAGCAGGCGCAAGCAAAGCATCAATTTGTCAGTAGGGGGAAGTAATGAGCTGGCAGACTGCCGTTAAACTGAGGGCACTGGCTTCAAGCTCTTTTAACAGTAATTATCCAATCTACTGTCTGTACCTACAGTATCCTGCGCTCTGACCTCCCTTCAAAGGGGAGGAAGAAAAAAGATGAACGCTCATATAGGATCAATAAAGCATTACATTATCAACTATTATCACAAGTCATTTACTGCCTTTTATGCTGATAATATAGCTCCTGAGCTCTGTGATCACCCATTATGCAGCAACAGTAAAAATAGCCAAATGCAGCTGATATCAGGGAGAGTATATTTTAGCCAGATGGCTGGCTGACGGATTACAGGGGGAAGTTAAGTGTTAAATGTAGCCAAAGTGATATAAGTATCAGTGAAACTACTGATACGTGCTGTCCATAGCATTAGAAAACAAAGAAAGCACACACACACGCACCTGTGTAAGGCTGTTCCAGAGGTCGTTAGTGTCTGTGTTTAATCCACTGAACTGTTTTAGGTATTGAATGATACCCTTTCTGAACTGTTGGTCAACTGGCAGGGAAGCATTCAGCATCAGGAGAATGGACGCACCCTGAAAGACAGAGGAAATCTGTGATCAGACCCAAAAGAGCACTAACTACGGTTATAACGGAGTGTGAGGTCTCTGAGAAAAACAGCTAGATATGGAGATTCAGTGAATTAATGAACATTTATGTATTTACTTATATACTATATATAAAGGTGTACCTTTTCATAGGACACAGAGTCAAACATCTCTTCCACCTGTTCTGGTGAATTAACTGCCGTCGACACAGCGTGGGAGGAGTTTAATGCATCTTTGTCCAGGGCTCTGAACCGCACTGCCAGGAACAAATTACCCTGCGAACAAACACAGGGCTTGCTGCTAAGGCACACAGAGAAGCACACAACTTTATCTGTGTCAAAATATATGCAGGGGCTCATTTATGAGCAAGAAGGGTAAACTTACAATGTCCAGCTTGGGCAAAACTGTCTGCAGTGACATGTACTGCATGTATGTGGCAAAGCCTTCATTGAGCCACAGGTCATTCCACCAGCTCATAGTTACCAGGTTTCCAAACCACTGCGACACAACATCAGTTATAGATTAGGAATTGTCTGCAGCATATTCACGGTCTCTGCTGCTTTCACAAACACAAAGGTGAACACAACTACCTGATGGGCGAGCTCATGCGCTATGACAGAGGCAACTACTTGTTTTTCTAGAGGTGAGGACTGTTTGCCCACTAGCAGGCTGGTCTCTCTGAAAGTGATGAGTCCCCAGTTCTCCATGGCTCCTGCCAGGAAGTCCGGGATGGCTATCAAGTCTGACAAAAAAGAGAGGGAGCATATCGGGGTGTGTAAAGAGGGGAGGAGACAAGAAAGAACAATCATAGGAGGATTAAATAACATGCAAGTGCCAGTGTGTACTCACCTAGTTTTTTGAGGGGGAAGTTAATTTCAAAGAAGTTATTGTAGAAGTCCAGGAGTTTGGAAGCTGCATCAAGAGCATAGTCAGTATGCTCTTTCTTCTCTGGCACAGAGTACACAGACACCTAAAACACAGACATGGATATATAAACATATATCTAGACAGTTTATCAGCAACAACCTCACTGAACACTATATTTTAAATATACATACAGCCTGCACTGAAAGCAAAAAGGGTTATATATGGGTCAGACCTACCAGAGTTTCTGAGACATTTTTGCTGACAGGGGTGAAGTTGCCAACGATGAAAGCCACCAGGTAGGTGCTCATGTTGACACTTGTCATTTCAAACTCATCTTGCACAAGGCCATTGTTAAGTGGTGTGGTTTTAGCCTGAAACACACAGAATAAGGACACGATTACAACCAACAAATGTTAATAGTATAGTCTTAACTAAATCCAGTTTAGCATCTTCTCAGACTCTTGTGAAATACAGCGCTGAAGGCAAAAACCAATACATGGTATATTAGCTTAATTGTGCCCACGCCAAGAGCTTACTAGTTACAGTGGGAACAGGAATGACTCATTATCCACAATATACATCAGAGTGAGTGACATGGCATAATGTTGTACTGTAAACTGTGTCAATCTAGGCGACACACATGACATTATTGCTCAGTTGCAGTTTACAGTGTGCAGTGCAGGGAATGAGTCTGTGCACACTGACAAAGATAAAACTCTTTTAAGTTCATAAACCTGCCATTTTGTGAACATGCCAAATCATATTTTTTGGTATACAGCGCCAGCCTGCTATACTAATAACCACTGGTACCACAGTCAATACCCAACATCTGTGCTTGTGATTGCTAACAATGTAGCACAAACACTGACTCTAACAGTTTAATTGTACTTGGAAAAATACTATTAAAACCAACCGTAGTTCAAAATTTGGATAAATCTCAGATTTAGCTGTCAAACACTTATACCCCTTATATCAGTGTGCAAGAATTATGTCAACCAAATAAATATTGAAAAGGCCATTTAGCACACAAAGTGTGTGTTTCAAAACTTGTTACCATACTGTAATTATAACCAGGACTTTACTCATGTTACGGTACCTTGGGCATGTTGGAAAGAGTCATGTAGTCTGGTTTTCTGTTGATTTTAATCAGGAAGGTGGCTTTGAAAGCTGGTTCATCAAAACAAGGAAAGGCCTTCCTAGCTGACAGTGGCTCAAACTGGGTTGCAGCTAAGACCCTGGGGACAAGAGGGAGATGAGCATGAATATAAATCAAATTACAAATTAGATAAATGCTGTAAAAACAATAAAACAGCCTCTAATTTTTAGGTTTTAATTGCTATTAAGTTAACTTTACAGCAAAGCTTTGTTAGTGTCTAGTCTTGAGTTGAGCCAAAGGTCACAAGATTAGCTGTGAAGACACACGATCCATACAGGCTTTTTATAAAGTCATTACTCTGCAGCACATCTTTCAGCTGTTGTGAAGCACTTACAGCACAGCCAAAAAGTGTACCTTTTGTTTCCATCTTTATCAGTGTATGAGCTGTTGTAGAAACCATCATAGGTGTGTGAGAGGTTAGCAGAGTAATCAAGGGTCAAAACACAGTACTGTCCCGCCTTCAACTCCTCTGAGAAGTTAAGAGCTATCTGCTGTCTGGGTTTGTACTCCAGTACAGTCATATCACTGGCCTCCCCATCACCCAGCTGGAAGAGAGAAAGTATTTGTAAACAACTGACAGACAACCTAACAAAAGCAATAGTCAGGCAGGCTTTACACATCAAAGAATGCCAATCATGTCTGTCATCAGCACACAAACTCCTTCCCATCCCACCTTGAAGGTAGCTTTCGAAATGTTGAGATTAGCACTGTGCAGGACAATGCGCTTGGTGTTGTGGAGGACAACCATTTTGATAACAGTGCTGCCGGTGAAGTTCATATTATCAAGGTCAGGGTTCAGGGTGAGGTCATAGCTGAGAGGACGTATGCTATGAGGCAGCCGGAACTGTGTCCATGGAAAGGGTGGCTCGATGGGCGTGGTCTTGTTCTCCTTACGACAACCCGTCTGCAGAAGGATGGAGGGTTGGGGTTATCCAGAGAAACGGGTATGATAGTTATAATCAATCAATAATTGATAATCTCATTGAGATATAGACATAATATGTTGAAAGAGTCACGTTAAGCTATCAACACATGGTCACAAAAACTACCTAAAGAGAACTGGTGAGTATTTTTCTTACCTTGGTAAAGGTGCATCCAGGTAAGAAGTACAGTACCATGGTCATAGAGGCCACTATGACCAGGAATAACACACATACGACCATGGTACGGGCTGAGGGCCGTGAACATGACCTGAGACCAAAAGGAGTTTAACATTACTTTACTTACTTTTTTACAAATACAAGGTGAAAAGAAGAAGCAGCATTTATGAAAAAGATGTAGACGGTGGTGCTACAGCAGACTAAAACCCTTTTCCATGCATCTTAATGTGTGAATGTTTGGGAAATACTCCTTTATCTGCACCATGTGTAAGACATGAAGCTTGGCTATTTATTATTTCAATACATTCCTCTGAATTCAACATTTATATATCACCAGACTCCACAAACCAATCATAAAAGCTATTGCATATGATAATACGTGATACTGCCAAGGGCATACCACACTGGAAAGAGATTTTTCTCTATCAACAAACTGTACAGCATCCCGAATGATGACCTTTTCAGTGTATTACCTGGGTGGAGCCTGTCTGGTGTAGGGGGAAGAGTTGGATCTGTGAGCAGAGCTGCGGTTCATGAAAGACATGCCCAGCAGACGGGCTGAAGACTCGCAGTCCTCTTCATCTTCGTCCATGTCATTCTCTCCCAGGCCGCGCACAAGCAACCGTGAGCTACGAGGCTCATACACCACCTCATCTGGGTCAAGAGCAGGAAACGTCTAGAGAGAGCATGTACAGTACATTTTTGTTATTATCCAGTTAAGCTACGCAGTGTTTACCATATAATGTTAACAAGTGGTTTGCTTTCCCAGGTAAATTAATTAACACAGGGTAAGATGTCATATGCGGAGGCGGTGAGGAGAGTGAGAGCAGAGACAGGAATAATAGAAAATATCAGCAACAGCAACAAAAAACAGGGCACAGATGACAGGTAAATCATAATGATTGCAGAGCGTTAGGGTTGTTTCAAAGGGAAATTAAATGTAGGAAAAGGTGTGTTGATGAATAGAGGTACTGGGGATTGGGGGATGAAATTAAGGTTTATAAGACTTTGTTTATACTGATTTATAATACAATGTATCTGTACTAACAGAAGCTGAATGGGGAAAATGACTCATTGTAGCACTGAAGGAGAGATATTGATACTGTTAACACACTGAAGATACAGCATCATTGTCAGTCTGAAATTAAGTACCTTTTTTCTAGAAGTAATTCTCACAATGTTGACTATACATAGTTACAGCTGACAGATCGGAAATAATCTACAGACCAGTGTACAGATAAGAATCAGCAGCTACCCACAAATTTCAGTTGATTCGATGGCCGAAATGTATTTATATAGTTCTGTTCTCATTAAAGATGAAAGCACTTGTGAGACGCATTCTGATATATGCAAATTAAATAAATTGAGTCAGGCTGGTTCTTGTGAAGGCACACTGAGGATGCATTGCCTAAGATGATATGAGGATACCGGAAATGCAGCTGAGTCTTTTGCCAAATCCACCACATCAGGCTCTTCTTCAAACATGCTGTTCTCGATCATGTTCCTCGGCAGGTTGGCTCGCTCTGCAGAGGAAGAGAAATCACACAGATGATTCTCAGAAGGGGAAATGAGGGAAGTGAGAGAGAGACAGGACATAATCCAAATGGTTATACACACACACACAAACAGTACTGTATGTTAACATATGTGCTGTGTTTTTGGAGTTTTCCACACAAGAGCAGTGGCAACAAGCCATTTTTAAACACAAAAGCTTATTATTGTCCCTGAATGTGCAGTCAATGAACCCTTGTTTAACAAAGCACTGACTTGAGTTTCTTCAGTTTCCTGTTAGTAAAACCTACAGCGTTTCCTGGTGTTTTGACCTACATAGAATGAGTTCTGGCTTCGAAGTACTGGTATTACGAAATATGTTCACAGTTCATTTAGCGGCAGGGAAATACAATGAATATTCCTTATCTGTCCATGTCACTTGATACTGCAGTTTACCACAAACTAACCTGCATCTTCCAAACCGCGACAAGAGTTATCCCTTGTCTAACAAAATTCCCTCAGTAATTCCAGAAACAATCAGGGGCATGTTCAACTTCCTAATTTAATAATAACGAAAGTAGTAAAAAAAAAAAAAACCAATGCAAAGCAAATCTCCCCTTTTTGCCTCACGTTCCATTCATGCTTTTACGGGCTAAAGACAATGCATTTTCAGTCTCAGTTGGTGATGTGGAAAGCACCAAGAGACAGTAAACACCAACTAACTGCACATACAGAAACAATGACAGCAAACAACGGTGATCTTTAGCTCCCCACAAGGAAGACATGAACCAGAAATGAATGAGGTGAATATAGTCCCTTGTCGGTCCTGTACAGTGTTTCTGATATTACAGTATAGGCTGTCACTGTGTCTCTATCTGGACCACATTGCTGTGGTATGACTGTCTATTAATAGGCTAAGAGCTAAGTAGTAGGTAATGTGTAATGTGCAGAGGAGGAAAATAGGACCCTTAAAAAAACATATCAAACTCAATCGATAATGATAGTCATATTATCTACTGCTAACAGCTGGGTGACGTTGTTGAAATATTATATCGAAAGCTATTTTATATAAGCAAGATGACGGATGAGAGAGGCAGGTGATGTGGTGGTTATCATCTAAATTACAATTAGAAAAAAACACCAGGCAAATGTTAAGAACCAACCACTCTTTCACTTTCGTCGAGCTTATATGTAAATACAGAAGTGAGGCATGTTGCTGCTGACTGTGTTCTTCCTGTCTAAAACATGCATCGCCCTACCTTGGAGTCACAGAAATGCACTTTAATATATGCGTTAGAGTTTACTTCCTCTATTTCACCCAGCACAGATAACAAGAGACACTACATAAAAGCACTGACCACAATCCTGTCATTGGTTGGCTGGTCATTAAAAATTAATGGGAAGGAAGCGACTGCTTATGTTTACTCATCATTATCTGATCACAACGGGCTTGTGAAATGTGACTTACTTACTATAAAATCACTAAGTCACCCAACGACCAAGAACACACACGCAAAAACAGGAAGTCTTACTGCTGTGATTTGGTGATTTCTACTTCTGATTGAGACCAAGATGGAATAAAATAACATCCAGCGAGGAGAGCACTCAGCTTTCCTGGGAGCTGTTGCAGTGTGTGCATTGGCCCTTTTGTTTGTTTTAATAAAGCCTCAGTCGCCCTGGGACCATAGCAGAGGTTATAAAGCTGCTGGCTGCCTGAGCTGAGCATGACTTATCAGCTCTCCACACCATGACAAAACACAACTATTATCAAACCAACAGACTGAATTGAACTGGGCAAACAGTGCTGCTGTGTTTTGAATGACAACTGGAGTCTTAACACTATGTTTCAGGACAGGCAGTGTGCAAGCTCTTATGCATTTGTCGTTAGCTTTGTTCAGTTCAAATAAAATCAAAACATTACGTAAATAAACTACAAAGATTCACAAACAGCAGGGGGAAAACGATGTGCAGTAAAAACGTTATCATCCCACTGCAGGACCGTGCAGGGGGGGGGAGGACTGCGATTAACTTAGCTTCTGAGAATCCCTCAACTGTGAAGGAGAGCAAAACAAAAACAAAAGCAAGCGAAAAGAAAACCAGTCACTAAAGCTAGCCTTCCTTTAGCTGGTGAAAAAGTCAAACCCACCCCCTCTCAACATGTGTCCTCGGGTGAATGTCACTCCCAGGGAGCTTGCTGCTAATGTCCCGTTAGTTATTAGCTGGCCTGCTGCTGTAGTTAGCTCGCTGGGAAGTGCACAAACCCCTCTTCCCTTCCTTACCTGTACTGTTGCTGTCAAATGGATCCATGGTGGGATATCTCCAACAGCCCCCTCGGTGTCCGAAACGAGGGGAAACCTCTTCGCAGTTGCAGCAGCTCGACTCGACAGAAGGTGGATGGTATTTTCTCGCTGGCCACAACCCACCGCAGGCTATCAGACGCTCTCAATAAACAGCAGCCTATCCCCACTGACTGTACCAGCGTTAGCTACGTAGTCGCTAACTTCTAACAATTGTGACTGACTGACAGACATTCAGCTGTGCTAACGTTAGCTTATTTCCATAACTGTATCGCCCATTGCTGTTTTTGTGCGATAAGACCTGAACCTAACCCTAAACCACCACCGGACCCTACGATAGGCAGTATGTAAACAAATCTTATCCTAATATGATCGGTAAACTAAAGACACTTTCCTTCCTCCCCCGACCAGTTGTTGACAACCTCCCATCAAATTACCATTCTGACATCCTATTGGATGTTACTGCCGGAGGGGGCGGGGCCAAGGCGCACAACACTTCACAGCACTCTTTACATCAGGGGTTGTCAAACTTTCTGGGGCCAAGGACACTTTACAGAGGACTTTCCAAGGCCCCCCTTATAATCCTCATGCCGATTAAACATATGTTTACTGACATTTGTACTCCTAGATGCAGTAGGAATTATTTATATGTGTTTTTAACATATGTAATGTACTGTTTTATATGTTTTTTACCTATTGATGTTCTTCTATTCTTCTTTTATTATATTCTACAGTGTCTTTGAGTATCAGAAAAGCGCTCTTTTAAATGAAATGTATTATTATTATTATTATATTATTATATTTTAAAGTTTTAACCTAATACTTAAGGCGGGTTTCATAGAAATTAACTTAAATTAAATTTGAATAATAAATGTTAATACCATTTCTATACTTTTAAACACAGGGTCATTTTTTATTCATTACATTTTGCATCACAGCATATCTAATTTTCAAGTAACAGATCTTAAAGCTTTCAAAAAATGAACAGTAACAAGACTGGCAAAGTCCTAATGAACACAGTTAATTTTTCAGGTTTCATGGCTAAATCGCTGTAAGGGATTATATAAAACCAACAATTGAAAAATCAACACATTCTCGAGGAAAGGCTACTATTTGCAGAGTGGTTCCTATGTGTACTTATGCAATTTTTAATGATACGACATAACTTTAATAATTTATTGCAAATTATTTTGCGGACCCCCAAGCTATGGCTTGCGGACCACCGGGGGTCCAGGGACCCCAGTTTGACGACCGCTGCTTATCACTTATGAGGACATTGTTACAAAATTGCCTGTAAAACTATCTGAATTTCATAAGCCAGTATTACACTACTGGAAAATGTTTTTTACACATAATTTTAGCCCGCATGGCTCCACCTTATGGAATAACAATCACAATAAATAGAAAAACTCTATTTACATGAACTTGGTATGGTTGGTAACAAGAAATAATATTTGTAGCTGACCTGATGGATAATCAAGGGTCGATCATTAAACTTGATTCCTTCAAAGAAAAATGTTATATACAGTGCTCCTATAGAGATTAAAGTAAAATATGTCATGCAATACCAGCTCCCTTAATCCAGCAAATTCAAAACACACTTTCACATTCAGAAGTAAGGATAATCTTACCAGATATTCGAATTGGACAAATCTGAATTGGAGATAAAAAATTGCAGCAATAAAGTCATGAAGTTTAAAGAAATTATTTTTCATGATCTTGCAAGAGCTATAAATATTAAAACAAGCGAGAGCAACTCAAAAATCTCAAACAAGCATGTTAAATATATGAAATGGCCAATCTCCCCAAAAGCAAAAGAATTACAATTTAAAATTATCAATGGTTATTATCCAGCTGCAGACACATTAAAAAGAAGATTTGGTTTCGAGGTGGAGCCATGTGGTTTCTGTCAGTCAGATAGTGAAACTATGGACCACCTTTTTTATTCATGTCCGGTAGTGACCCAGTTTTGGCAATCCATGTATAACATCACACCCTTTAATAAGGATCAAATTTTGGTATACAATGAAAATGTCCCCCAATATAATTATTTTTTTAGGCAAATATCACATACACACTTGTAAGTGGAAAGGTAGATCACCCTCATTGATGTGTTTTAAAAATGAGTTGAACAAGTACTTCGATGCCTTGGGTTTACTGGCAGATGAATATGAAGGAATTCGTGGGCTGATAGAGGCTGCTGTGTGTCAGGCGTAGAGGAGTCTCAGTAAGAGTGGATGCCTTGATTTGTAATCTTGCATTTATTTGTTTTTGGTTTTTGCCTTGCTGTATTTGTTTTATTTTTTAGTTTTAATCTTATTAATCTTATCTATCTTTTTTAATTCTTTTTATTATTATTATTATTATTAGAATTTTTAACAAAGCCTTGTAGATTTTATTTTTTGGTAATTGAGAGACGATAAATGTTTTGTTGTATAAATGCAATTTATGTTCCCTTTGAGAAAACTTGTAAGTATTTTTGAAAAGTTAAATAAAGTTTTGGGGAAAAAAACTTATGAGGACATTGTATTGTTCTGCATTCATTGAACTGACCCTAATCAATGTAAAAATGTTTAATTTCAACCCACTTGTATATATATATCCACTTATTTTTCATTCAGCATTGGGTATACCATCTTCTAAATCCCCTCTGATGTGCAAGCTGATTTATGATGAATTTACCAGCCCACATAGAGACACAAGCACAGGAACGCACCCACAATAGTTCAGTACTTCACACAAGGATATGTTTCAGTTTCACAACTCACACAAAGGTATCAGGAGGTATAATGAACCCTTTAATTGTCAGTTTAAAGAATCCATTTACACAGCATTTGAGTGTCACTTTGGAATGAATCTCTCTCTCTCTCTCATACACACACACACACAGACAACACAAAGGTCACGGTAAACACACAGCTCCTCACACACTCGACTACTACTCAGCTGGCAGTTCTACCAATTCCATTTCTTTGTTTTTTGTCTAACAATTAAGTCCCCAGAAAATTTACAAAATTCCTTTTCATATACAAAACTGTCAACTCTTCAGTGCAATTTGCAAATAAAAACACTTACAAATTCAAAAATATCGCCTGTCTGGCATCTATCATCAACCTCTTTCTGATGTTTTTCACTGCATTTGCTTGTTAAGCCAGTTTCTCAGAGTCTCTAGATTCCTCTGAAACCAGCGAAGATTTTTCTGCATGTTGTCCAGGGCAACCTGAGTGGCTCTCAGCTGAGAAGCCTGTTCTTTGATGGACTCGAAGAACAACTGCACCTGGAGGTCAAACACACATTCATTTACAAAAAACACACACAAACAAATGACAATTAGACTGAGACCTCTTTCAGTTAAAGTCACAATTATGTTTGCTACAAGGTTAGCACACATTTGTTAGTGCTTATAGTTTTATAGATTATTTTTGTGTCAGTGCCACACTATTTTACAATTGAAAACAATTTGCATTTCTGTAAGGGTCTAAGTATAAGGTGCAAAACAGGTTAGGTTTCTCAGACATTGCAGACAAGTGTTTTTTTAAGACTAGATGACTTTGATTTAATCGATAACTATCATTACTATCACTAATATTTGCCGATATTGCTAACACAATGCAATAACAATAGCATGTTGAAATATTGGCGCATCTCTAAATTGCCATGTAGAATATGGATTAGTTTGAAATATAAGAGTGCATTTACATCAGCGAGTTCCTCTGGAGATGAAAACTGGCCTGTGGTACCAATGATGATGTTTCTAATACAAAATGAGCCCAACTGGAACCTGAGGAGCAGAAAGACAACAGAGAGGAAAGTCACAGACTTAATATCGCTTAGTTGTGGAATCAACTACCTGTTGTGTTGTGCTTGTAGTTAACCAGGTCTTTATCAAATCTAAAACCTGTTCCACAACTACTGAATGGCACGGAAGCCACTAAAAAGGCAGGTCTAACTGGTTTACACAAAGTTCTTGAATCTAACTCACAAGACCACATGTGAGTATATGTGCATGACACAATATTATTGTAATGTTCTAAAATGGTAAGGAAAGCTGCATTTTCATAGCAGCACATGGATTAACTTATAGCAATACATCATTCACAGTGTCTCCATTATGTTGTACTAACTTTTCAACCAGTGTGTCCCAGTTTTTTTTGACAAAGTTCCAGGCAAGGTGATGTCCCTGCGGGTTCCTGGCCACCATCAGGATGAGACTGGACAGGTCCTGGGATCGAATCATCTTCCCTTCCAGACCCAACTCCAGCAGTCTGCAACACAAACACACACAATTGAATCTGCTCTATTAATGCCACATTACCTTCCATTACTTGACAGCACAACACTGAAAGTTGTTCAGCACATTTGTAAAAATACACAGAAAAAATATTGGATATCTGTTAGCACTCTGACGCAATACCCCACATTTGCCACTTGGTGGCAGCATTACCTATGTGCAAAATGCAATAGGGAGAAGATGTACCTATGTAGTTTGTTTGCATCTCTGCTGCAGGTCAAGGCAAACAGGAATTTGTTTTTCTGTGCTGCAGAGAGGGAGATGTTGTATGTGTGCAAGAGTGAGGCCCAGCCGTGGTCATCCTGAGCTCCAACTGAATACACTGTTTCTGCCACGTCAGTGGGCAAGCTAGGGTAAACACAAGGGGAGACATGCATATTAGGGACATGACAAAATATCAAATTATATGCTCCACCCTAGCACAGGGAGTATCTGCTGTTTATGTGATCATATCAGTGGTTGTTGACTGACAATGATCTGTGTTAAAATATAATTTAGACAGACATACTTGAGGGTACCGTTGGACTGAAGCCAGTCTTTGAAGCTCTGGCGTGCCCGGTCCAGACAGGGAGGATCATCCAGGTGGCAAGCCAGTGAGAGGACGTCTGACCTCAGCCGTCGCTCTGACACAGAGCCGCTGTCGCTCCACGTCTGCTGGTCAATGACAGCTCGGAAAAATCGCAGCATGTACATCTGCAACAAAGCACACAAAGAAACAGCGTCTAAACTTAAGCTGCATTTCATACTAACTGAATACCATAGTAAATGTCTACTCTTGTCTACTTACCCCCAGGTTGCGTGTTAGATCAAATTCATTCTTTTTCTCAATCATCCGGTAAAAGGCCTCCAGATAGCCCAGTCCTTGGAGGAGAGGCACCGTGTGTGTCTCCAATTGCAGGTAACCAATCAGATCTAAAGCTTTATCAAGTGACAGATGACCTGCCCTTTAGAGACACGCAAGAATATTTGAAAGGTTAGGTGCTATTTCAGGTAGGATAATACAAACTGTTCATGTCTAACTACAAGACATTCAGACATCATTGTCTCTTGTTCTCTCACACAGACCCACAATCACATACACACACATACACTTACGTGACCAATTGAAAGGCGTTGTGTATCAAGTGAGTCCTGTCTTTGTAGCTCAGAGCAGTGTGGTTTTCCAAAAGTAGTTTGGTCATCTCGTCCCAACCACCATCCTCGTAATGTACCACATAGTAGCCTGTCATGTCTGTGTTTACTTTCACCCAGTTGACTTCCTCTCCTATATGTATACTGTCTAAATGAGACATGCATAGCAAGAAAGAAGATATAAAATAATGGCAAAGCAAAAGTGAAGGTGTGTATGAATTATATTTAGCATATTATTCTCTTTTCCTTGTTACCTGTGTGTGTTGTCATCAGGTGTCTGTGGATGGTGCTGGAAGCATCTGTCTTGTATGTCAGAGGGATATGCCACAGGAAACTATACAAGACAAGAGAATATCATTGGTAATGAGTATAATAAGGGTGAGTAGCTGCAAGAGTAAAAATAAGGTGCACTGTGAATAGAATAGTAAAAAAATTGTAGTGCATGTGCATGCTCACCCTTGTTGCAATGTAGACCAAAGGGGGTCAGAAGGCAGCAATGTCCTCAGGAACCTGTCCTGTCTGAGCAGCAGACGTGGCCCCTTCCTAGTTACAGTAACCAGAGGAATACCTTTCTGCAGAGTCCAAGTGTTCATCATGGCTGTCAGGTCCAGGTGTTCCCCTGCAAACAGGTACTGTAGGAGATAATTGGTGATCAAAACATGTAACCACCCCACAAGGTCAGAAAAAAAAACATCTTGTAAATGGTGTGACATTTTTAAGAGCAAGCCCATGAGGAGAGGTCAGCGAGTTGATGTTTAAATGTTTACTCACGGCATTCTTGGTGGCCTGGCTGCTGCTGTAACAGTGTTTTCCTGAGATGAAGTCCTCCTCAGAGCATGTCTGACAAACAAAATAAAATTAAATTAAACCTTCCTAATTTTTTTAAACATAAATGAAAGTATGAAAAACAGTATGAAAATTAACTTATGTTTGGCAATTCATCACAATGGCCACCATGTCGGCTTTTTTTAATGTCAATATTTTGTTATCGGTGCATGTCAAATCAGTGTATGTTTTTAAAATTACATACAACTGCATTACTGAGCCAGATAATATAATAAAAACAGACATTATGTTTACTTTCATTACCTACTTTTGCACCATAATGAAATAAATGGGGAAAAAAAGTCTGTTAAAGAAAAAAAACAAATGTATGTCTTCTGCAAATTCCAATACACCTTAACTTTTTGATTTATAAGAAGATGACAAAGGATAACACCTTTCACAACAATTACTGTAGTTTGTGTTTGTACATTTGCTAGACTGTCCCACAGGTCCTGGTTGTGTGCATTTCTGTAGCTGTATTTGCGGAGGTATCGAACTATCCCACTCTGGAACACATCATCTGACAGAAAGTGTCGCAGCATGTGCAGGACACATGCCCCCTGGTGGGAGAGAGAAAGAAGGGGTTTATTCAATCCGTGAAAAAGATTTGATTTTCTGTTAAAATATCAATTCAGTAATCAATAGTTACATAGTAAGTGTGTGTTTAGAGGCAGTTTTCCTACTATTTCAGACATGTTCAAGCAACTGAGTAATAGAAATATCTGTTTTTTAAAAGACTGACTGTTTTATTTATCCCTGTTCTTGCAGATAATTGGATAATTTCCACAGATAACTAACTCATAATGAGTTGTTATTAAAGGTCCAATGTGTAACATTTAGGAAGCTCTATTGGCAATATATATATATATATATATATATATATATATACATAACTATGTTTTCATTAG
>NW_023339718.1:813051-829046 GCF_004916995.1 Morone saxatilis
ATATATATGCATAACTATGTTTTCATTAGTGTATAATCACCTGGATATAGGAACTGTTAAGTTTTCGTTACTTTAGAATGAGACGTTCTATCTACAGATGCCATGCGTCGTCTTCTATGGAGTCCGCCATGTTGAACAGCCATGTTTCTACACTAGCCCAGAACTGACAAACCAAGCACTGTCTCTATGGAAGGGGACTAAATCCCAAATACACTAAATCCTACACACTGGAACTTTAACGGTGTGATCCTCTTTGTGGCTAATGGCACAACACATGTAAGAGACTGAAAGCATACTTTGTCATAGGAGACTGTGTCAAACATCTGTTTGATCTGGGTGGGGTTCTCTGCTGGGCTGGATATTGGCCGAGAGGAGTTCAAGGAATCATGACCAACTGCTGCAAAACAGGTGTGCAGTAGATATTCCTCCTACAAGATTGTGCACAGAACAGGATCATCAGTACTCTCTCCTAGGTTTAATATTAATGTACCACTATTAATCAGTTCTATTCAAGTCTATTCTCAGATAAAATAAAGCAAGCACATACCACTTTGAGGTCGGGGTAGGTGGCCTCGACTGAAATGTACTCCATGTATCTAGCAAATCCTTCATTCAGCCAAATATCGTTCCACCACTCCATGGTCACCAAGTTACCAAACCACTGCAGGCAAGATAGATTTTTCAAATTTAGCTGCATTGTCTATTTAATTAATGATCTGATTTATGAGCTAAAACAATTAATTCTGCATGTTTTTGTGTGCAGATACAGTGTTGCACTCTCACCTGATGGGCGAGCTCATGGCCGATCACCATAGTAACCCAGAGCTGATCAGAAATGGACGATGTGAGTGGATCAAAAAGAAGGCTGGTCTCTCTGTAGGTGGTCAGACCCCAGTTCTCCATCGCACCAGACTGGAAGTCTGGAATGGCTATTAGATCTGAGAGAGGGCAAACACAGGTCAGGGGACAGAAGGTCCTCGGGTAAAGAGGAGAAAATTACGATATGTGAAAGAAAGGAAATGCTGTGTTGTTACACAAAACTGAACAAAAGGTACCTTGTTTGGGTAGAGGATATTGGATGTTGAAATACTCCTCATAGAAGTCTAGCATTTTGACAGCAACCTCCAAGGCATAGCGGGTTTGCTGCCACTTCTCAGGGGCGGCATAGATTGACACCTACAGATACAGTGCACACAAAACAAATGTGTCACAGAGAAAGCAATATTGTTGGTAAGAAATTGAGAAATTGAAATATTGTCAGGGAGACCACACCTGCACCCCCGAAGATGTTGTCGCAGTGACAGATTTAAAGTCACAGATGACAAAAGCTACAAGGTACGTGCTCATCTTTACGCTTGCATCAAACTGGTCCTCAAGGAGGCCATCTTCTACTTCAACTGTCTTGACCTGAAATACACAAATAAATTTATTATAGCCATTTTTCATACAAATTTGAACAAGCATGATGTCTAACATATATGCAACATTTACCACAGGCATGTTAGACAGAGAAATGTACTCTGGACTCCTCCTGATCCGTATAGAGAAGTTGGCTTTGAAGCTTGGCTCATCGAAACAAGGGAATGCCATCCGAGCACTCGTGGGCTCAAAGTGAGTTGAAGCTAAGGTTCTGAAAAGATACATCAGCAGATGGTAGTTGGATTTTTGGTGGTTAGAACCTTCCTGTATGCAAGATATTTTACCATTCTCGCTGTGAAACAATCCATCTGGTCTTACCTGGTCTCTCCTGTGCTGGTTCTGTAGGTGCTCTTGTAGAAACCATAGAAGCCTTCTGCAAGTTCTGCCCCAAACTCAATATACAGAAAGTACTTTTGCCCATTGCTGAGCACCCTGGGAGAGAAAATACCAATCTGCTCATGTGAAGGGTTGTGAAGAACTGGAAGAACCTGTGAAGAGAAAAAAAATCCAATTATATTTCTAGTCATTAAATTCTATGTAAACACAAAACGCAGAGACGTTGGGTATTGGCAGCTCTATTTATAGCTACTGTACCTGGTCAGACAGATGAGCAAGGTTCTGGTCCAATATGGTGGCCTTAGAGATCTGCAGACCCTTGCTGTGTAATACAACCCAGTTTGTATTGTTCTGGACATCAATCTGGATCTGCACTGAGCCAGTGAAACTGAGGCTTGTGAGGTTAGGGTGCAGGAGGAGGTGGTAGTGAAGAGGAATGATGTACCTAAGATAAAGAAATATGTGTTGCTATTTTAATCAGCGACTCAAAAACAGAGATCCAGCAATTTTCTTAGCAATTTCCTGTTTGTGAGATTTAAAAAAAAAAGTGTGAAGGGTACCTTGGCAGGCGAAGACGACTCCAAGGGAAGGAGAGATTACCAGTACCCAAAGGAGACTGCTCTCCTGAGGGGTGGGTAGGGCTTGAAGCCTGTTGTTGACTCTGGGTGGGCTGAGACCCAACCAGAGACACATGGAATAGAGACAGCACTAATAGCCTCAACAAGACCATTTTAGATGAAATGTCCTTCAACCACTGATTTAAAAAGAAAAAGCTAGTATTGTGACAAGTTGCTATTATTGAACTTTGTCACATCCCAAACACGAGGAGCGATGAAGGACCACCTGAAGTGAGTGATGAACACCTGCTGGGATGATGTGTCCAGATGTTACACTTTCACCAGAATACAGCTGAATCAAAAATGTCTCAGGACCTGTTTTTATTAACCCTGAAAGACATTAAAACAGAATTAAGAACACACCACATAAATGTGTCAGTAAACATTTATACCTCTATTCTCTCTGTGTTCGATGTCTAATGTCTAATGTCGATTAATGTCTTCCTGCCTCCTGCAGCCAGCTTTATGGTTGAGGATTCAAAGGTTACCATCTCAACAAAATGACTCATACAGCTCACAAAGTAGCAAACTCCCGAGTCTTAATTCACCTGTTTATACCGACGAGGTAAAGGTGTTTATGTGTACAGATTGATAGTTTTGGGCCTTGCAAGCATCACACATGAATTCTGTTGAGTGAGCAGCTTATTCTGGCAAACTGATCTGTTTAGGCCATTATCAAAACACATCTCAGACTGAAGGAGACTCAAACATGTCACAAGCGAACCACATGATTTTCCATGCGGACAGAACAAGCTGAGGACACAGCTATAACTGTAAGGTGACAACAGCTGCAGGAGCATAACTGCAGTTCAAATCAGGCTGCATAGGCAGTAGTTGTGCTGCACCATGCTGACAGTGATAAGATGAAGGTTATGTTAGCTACAACAACACATAAGTTTACCACAAATCTACTAAATTATTATAAAGACAGCAGTTGGTTGAGTAATGCTTGTCTCGTATCTGCTTTAGAGGTCACCTCTTAAAAGAAAATTAGTGTCCAAATGTCAAAGAGCTTTACCTCGTTCATTTTGGCTTCATCATCCTTCCTTCCTGAATGTGCCTGCTGTTGAGTTTCACTTTCTCTTCTACAGTAAGCTCCCGCCCACTGCTGAGGCAAAAAACCCAGTGTGTGTGTGTGTGTGTGTGTTTGTGTGTAAGAGAGAGAGAGAGAGAAAGAGAGAGAGAGAGGGAGAGAGAGAGAGAGAGAGAGAGAGAGAATGTAGCTTTATATATAATGTCTTAATTAATGCATTCTGGTGTTTGAAAAATATTAAACTGGAACATAGATTAAACACTGAAACTAATCAGTCCAACAGTTTTTGTCTTTAGTGTGTGTGTGTGTGTGTGTGTGTGGTGTGTGTGTGTGTGTGTGTGTGTGTGTGTTTGCGCAGGTGTACCCTACTACAGTGTTGTCTAATGTTCTGGTTGTGTTGATAGGATCAGTTTCTTACCTCAGGTCTAACAGCCGTAAGCAGGTGTGTGTCTCTGGTTGTTCAAATGACTCTGACTTTCTACTGTCCACACTACTGTCCCGTCCTCCCTCTTTATAAATGCAAATAAAGCTTCATTTGTGTAAGAGCGCACACTGTCCCCCTCTCTTTCTCTGCCTCTGTGTGTGTGCGGGGGAGGGGGTGGTGGGTTGTATGTGTTGGGTGGCAGGTGTGGAGGGGGGTCCATTGTTAGTATAAGGTCAAAACAATGAGACATGTCAATCCCCCATAATGCAATTCTCTTGGCAAAGCCAAACGACATGCCCCCATTTTACACACTCCCATATACACAAGGTGCACAAACACACACACACACAGACTGACACAGACAAACAAGGCAAATATCACTGAAGCTACTCTAACTAAAGCAGACATGACTGAGCCATCCAGGGGTCTATTTTACCTTCCAATCATCTATTTATGGACAGGTGAGACCTTTTCATCTCTAATACATAATTATGGTGTATATTTTGAATTATTAGACAAGTCACATATGTTTGGTGAATATCATAAGTGGAAAAAATATAACTATAACATTTTATGTTTACAGCATGGTCACCTGCTTTGAGCTTAATCAGAGGCTATTGAAAGTCAAATTAAGTCAAAATAATATTATTCATGTAGCCCAAGGTCACACATTTACCTCAAAGAGCTTTGAAATCTGTACAACAGACAACTGTCTCTTTCCTTAGGTTTTTATATTATCTATGGACAACTCCTTCTACTGGAGTCACTACAGCGAAATAGAGAATCAGACTTTCATTGTAAGTGACATTTTGGGAGAAAATTTGTTTTATATATACATTCACATATAAATGAAAGCTCCAAAAAGGCATATGTGAGTTCTAAATGAAAACGAAAACAAAAGACATAAAACTGAAAACATTGAACTATTTCTATATTAAAGGGTGTAATTAAAGGATAGATAAACAACGTAGAGTTGGTCAAATTTCATTTACGCTCCTCTGGTTTTCACCCCTTGGTTTGGACTAGTGCACATGGGCACTGGAAGTAAGGGTGCACCCACTAAAATCTTTATATATATATATATATATATTTTTTTTTAAATGCTAAACTTACAAATAAATAAACTTACAATGATTTTCTCCTTTTTTATTGGGATTTACATACACACACTGGTATTTATAGTGGGTATCCTTTATAAAATTTGTGTAAAATGTTTTTAGTAACTATTAAATAGGCTATAAATTATCCTGGCCAGTCAAATTAAAAAACCACGAATGTCATACATGTAACATTTAGTATGGTAATGTAAACTGAGTTATCTGACTGATTTCCAGCCTCCCTACCAGTGCATATCCTTTTTGTTAGATAGCCACAGCTCAAGATCTTTCCCCATCCTAAATTGACATTTTCTCTCTTCTCTAAAATATAATACTCTTCATCTCTCCATCTTTTAGGTGGGGTAGAGGGAGATGTGCTGGCATCTCTGGCCCCTCCAGTCCACCTGTCGGGTGAAAGGCTGGGTTGGACCCTGCTGGTCTGTATGGTGAGTGACTTTAGGAGAGGGCGCCTAGAAGTCAGCTGGAGATCACCATCAGAGGGCCACATATCCAGCACACCATACAGGTTTGCTGTAAATAGGAAGCACCGTGGCCAGAACGCTGTGGCCATCATCACAGTGGCAACAGGTGACTGGCCATCGTACAGTTGCTCCATGAGTCACAGACGACACCCAAAAGTCACCAGGAGACACCACATCACCTCATCAGGTAGGACTGTAGTCGCTCATGAGTAAATTATACCAGAGTCTTGAATTTGATTGTCATTTCTACTCACAAATATTAGACTTTTTTATTTTTTATTCATTTCCATCATTTCAGATCATCAAGACAAGATCTGGGATGAATATAAAGAGACAGAAGGTACATTTTAATTGCTGGCAAACAATTAAAACAATCTTCGTGATTCATACAGATGTTGTTCCTTATGTTGGTCTGTGTGGTTTGACCTCCAGATGTTGCTGTGTGGACAAACACAGTGGTTGTCCTCGTTATGAGGCTGCTTCTCATGAAGATCATCGTCTTCAATGTTCTGATGACCACTTACGTTGTTATTAAGTGGTAAGAGACTTCAATGCCATCAGTGTAGCATAAACCACAGAAACATACAAACATACAGCAAATGTGCATGAGCATGACAAAATATGTTTTTGTTTACCTTCATGTTTAATATGTTTAATCTAGCATAAGATTTTAATGTATTTGAACTTTCAGATGTTTGCAAATGGAAGCCTTCTGATGCACCATGTGACCTTGAAAAGAAAACCAACCCAGAGAGGGGAACTGTTTCTTGTCTGAAGTCTGCGCAGTGAGGATTTCTGCACTGGAAGAAGCTGAGCATAGTCCGCCTTTGTGGTTGGCTTTATGATACTGGTACTGTGAGCTTTGGATTGGAATCTCATGAATTTACTGGAAAATGATCCACTGTCAGGATCACAGGAGTAGCAGGTCTCAAATGCTCCAAATCTTTTGTCGCGCCTCTTTTAGCCTCTTTCTCATTGACATCCCAGGTGTTGCTGACTGTGGCAGTTGGTGTTTGTGAGGCCAAACCTGGTATCTGATCGAAACCTAACCTCAGACAGATGGGTTAGTGCACATACTGTTATATATGTGTTTGTGAGAAGATCTGTGTGTATTCTTACTCATCTTTAATTTCATATACCTTGAATTACTAAAAAGATTGTAGGAAAAACTTAGCTCGAGGTTTTTGGTAGTTTATAAATAAACATTCTTAGTAACCTGTTTTGCTTTTTTATATTCTTGAGAATGTGACATTAACAAAGGGAAATAAACTTGGACCATTTTGACTTTATTGTTTTTTAAATAAAACACTTGCACAGTTTTTTTCCTCATGTTTTTTTGAGCGCCTTGAGTAACACACTGACATAGCAACAGAGCACCACTAGGTGGTAGTACAATCACATCTGACATTTTTTTAAATTATTATCCAACAGCAAGAATATGGAGCTTAACTTCCTCTACAGGACACTACGTTCATAAATAAGTTAAGTATTTCAACATTGACCAGCCACTCTTCACCAAACTGACACTCACACATGATCTAAGAGATCACAATGCCAAAAAAACTGAGATTAAGCTTATATGGCCAACCAAATAGGGCATAATTATACAGAATGTTACATGTTAAAAAGGCTCATAGTGTTAAGGGTTGGCATTTCTATCAGGTGTCGAATGACATACCACAACGCACTGCTGAAGCACATGTCTCAGCAAACAGTGTGGTAAAGTTTCCTCAGTCATTTGCAGTGTTTTGTCTACACTCCAGTATCTTACACGTATCCCAGTAAGGAGCAGCTCGTCAATTCTGGCAGTAGGAGTAAAGTAAGTAAGTACAGTAGCAACTTTGAAAACAGAGGAGGGAGTGTGAGGAGGAGAAGGGTGCTGGTTTGGTGGTGAGTTATGATTTCCTTTGTACATGAAAACCATACGTTATCTGTCTTTGGCTCAAATTAACACAACAAAGAATACGGTGAGCAACATATACGAGCCGGTATCATCACACCCTCTTGGCAAAAAGGTTTTTCAGAGGAAATAAAAACACATCCAAGCATGTCACCAACTGGTAAAAAAAAAAAAAAAAAAAAAAAAAACACTGATACAGCCACACACACTTTCACACACACTCGCACATATTTGAAATCAGGACTAAGGAAAAACAACAAATTTATACAGCAACAAAATAGTACTGATGGCATTTGCTGTGACAATATTCATAATACATTCAAAATAGCACGACTCACATTGACTTAAAATGACACGCTGAGTCAAATCAGCTACTGGAAGAATGATGCATTTTAACAAAAATGGCAGCTCCAGACTTTTACTTTGAAAGGACCAAAAATCAAATCATAGATAGTCTCCAGCCATCGAAGAATTTGGTGGAGGACAGCAAGTGAGAGGAAGAAACACTGATGTGGATTTGTAAAAAAAAAAAAAAAATCTAAATAAAGTGCTTCTGTTAAAACAAACATCCTCTGTCTGAGGTATTAAAGAAAAATCACATCAAATGACACAAAAAAATTAACTCTACGCCATTACACTGTGCACTGAAGACAAGCTATTTACAGTTTGGAGTGTATATCCACACACTCAATTCCCCCCCACACAGGTACGTTTGTGTCATTGTTAAGTGTCCTATCCAAAGATGAAGATAGATTCATCATCACATCTCCTGTGTTATTCCCCAGAGGGCTGATTCTGCGGGGTGAGATGCAGTTAGTGTTGCCAGTGTCTCCTGGGCCCACTGGGAGCTCTGCCACCTCTTCTACAAAAACTAGTTCCCAGTAACTGTCCAGCCTGCTGTTTCCTCTCTACAATGTAGAGGGATCAGTGCTCAGTATCAGTGCTCAGCAAAAAAACTCTCTCTTTGAGTACACAGACCCACACACACACACACACAAAGACTCCCACTCCCTCTTACATCGACGCCACGCTCAGAGCACACAGCAGGAGCAGAGCGAGCCGTGTAATAGGTTGAGAGCTGGAGGTGGCAGAGCTGCGAGGGTAGATCCTCCATCTCTCCCGGTGCGGGTGAAGACTCTCCAGGTCCTTCATGGCGCTGTATGCCGCCACTGTGAAGTTAGCATCCCCGGTGGTCAGAAGATCAAACACGCAGGAGTGGAAATAAATGTCCTGCACCTCCAGCTGCTCCCTGCAGCGTTCCTTCGCCCCCTCCACACCGAAAACCTGCATGGCACCATAGGGAGATGCTTGTGTCTGTAAGGAGTAGCTGGGCCGACGCCGCTGCTGAAGCTGTAGGCCGAGCGCAGGAGGGGAGAGTGGCAGGGGAAGATGCCCTGCCTGGTCAATGCGTTCTCCGCTGGGGCAGCCATTCAGACAGAGCTGCAGGTCCTGGGTGGCATCATAGGCCTGAGCCAGGTCCTCTGGGATCCGCACTGCTAGGGTCAGGTAGCGGCCCAGCTGGCGAACGATTACAGTTACACCAATGTAGCCAGCGTATAGCTCCACGTGGCGCCCTGGGCTGCGCTCAGAGATCCACAGAGCCCGGACCTTCCCAGTTGCACCGTCTGCTCCAGCAGAAGTGTGGATGGGGTCTCCACTGCTCACAGTTCCATCATCAAAGGCAGCAGGGAGGTTGTCTGTGACTGCCTGGTAGACCCTCTGGTCTGTACAACCCTCATACGGCTTGAAGATGATGGTGATCTATAGAGAGGGAGCATCAGATAAGTTGTTGAGACATTTTAAATTTAGTGTGTTCAGTGAATTTGAAAATGCAAGAACTGACAGGCAGGCAGTTACAGAGTTAATTCATTAGATACAGGACCAACAACAAGTAAATTAATCAATAACTGTGATGATTTGCTGCTTTTCTTTGTCATATATGATAGTCAATGAAATATCTTTGGGATTTCGACTACTTGTGAAAATTTGATGGTAATTTTTCACTATTTTGGGGCATTTTACAGACTAAATGAGGAATCAGCTGATTCAGAAAATAATCGAAAAACTGAACGAAATTGAAAATAATCATTTGTTGCAGCCCTAATTTGTGTATTATCTGATCAAGAGTAACTGCAACTGCTTTGATAACTGATTCTCTGTTTTGTGTGGTTGTAAATTGGGAATGTTTGGTTGGACAAAATTGAAAACTGCACTATTTCTTTATTTTAAAACATTTTATAGATTAAACCATGAATCAATTAATTTGGGAAAATCACCAGAATAATTGATAATGAAAACTATCATTAGTTACAGCCCTGGAGATAAGGTAAAGGGTGTCGCTCAGTCTCTCTCACACACACACACACACACACTCAAATATTAACATTCACCCATTACACAGGTTATTGACTCTCATTTGTGAAATGACTAAATGACTTTTTAACAAGTTGTAATTTGACACAGCTATGCAAACATGCTGACACATGCGCACACACACTCACACATAAATAAAACACACAGGGCTCCAGTGGTGAGTGGAGGCAGCAGTGGATACAGGGTGTGGTGTGAGCATTACGGTTAGCACTAGCATCATAGTTCCGGTGAATGGCTGCTTTGTTCACATGACAGCCGTGAGGAATGAGGCCTGGCAGGCCATTAAGCCTGGAGGGCTGTTAATGTGTGTATGTGTGTGTGGGTGTGTGTGTGTGTGTCCCTAATAATCGTGACTAATAACTTGCCCCACCTCTGACACAAGGTCAAACCTTCAGCTCCACAGTGTAGCAACCCTACAATTTGCTTAATGTGTGTGTGTTTCAACCAACGTGTGCATTACTAAGTGTATGCATGGGTGTGTATGTGTTTTAATAATTAAAGCTATCGACTAAGCTAGAGAGGGCAGATCATCGAGGGGAACATCAACATAGCTTCTTTAACACCACAAAGATCACCTTGTGTGGCTCATTCTCCATTTAGTGATGTGTGTGTGTGTGTGTGTGTGTCTTTTTTGTCATTAAGGGATAAGGACCTTATAACACACAGTGCTTTAAGCTGAGTGCAGTTGAAGGAGTGCTACTTATGAGACAGACACACACAAATGCTTGCAAACACACACATAAGTAAACAGTGGGTCCTTTCACACTTCTCATTCCATGTTATTAGAGGTCAGGCTATATGCAGCCATTAACCAAGTTAGGTTTCCAACACTGCTTCAGTCACAAGAGATAAGTTACAACATTGGGCTGTTTGCCTCACACTTGTGACTCTGAAAGAGAAAAATAGAGCAGGGGTGTTTTCCAGCCTCACATTGATAAGATTTCTTACTCTGAGGCACAGAAAAGAACCTTAGAGGTCATTATAGAAAATGCTTCTTGCTCTAACGCACACACACACACACACAAATAAACTAGATTACACCAGCTGCTCTCACTTAGGAAACTCTTTCAGCCTTAATACCATCAAATTAGACCACAAAAAGCACATTTCTCTCTGCTCCCCAGTTCGCGTCTCACCTTATTGGTTGCTGTGGCACTGGAGCCAGGTACCACTGGAACATTAGTGACCTGTACCGACAGATAGTCATTATCGATGAGAGGCCACGCCCCTTCCACCTTACAAGTCTGGAAGCTGTCCTTAAATGTCCTCAGGTGTGGGTCCCCGAACAGCCCGCAGAACAGGTACCCGGGCTGTGAGTGACCGTGGCTGTGGCTGTGAGCATGGGAGTGTGTGTGCGCGTGTGAGTGCGTGTGAGCGTGCTGGGTGCGGCTGTGGTAATTGCAGGGCTCGTGTTGGACCTCGGGGTGCGTGGAGGAAGTGGGCCCATCTCTGGAGCAATTCCTCTGGCTCATGAGGTCAGAGATGCCCAGCACCGCCGAGTGGAAGACCAGGTTCCCCCGGCAGGACTTGGCTGTCCTCTGGGTGCAGGCCGAGTACGCGCGTAAAGCCTTGCAAAATTCTGTGTGAAAGCCATCCACGGCTGGCGTCAGATGGGAGGTCAGGGAGACAAAGTCGGTGGTGCACTTCTGGATACGGCACTGAGTGGTGGCCACCTGGCACTGACCTGGAGAGGACAGAGAGAGAGGTGCAGAAATATTGTTAACACAGTAATACTGATAGGTAACTAGCTAAATTGCCTGACAATATAAGTAGACACTACACTGAGAGCTAGACAAAATGCAAAGTTCATGTGAATACAGAAGACAACTAAGGAGTGTAAACACCTTTGAAGTTAAACACATAATGCTACCGGCTTGTTACAATCCAACCTAATAAAACTGGAAAAAGAACCAGCCGCTGGTTGAAAGTCTTGATCAATCAGCAATGCCGCTCTGTGAGTGTAATAAACCTGAGGTGTAATAAACCAAAGAGCAACCAGAGAGAAAAGATAAAGAACGATTTCCCACAAGGAGTGAGATAATAATGCTTATATAGCCAGAGTGCACATAACGCATACAGTATTAGAGACAGAAGGAGCAGGAAAATACTAGGTGTGTGGTCATTTTTAAGGGGTACTGTGTGTGTGATTCTGTGTAGCTTTAATTGAGAAGATACACAACCAAAAATACACATTTATTAAATATAACAATTGTCACTTTAGTGTTGGTTTACAGCTATAACAATGAGCACCAGAGAAAATGGATCCAAGAGAGACTGATTATTCTGTCCTCGTATACCCATTAGGAACAAATGTCTTGGTCCGAAATTGTCCCTGATGTTTTATCTATTGCTACATTTCTGAATGTAACAAGGGTCAAACCAGCCTTTTATATCATAGATCATCAGAGAGAGAGGGAGTTAGAGCGAGAGTGAGAGATTAGAGACCAGACCTAATGCATCAGTCACAGCGTGCTCCTATTAGATTAGGCCAGAGAGAGGCTCTGCAGTGTATGGGCAGCTACACACACACACAAATAGCTATCTTGGAAAGAATGCTGGTTGTGCCTCCGTTAAACACACACAGACTTCAGATGGTGGTATGATCTCTTAATAGCCAAGCAAAAGCAGAACGTACGTGTTTTTTCCTGATCAAACAGATTCCCTTAATGTCACACCATCACTTAACAACCATAAGTTGCCACTAACACATAAAAACACACACGAGCAAACAGCACATTCCAGATATCCTTGGAACATTTTTTTGATTTTGGGGCATGACGGAGTTGGGCGCCACCATTTGGGGGCAGTAGTGCTCTGAGTTTTAGAAATCAGGGTGCAGGTACAGACCCCCACTCACACCATGCTTTAGAATCTCTCTCCTGCCTGTTAAATACTGACACCAACCCACAGACACACACACACACACACACACACACACACACAGGCTGCCTTCCATGCCAACCACCACTGTACAGACTGTCTGAGTACTGAGGACACATTGTGTCTTTGACTGGCACACCAACAGCCTCCTGCTCTCCCTCCTATCTGCCCTGCAGTACCTAAATACCGCTCCCAATCTAATCAGAGTGGGTTTATTCTCTTTCGAAGAGTATCAGAATCATGAGCTGCTCTAAAAACACACAAAAGCACTCATTCACTGACATATTACCAGCAGGGTGACGTAGCGAGAAGGGAGTCGACCCTGTAACTGAAGGACTAGGGGTTCAAACCACTGACTTATATAAAGGTTAAAACCTTTCTGACAACAAGCATTTGCTTAAGTTTCACACAGGCTCTTATTGCGCTGCTCTATAGCACTCTGGAGATTGCATCAAGCAAAAAGAACATTTTTGAATGATGATTAATAGTATTCTGAATCAATATGAAAGTACAATTTTGATATTTCTGTACTTCAAGGCTTTCCATGATCTCTCTTTTGTGCAGCCGCCGTCCTTAGTGCCCTTTCTACGCATGCATAGCTGTACTTTCAAAAGAGAAGCCAATCTATGCATATAAATAAGCAATTTGTGGTAGTCGAGGTGATGAATACCAAATTGACTTGAAAATATTTTTAAGAACAGAATAAAGAAATTCTCATGTTAAGAACTGATGCACAAGGGCCGTTCAACACATCCAGAGCCTGGTTTGTTTCATCCCCTGGGGTAAGTATCCAATATAGACACAATAAAACAACCAGCAATGCCCACACCACTCCTTCCATGTCCTACCACAATATTAACCTCTCTTTTTTCACTCCATCCCCCTCTCACAGCTGCCTTTATCATCTTTTCTCTCAAGCCTCAGCTGTTGTCAGATTTTTTTTTCCCCTGCTCAACTCATTTCCCCCAATCAGCACTGTTCTGATATAACACTATTCTCGCCTTCAGCCCTCTCAGTCTGAATCCCTGGTTGGGTCTCCTCACCCCCTGGTCATCTCTCTCTTCCCTGCATCCTGCAGGCACCCTCTTTTCCATCAGACAGAGGTCAAAAGATCCACCAGCTGAATCTCTCAAGCTTGGTTTAGCGATTCTTTGTCTCCCTATCCGACAGCCTTCAACTTCTCTGATCTCCAGAGATCAGAAAAAGGATCTACTGGGATCATCTCTCAAGCAAGGGGGAATGGCCTGTGAAGTGCTTATTGATCACCTTGTTGTGTGCACTCTCTCACACACAGAGCTCAAATCACACAAACAGCCCTCCAAGCTTAGAGATACAAAGCTTTACAGGAGATCACTACAGCATGCACTCTTTCTCTCTCTCGACGAGACACTCAGGAGTGCGAACAATAGTCAACAACTCAGACATTCCTGCCTCCCCATCTAAACAGACACATGGAGCTGAACGGCCGGAGCGACAATGAAATGTGGCTAAATTCCTCGAAATGTACAAGTTATAACAAATAAAACTCTTCTGTTTGGCTAAACAGACTAAATAATACATTCTTTCCAGGTGACGCATGTGTAGCAAAAAGTGCCAAGAGGGTCTTTAATGTGAAGTGGGTCTCTCTGTTCCCACCAGGCTGTGTGCAGAGGCGGTTTTGTCCCGCTGCCTGAACCGTGTTAAACTAATTACTGGAGGTGTGACTGCTCAACAGACAGCCGCCACAACAGCCGACCCCCTGCACACACAGCAACACACACACAGACTCGCCCCCCCAAAAATGCTGGTTTCTGGAAAGAGAACATTATGCTGCATTTTGTACTGAATGAGGGGGTTAAAAATGCATCTGTGTCTTTACCAGACTTAACCTGATGAATTTAAAACCAACAAGCAATGTGGTAAATAAGAGGTTAGTAAATCATGACCTCTGTATAGCCACAGAAAAAAAGTCATATAATATGTTTGTGTCAATAATCCATACAAACACCTTATTATGCTATTAGTGAAAAGACTTTCCTTTTGTCTAATTCTTTGTTTTCCTTTCTGTCCAGCATTTGGCTCAGACTGTGTGAGTTTCTGCTTTTCAAACAATCACGAATACAAGAAATTGCTGTTCAGAAAAAACATTATTTCACGCTTTTTCATTTAAAGAGTCTACCTTGTGTAACTTTAATCACTTTGATATTATTTCTTATCATGCATTTTATTAATTTGCATCATGCAACTGGACATAAATGATATCCCACAATAGGTTTAGTCAGATTTACAGCACAGTACAGCCCTGATCCTAACTTTCAGGATCAGATTTGCACTTGGATAGATTCAGATTCTCTCAATAGTGCTCTGAGTAAAGCTGTAATCTGTTATATATGGACACGAGGAGAGGTAGTCACCCTCTCTTCCCTTCTCTTCCCCTCCTCCATGAGCCATTAAGGGGCAGACAGGAGAATGACGGCCCAGGAGAGAGGAGGAGAAACTCGATCCGTGCTCAGACTGCTGCACTGCCGTTGGAGAGAGAGCCATTGTCAGGCAGCACTGGGCCCAACACAAGGATCGGCCATACAATGATTACAAACGCTTAATAACTAATAAAGTATCTCTACTCGCTACTAAATGCAACAGACTGAACAGAAATGTTGTTACTGTGGTTGCAGTTGGCGCAGCGCACAGCAATTAGTGTGAAATTGGATAACAAAGTGCGTAAAATTACAGATTTGTTGCGATTATGACCGAGAGACACACTAGTTGTTGCAGTGTTGAAGTGTAGTTAGTTACCTATGTGAGCGCCGCAGCAGAGAGCGATGATCAGCAGCAGCAGTGGCCGGAAGCGGCGCACCAGAGACGGGGAGGCGAGGCGCTCAGCCCCGCGGCAACAGCATCCGGCTCTCCCCATCCCCGTCCATGCAGGGCCAGGAGGGGAGAGTGGACAGACCTCCAAAGGGCAAGGAGGGGTGGTGTCCAGGCCTTCTCACTTCTCCTTTTTCTTCTTCTTCTTCTTCTGCCCCTTCTGCCTCACTCTTCTCTCCTTCCTCTCCTCCTCGGGTGCGCAGGGGCATTAAAACACAGCTGCTCCGCGGAATGCAGGGCGGAGGGAGTGGAAAGGCAAAGAGAGGAGGAAAACAAAGTGCAAGCACAAGTCACCCCGACGACACTTTTACTTTTTCCCTGTACAAATCCACACCCCACGTGATTTAGGTGCGCTCCCTCCGCGGTCGGACTTTCGCCTTGATTGTGATCACTCTGTGCTCTCCTCTCTCGTCCCAAACACGCACAATCACATCTCTCTCTTCCTCACCAGGCCGGGGTTTCTCCTCCACTCCTCCCCTTTCACTTTCTCCTCCTCCTCCTCCTCTGCCCCTCCAACAAATCAATAGAGAATCAACCAAACCCTGCTGGCGGAAAACCCGCCTACCACGACTCTCTCTCTCTCTCTC
>NW_023339718.1:829114-847016 GCF_004916995.1 Morone saxatilis
CACACACACACACGCAGAGAGTGACAGCAGTCCACAAAATAATAAAGAGGCCGGAGATAAAAGTTGTAAAACGCTGGTAAGTTGCTATTAAATCACAGCGTATACTGAAGAGAATAATGGGTTTCCGATGCAGTGCTGCCAGGGTAGTTTATTTGGCAGAATGAAAGCTGATGACGAACCAGAGCCTCTTAGAGATCACCAAGTTTCTTTATATGTGTTTTTTTCACCTTGCTAAAGTATAATAATAATAATAATAATAATAATTATAATTATAATAAACTTAAACTTCTTTACAGTGTTTTCAAGAGACACAAGCAAAATAACCTACAAAAAGATAACAATTATTATTTAAATGTAGATTAGGTGCTTTTTTGTGAACATTTTGAGCTTTTGAGCCCCCAAAAAATAAAATCTAAATATATTAAAACCAAAATAATACTTCAATCTGAAGAGTGTATGTTGACTTGCAACTCTTAATACTGCTGATAACTTTTAATGCAGGACTATCCCTCGTTTCCCTCACTGCTATGAAGTTAATGTGCTGCATCAAGCCTTTGATTTCTTGCTGACCAAATGAGTTGGATATTTTTGGGAGAAATTGCCATTAATTGGTGGGTGTTCACTATCATGTGGCTAACTCCATGTTTGAGTTCTTATTTTATGGTTTCTGGAGCCCTCTAGGAATAAACATAACACTTTTAGCTTTATTTCAAATAATTGGAAGGGGTTGTGCACCAACCTTCGTCTGTGAATTTCTTAAGACAAGTTTGTGTCTCTGCCTTTTATATTGGTGGGAAAAAAACACTAAATAGAGAATAGAAACACAACAGAACACAATGTGAAGCCAGCACCTGCGTGACACAAACCAGTACAGACATAACAACACAGAGACACCAAACTGTTCACACTGCAACAGTCATAAATCTGTCCAGTCAAAAGAACAAAACAGCAGAAGGTACAACGAGCAGATGTAAACACCCTCCAGCCATTATGACAGACACTGAACAGTGCATATATGCAAACCAGCCTGTACCTCTGCAATCACTATTGTTCTCTCCACTTACAACTATGATTCATAAATGAATAACTTTACACCCACTTTATGGATGCCTTTAACATGAATTTTAAAACTTTTTATTGCAAAGAGGTTGAACCTGATCCAAACTCCCTTTTTCGACTAAAGGTTATGGAGTTGGATAGGTTTCAAAGAAAGTGCCGAAGCCTCTAAAGTGCTAGATAATTTTTCACTCAGTCTGCATATCAACACTGTGTTTGTTCTTTAAAAGCTCAGTTTGTATTCAGTCAAGAGAGTAAATGTGTTGAAAGCGTGCATGTGTGTGTGCAGAGTTTGCACGCTGTGAGTGTAATCCTCTGCTGCACATACTGCATTCTGCCAGACTGTGCCACCCTGGATTAACTTGTTTGCATGTGTATGTGCATATGTGTGAATGAGTGTGTGTGTGTCCATAATCTTGACTGCTATGCAGCAAACAGAGCTGCTCTGTGACTAATATTTTATGTGCTGTGTGTCATAGCCGGGTAGATTCACTTCAACATGACTCAACTACAGTATACGCTCACATCACTGCCGGCCTTAAGTTTGGTCATGGCTACTCGTTCCCTCCTGATTGTGTCAGTAAAATAAACACACACACAGTCACTATAAAGCTCATGAGGATTTGACAGTAGTGTGGCCAGAGGAGATGATGTGTGCAACTCAAACAGGCTCTGATATTAGATTATATTAGCTTCCTGTTTGTGCCAGAAGCCTCTGATCTCACTCATGAGGAAGTCTGCGTGTGTGAATGTCCACAAGTCAGAAAATCTTGTTGTATCATGATGTTGTATTTTATTGTATGCATGTGTATTTGTACAGTATATGTGTCTTTAAAATAGGCATGGAAGAGGTAAACATACAGGGAAATTACTTCCCAATGGTACAAAAAAAATCTTCTCTCAACCACAAACAACTACATGTGGCATGCATTTTATTGCAGTAATCAGTGATTTAGTATATATACATTACACAAATCTTTCATATGAAAAGATTTTTGCTGATGTACAAAATTGTGAATACAGGACCTTTACTTGTCACGAGTGTGTGACTATTTTCACATTATTATACTACTTTCACTTAGTACAATATGTACTTTCTGCTGCTCAAAACTATAAAGAACAACATTTGGTGACATCTTGAAGTAGTGTGGGATCATGGGACTTCACCACCATCGTTGTCATTGCAGTCAGTTTCTCCTGGTTAGGATTCCTTCAGTATTCATCGTTCAGGAAGTTTTTACCAGGATCAGAATAACCTGCAGAGCTGTCTCTCTCTCCTCTCCAAAAGAAACATACCTGCTGATTAAAATCAATAAAAACACTGAAAGAGTATTTTCATCTTAAAAATCTGTGACATTGTTTGGCAGACAAAGGACGTCCCAGAGGGGCTGCGAGCCGAGCTGCTGCTAACATTAGCTCAGCTTGTTTCTCTGATAATTTAAGATCCCGACAACGATGACCTAAAATCCCTCATCCAGTTAAGATATATAGTTAAAAATGGCGAAGATCTAAAAAGTGTATTATAGAAATGTGGCTTAAAACTGAATAAAACAACAACGCACATACAAAAGGGATGTAACGGTATAACAGACCATCAGTGAAACACACCGTTACTGGAATAAAATTACTGATTTTTCTGGGTTTGAACATTTTTAGAAACATTTGGGATAATATAAATACACAACATAATAAAATATATAACATAGGTCAAGCCAGGGCTCTTTGTTGCATATCTTTTCCCCTCTCTCTCGCCTTCCTGTTATTTCCCTAGGCTATCAAACAAAAGGCCCCAAACAATATTTTTTTGAAAGTACTTTTTCCACCACTGTTGTTCACTATTAAAATGATGTGAATCATATGATCGAGGTTTCACAGTCATCAGTTCTCACCCCTATTAAACACCTATGAGAGATCTTAAACCAACATGCTAAACAGCGTTTTCGCCGCCATCATCAAATATGTTTTCAAAGAATGGTGTCCCTCATCCCTCCAGTGGAGAACCAGACATTTTATGCTTGTTTTTCCCTCAATTTGCCACCCAGCAGTACATCCTGGACACCAAATATTGGGAGAGGAATTAAACAAGCAGCGTTTTGACTATTAAAACAGTCTCTCTGACCAACCTGCCACCCTCTGCAGGATGAAGAACACGAGGTGAACATTTCATTTATGCTAACACTCCCAACACAGAGTGGTTAATTCAATTACATGTGTGCATATGGCGCTTTTTATCACGACTAATTTCATATTTCATTTTAATCACACATCCGTCTACTGACACACACACACACACACACACACACACACACAAACCCAGATAACATGTGACCCTATTCATTGAGTTTAATTCTATATTTCATACTAATTCATTTAATCAATTACACCACAGCTGAGACCTGGGAGCAGAGGACACTGAAACTAACTCACCCCCCTCCATACACACACACACTCACACACACTCACATCTCTACAGAGCTGCTCCACCTTGTTACACATGCATTCACTCACTGAGCCTCAGGCACAAAGACAGCCTGTTTCTGAACGTCCAGCTTGTCTTCACCTCCACACCTCTGCCTCCCTTCTCCACTTCTAGCTCTCTCCACCCCCACCACCCCCCTCATCCCACCCCAACTCCAAACAGCCCGTCATTCAACAAATGGCTCTCGCAACTCCATGTACACCTGTGTATGCACGTGTGATTGTGTGTGTGCCAGAGTATGTAAGTGTTGAGAGTTTGCATTGTATGTCACAGGCTGTGCTTATAGAAAGGTAAGATGTTGCAATGAATCTCTGTAATAATAATCTGTCTCACACACGCACACACACCTACACACACGAAGGAAAAATACTGACTTAAATTATCAAAAGTAAAAAGTAGAATGCCCCCTTTCATAGTGTTATATTATTTGAATATTATTATTAATGTAATGTGTGAGTAGAGTTTAACAAAATAAATTCTGAATATAATTGAGTCTTAAGAACCATATCTTCTTAAAACACAAATTAGATTTGATTTAAAAACCTGCAGTGTAGTAAGAGTACTTTGCTCCTTTTAATTCAAATTAACTTGTCAGAAGAAACAAGTAAAGCGCATTGCAGCACTAGAAATGAAATGAAAATCAAACTTAATTATAGGAAATACTTGACTTGAATTTATTTGCATTGAAAACCTTTTTTTTTAATATTCAGAATATTACTGGTGGCCTTTTCAAGCTTTGAGAAAATAATTAACTACCTTAAATCTGTACTTTAGCAAATGTACTGAGTTTCATTCCACCACTGCACACATAGTATATCCAGTTATTCTCTCTCACTTGTTCTCAGCGCCAGTTACCACAACACACACACACACACACACACACAAATCCCACACACCCAATTCCTGACTCACAAATGGGTGGTAAAGGTAAGTGGAGACTGCAGGTGTGTGTGTGTGTGTGTGTGTGTGTGTGTGTGTGTGTTTATATTCCTGATGTGAGACGATAACATAAAAGATAAAATCCAGGTATCAAAGCCTCTTGTAATGCAAGTGGAAACCCAATCCTATAATAGCCTGTTTGATAGCTGTTTCTCTCCCCGGCCAAACTCATGTTGTGTTTTACTTGAGTTGGCCTTATCAGACCTCCTGTGTCTGCACATTCACTCCACTGTTACAAAGACAAGAGAGTGACTGCGGCTGGTTTAAGGTGCCTCTATGCGAAAAAGTGTCAGAGTGGGAAAGCGAGAGCGCTCATCTTGGGGTCAGTTTATCTTTTTAAATGCTGAAGAGCAACGTCATCAGAGAGCTCAGATCAGTGGGAGAGGATTCCTTTAACGCAGGCCAGAGAGGGAGAGATTATCACATTGATCCTTCTCCCTTTACACTCTCAGCCCCAGTGTCTTTTTCCCAGAGTGGCCCGTTGATGTGCACTGATTGATCGGTACTGACGTAAACTCAAAATACTGTCATGACACTACAGTTTAAAATAGAAACAGAGGAGAGAAATGATGGAAAGGATAGAACACATAATCATGATATGGCTTACTGTTCTGATTCTCCGAACATATTTCTGCCACATTCCTCACTCTAACCATGCTCTTCTTCCTGTTTTTATTACAACGCCTTGTTTTTAAAGCATATATATCGATCAGCCATAACATTATGAGCACTGATTGGAATGAATGAGTGAATAACAATGATTATTTTGTTATTATGGCACCTGTCAGTGGCTGGGATATATTAGGCAGCAAGTGAACATTTTCCTGTCTCCACCACTGAGGAGAAAGCATCGTACCTGGGGCGACAGAGCCTTCTCCATTGCTGCCCCCTCCCTCTGGAACTCCCTCTGGAACTTGTTTGGGGAACTCTCCCCAAACAAATCCGAAAGTGTATTGATCCATCCAACTCTAAACCACTGATCAAAACCCACCTTTTCAGAACTGCTATTAATGATTTTAACAATTAATTATTGTTGACTGTTGTAGATATAGCTATAATTTCTTAGTGTGTTGTTTTCAGCCTTTTCTTTTCCTTTCTTAACTCATGTGAAGTGTCTTTGAGTTTCTTGAAAGGCGCTCTCTAAATTAAATTTATTATTATTAATAATATTATTATTTTATCCTCAAGTTGATGTGTTTAAAGCAGGAAAAATGAGCAGTGTGAGGATTTGAGTGAATTTGACAAGGGCCAAATTGTGATGGCCAGACGACTGGGTCAGAGCATCTCCAAAACTGCAGCTCTTCTGGGGTGTTCCCGGTCTGCAGTGGTTAGTACCTATCAATAAGTGGTCCAACGGAAGGGAAAGAAAGCGGTGAACCCAGCAACAGGTTCATGGGGCAAGCCAAGGCTCCACTGATTCACGGTGGAAGTGAAGGCTGGCCCCGTGTGGTCCGATCCAACCAGAGCAGAGGCTACCTGTAGCTGCAAACTGGCTGAAAAAGTTAATGCTGGGGCTTCCTTCTGAAAGAAAGGTGTCAGAACACACAGTGCTTTGCGGAGTGTCGCGTATGGGGCTGGGCGATCAGCCATAACAATGTGACCACCGGGGTTGGTGATCATAATGTTATGGCTGATCGGTGAAAATACATTAGTGGTGAATATACACAAGTGCGTTTACTCAAATAATTTACTTGAGAACAGTTTTGAGTATTTTCATTTGTTTTACTTTATACCTCATCTTCTGATACATGTAAAAGGAATATATGTGCTTTTTTACTCCATTACGTTTCTTTGACACCTTACACACTGCTAAAACTAATGTGATCCAATGCAGTCACTGCAATATACCTTCATGAAGGTTGTAATGTTGATTTTTTGTTAAAACTGCATGTTCTCTTACTTGAGTAAGACCTTTACTTGAGTAAAGGATATAATACTGTTTCCACCACTGTATTTATCTATACACATGATACGTTTATTTATACAGTTGTTTTTCAAAGAACAAATCAGAACCTGACACATAATATACACGTTCCTGTTTCAGTATTTGGGGAAAAAAAACGCATGCTGGTATTGTTAAGTAAATTATTTGCCCCAAAGGGTGTAACAAGTCAAGTGTGAAGAAATCTCAACTAAACAAACACAGCGCATTTGACAAATTCATACATTATTTCTCTCCTATCTCTTCATCATCTTTGTGTTTACCCTCTTCCTCTGCCTCTTCATTTCCCTCATCTATCTATTTCATCCTTTGTGTAAAAACATCTGAAGCGCACACAGCTGCATCAGACAGCGCAGTGACAACGAAGCCTCTGTTTTCCCCGGGCAAACACACACATGCACACTTGCACACACACAGAGCCGTAAGAAGGAAACAGCTGAAGGATGTAATAGGGCAGATGAGGATCATGGGGTTGCAGTTTGGTTTGGGTCAGGGTGAATGTTTGGCAGCTGTGAGACAAAGACACGCTATTAAAGCTGCTCCCTTCTCGCCTCCAGCTCGCTCTGCAGTGAAACTTGTTTTGTCAGTCAGTTTGCCAGCTAACATCGACGTGCATAAAGCAAAAGCCTTGTGATTCAACCAAAGCTCATTTAGGGATATGAGCCGTCTTTTTGTGTGCATTACTTCCATAAACTGGGGCATTTTCATGATCATGTTGGTGATAATTGTTCATCTAGTTTGAAGGCTGCTTTCCGTGCATCTGCTTTGATCACATTACACACACTGCTCTTTCTCTCTGTCTCTCTCTCTCACACAAACAGGTTACTTTGTTGATGTGTTTCGCACATGCATACACATGTACACACAAGTACACACTGAAGCTTCACAGATATTTTGAGTCTTGCGGCTACAGATGGTCAGCTTCCATCTCCTGCTGGGCCTTCCACATCCTCCAAGTGGTAAACACAAACCCCCCCCTCAACACACACACACACACACACACACACACACAGAAAAGGTATGGGCATCTATAAATCACTCATACTCCAGAGCCATATGTGCATACCTGTCTGTGAGGAAGAAGCCCAAACACAGGTGAGCCCCTCACATTCCAGCAACCTGACAGATATACAGATGGAGAGGGAGAGAGAGGGAGAGAGATAGAGAGAGAGAGAGGGAAAGAAAGAGAAAGCTCACTGCTCTCTCTCTCTCTCTCTCTATCCAGCTGTGAGTGCCTCCTTCTCTTCTCCTCCCCCCTCCCCTCCCCTGTGTTCCCCCTGGGATAGAGTGCTCACAGAGTGGCAGATGGGTGGAATGCATAATACATAGACTATTTGGGGGGCTGGGTCTGTGTCTGTATGTGTGTGTGTGTGTGTGTGTGTGTATGTAGTCAGTCCACGGGGAGTAGGCTGTGGAGTCATTATAGATCTAATGGTTGTGTTTTAGACGCTGCGCCGTGCCAATCTCATTTGAAGTGCAAAAGCCAAATGAGTGTGAAGCGTTTCATTACTCATGCTCTGTGTGTGCACGCTCCCCCTCGGTTCATGCGAGGCAACAGATCAGTGATGCAGTCACAACTTTCTAACTGACATGTGAGATATACGTGTGTATGTGCGTGTGTGGGTGTACATTCACACATGTGTATTTTGAAGGACGTTTAAGGTGGATGCTAGACTGACTGAATTTGAATCTTTTGTTCTCCACAGTTGTGGTTCTTCTGCCTCCCTGCTCATGTAGACTGACTTTGTTTCCCTAATTACTGTGATTACAGCAAGATGAGGCCTATGTATCATAATGTTGTGTAATTAGCACTCGGTAGTGAACTAACAAGGCCTCCTCAGGCATAGGTAATGGATTTTGGATAGACAAGCTGAGCTGAGGCATGACTAATACAGCATGGGTAAGTATAATTAAAGCGTCCTCTCTGGGAGGAGGTTCCCTCTCACACAAGGCAGAAGTTTGAGTAACAATGCATCAGTCGGCATTGTTGTGAGAGAAGTTAATCTAATCAGGAAGAGCAAGGTCTCCCTCTGACCATTTACTTCCTTGGGGGTTAATAGGGATGTGTAATATGTGTACCAAGAACAGATAAGGAACCTTGTTAGCTAATGGAGGCAAATACATGCCACACTGAGAGAGGTAGCGTCGGTTTTAGACAGACAAACAGCGAGGTGGGGGTGGCAGGAGGAGAGAAAACAAGAAGGAGAAAACAGAGTGGGAGAACAATGAAGACAAGACAGAACAAGAGAGAGCTGGCAGGTAGCTGTTCTCTGGAGATTCATTAGGCCTGTCAGAAATGCTGGCTGTGAATATGCTTGCACAGCAAGCTCCTCAGTGGGCACACACACAAACATACACAAACATACACACCAACGCAGGTTGCCGCAGGTGTATGGCGCTCTCATCTGCTGACAGGTAGGGATGAAAGCGCGATAGGGACAGTGGGATTTGGAGTCACACTGTGAAGACAGCAGGCTGGGTGTCTCCAAATGGCTGCTGCGGGAATTAACATATCCTGACTGGCATTAAGTCCTGTGCTTTGTGGCACACAGCATCTCAAGTGATGAGTGAAACATTTATTTTGTGTAAATGTGACTGAGAGAGCTCTGTTTGATTAAGAAGTTTTTTTGGGACTGTAAACACAGCAGCATTGCTCTGTAGTGCAGTACAAGACTTGACAGTTAAGTGGAATTTAAGTGTCACATCACCTCTTTGTGCTCTGCATCTCAGCATGCTGTATACTGGTTTAACTTGACATCTCCCAGTGTGAATGTGCACAATAATATGTTCCTGCTTATGGAGGAAAAAATCTGAGCTGAATTTGTCAATTTGTCTGATTAAATAGGGCTTAAAATGCTGAGTGAGTGTGTAATGAACTGAAGCAGTAGGTAGCATATTATATCAAAAGTAAGCTGCTTGAACAGGAACCAATTTGTACACGAGAGACTCTCTTTCTCTTCCTCTGTCTTTCTCTTTGTGAATAAATCAATGAGTGTATTATGGTTGTTTGTTTAAGGTGAAGAGCTTAAGATAAAAAATTACTAACAGATGATGAAATGACCTGAAATGTATGATGCAATCTGTGCAAGTGGAAGAGTCCTTTGTGTGTATGCGTGTATGATTGCATGCATATGCATGTTCATCTTGGCACAGGAGCGCTGTGTGTCTGGGCTTTGGGCAGCATGTAAATCCCAGCATTTAGGTGGAAGAGAGAATCACCGTCTGATTCCACAGCTGTTCTCACAGCCGTTTCTCTGCCTCAACAGCCTGACCGCTCACAAAGAAATGTTTACTGTACACACAAACACCACACACCCATACAGACTTTCAGACATGCAGACAAATGAACTTGGAGAGCTTACTGACAATGAGTTTTTCTTTGCAGACAAGTGTCCAGTGAGTGAAGTGCCAACCCCCAGATGCAGCCTCTCATCACAGAGAGGACCTCAGTGGGAGATGGAGAGAAACTCCACACCAGCAGCTGGAAGCTAGATGACTGTTCCATGTGTTCATGTCTCACTGGAGATCCATAAAGCCTGGCCGACACAGCCTGGGACCCATCCTGTGTGTGTGTGTGTGTGTGTGTGTGTGTGTGTGTGCTTGAAAAAGAAAGACAGAAAGAGAGAGAAAGACAGAGCCAGAGAACCGCCTTTATGTATTCATCAGTTCCAGCCAAGTATTGTATTTCATCTACGCCCTACTGGCAGTGTACACTATGTAATAATTTATATAATTTTTGTGGCCCCCTGTCTCAGTGCTAGTGGTCAAATAAAAATCTCTTTCTCTTTTTTTTTTCTTATACACATTTTGATTTGGAGTGACGGTGTTTACTTTCACCTCATTTTCTGTGGAAATGATCAGGCTGGTGCTCTGCATCTATTTCTCTCTTTTTTCCGGGGACTCAGCTGTGGCCTCGGGATCATGGGACTATGTTTCCGTGACAACCAGACATCACCATTGAATGCTGACACTAAAATAACAGACTGAATAATTTAGACAGATCCATTTTTAAACAGCATGTCAATTCACATCACTGGCCACAGACACCCTGCTTGGCACCCTGCAGACAAGCCCACCCAGGCCGGGTGAAGGGTGGGGTGCAGTGTCCGAAACTGATTTAACAACAATCTGGCTGTTAGAGCTAGAAATATCCCGAAACAAGTGTGGAAATGAAAGTAGTTGTATAATCTAGGTCAACGTTCCCTATTGAGTTAAAAAGAAAACAACACTGAAAATGTTTAAAATTAATATTTGCATAATGAAAAATGCAATCGTAAAAAAACAACACTGGTTTAGCATTTGAATGTGAAAAGGCAGGAATGAAATCTATGCAAATAATTGGTCAGCAGGGACAGTGTGGGACCCAAAGTCATGAAGTCTGATTTTAAGTCGTGTTTACCAACCACAGGACTGAAGTGAAAGTGTTTGCTTGGTGTTTATGTCACAGGAGATGAAAGCAGCCCAGTTTAATGAACGTAGCACATGGTTCAACGATGAAAGTTCATAAAACGTCATCCATCAGGGATGATATTCCTGTCTGATTTTCTCTTTTTTTTTTTAAAAGACCACATAAATTAGCATTAATGACTGACCATTTATCAGCATGAAGCATTTCTGCAAAATGATAATAAGTCTAATTAATTGAGACTGATTTGTAATGGATGTTATATGAAAAGGAGTTTAACAGCTGGGGTCAGCAGCAGATTTAGCGAAGATACTACAGTTTTATTTCACGTATTATTATTCCTTATTATCATTTATTCCAGCTGAAATGACAAGCTAACATTAACAGCACACACTCCCACCTTTCATCTCCCTCAGATTTCTTAAAAGCTTCCAAATTGTAAGAGGATCTCTTCTATGTTTTATGACAGGTTCATGGAAAAACACAAGCTTTGGGCTGCACAAATAAAACAAGACACAAAGCAAAAACAGACACATACATGTTCACACGTCACACGGTTCCAACTGATGGCTTATTCAGATGGAACCTCGGGCTCCGAACCAAATATTTGCACACATGATTTATCCTGCTTTCCTCAAGGCCTGAGTGTTGAGAAATATTCAGACAATATTTTGTCTGCATATGTGTGTGTGTGTGTGTGTGGAGCTGCTCTCCTGTTATTTTACAAGCTCGTATTCACACCCACATACGCCCAATCACCAGAGGGCTAAACAGAATAACGGAGCAGAGGAGGTTAGGGCCTCGCAGGTGTCTCCTTGCTTCTGTCTTTTTGCCCCTCTCTTACTCACTTCGTCTCTTTTAATTAGTGTCTCGTTATCCTCTCTATCTTTCTCTTTAGATCTGCCTTCATGCAGTTGTTGAACAAATGTTAAGCAATTGTTTTAAGAATCATAAAAATAAAAATACATATCAGCGAAAGCAGAGCTGTGTCTTTAGAACAAGGGGTTTACAGAACAAAATGTTCCTTTCAGCCTGGATGTGCAGCTCTGCACAAATGTAAAGTTTAGCAAGAGTCATACCCACAGTTTATTTTATAGTCTTTTTCAGAAAATATACTGTTTAATATTTGATTCACATTGCATCTGTGCAAAAAAAAAGCTGCAGTAAGTGACAAACATTTCAGCCCCTGTAGACAGTTATTCCTGGGTCCCTCTCATGCTGATCCATGGAAACAAATAAAAAAAATACAATTCAGATGCATTTTCGAAACTTGAAGCAAGTAAAAACACATTAAATATTCTTCCTGAGGACGGAGCTACCACAATTTACACACAATGGACAGAATCTTTATGCAACATCATCATCAATGTCCATCACATCAACAAAACTTCAAGTCAGTCCAGCTCAAAGTCTTTGTTGTTGGGAGACTTTAACTGAAATTTCCCCTTTCAATTCTACATTTCTAATTCAGTGCACAATTTACATAAAAATACCTTCCGGCTTTCTTTCTTTCTCCATTTTTTTTCCCTCTGACATGATATTTTGCATTTGACCTTATTTTACGTTCTGGGATTTTGGGAGAAGAATCCTCCTGACACACCCTGTCATCCCCTCTCCCCCACACACACATACCCTCCTCTCATCCCACCAAGCTTCAGGCAGTGCACCTGGGTACAACTCTTAGACATGCACACACACACACAAATCTGTGCATAGACACATTCCCCCACACGCACATATGCACAACACACAAGGACAAAAACACACAAATGCACACACAGACACACAAACTATGTGTGTCCAGTCCAATCAGGTTGTGTGTCAAACTCAGTGTTTGGGCAGAATGTGCCTCCTAACAGCCGTTGTCAGGAGGTCCCCCATTAGGTACAGCACCATGACCACCTGGGAAATGACACACACGTACATGCACAAAGTGTGAAAACCACTTGAGAGACACGCAGCGGGATTGATCTCCCTCAATGGTATTGATTAGCCTACCCCCAACTCAGATCAGAAGATACCAGCTGTGTCAAGCCATTTGCTTCCTGAAGCGCTTCGTCTTTTGCACGGAAGATGAAAATAATGACGCTGCGAGCTTCTTCTTTCAGAGAAATTCTGCTGGCTGCAAAAGGGCAGGAAGTCCACTGGGAAACGGTTACCTCAGATGAAGGTCGCTCCAAGCCATTTGTTTTAACCTCTGCCCCGGTCCTACTGAATGTGTGTGTGTGTGTGTGCAATCTGTATTATTGTAACTACTCCTTGGGCTTACTGTATGTCTCATGTGGTTGGTATGTGAGACTATATGTGTTATGTGATCAGCAAGTCTGTCAGTGAGAACGCAACCAACCGAGTGTCTTATGTGTTAGTTTTTCGGCAACTTTACATTTGGCATGTACACACTCAAGCACAAAGACACACAGACACACACTCAAATGCATAGCTGGGAGTAACATCAAATTGTTTTTTCACAGCATTTTATTCTGCTACAGGACAGTTGTATAACATTATTGATAAAAGCATGAATACGTTTCTTTTTCAAAGCCACAAGCCAAAGAAGTATGTTAAATGTCATAATGTAAGATTTACTAAGCTTAGCAAAGTTTAATAAGCTGCTCTATTTGAGTTGTTAATTCCAGATATTCCCTACTTTTATTACTATTCTGACTGTGTTTAAAAACAAAATCATAAACTATCCATAGTCTGACACTGCAACAACAACAACAAAAAAATACACAGATATTCTGGAGGCATGGCGCATTAGGCTGTAAATGTAAAATCCATGAAGTGGGCACAGCACATGCATATTTGCAGTTTACATGGCAACGGTAAGGGCGCTTCCAAAAGACTGCACCCAGGAACAGCGTGCAAACTATACCATGGCTTTTGGAGGAACTGCGCTAGTTGCAAAGAAACTCATAAACCTACTATCATTATGTCAGCACATCTGATGTAGCATACATACATCAATAATTGCCTAATTTTGATAAATGATGTTGATAAAGATACAGAAAACTAGAAATACATGGCAAAAAGAGCATATTGTCAAGATTTTAGATGGATCCACCTAGTTCACACCCTGCTGAAACCCAATTTCAAATGTTTGAACCATGAGGAGATATTTGCTGAATTTGACAAAAAGTTGTAGTACTACTGTATTAACTTCTGCTGTTGAGTCATTAGCAGTGTAATGTGATTACTTCTTAAATAAGTATATGTAATTGATTAAATTTTTTAAGTAACTGGCCCAATAGGCTACTGCTCACTCATATTTCAAGGTTTATTTTCTTGAAAAGAAATGGTCTTGTGTAACTTCCATTTAGCATAATTTTATTTTCCTCTGCATCCGTCCATATAAAATATTAATTTTACTGAAATACTTAAAATAACCCCATGTGTAGAAAAACTTACAAAGACTATGTCTGGTAAATACTCTGCAAGAATAGTAAGAACTTCTGAAAGTCCAGCTCCTGTGAACCAGCTTCAGTTTGCGCATAAACACATTTCAGAAGAGGTGAGAATACATGACAAACCCATTTCTCATGTCATTCATTGAAATTGAACCACCTGAGAACTTCAGAAAGAAATAACTATGACAAACTAACATGAGCAACATAAACTGTTTCTTCAAGTGTCTTTGAACAGTCCGATGTTTTATTGCTGTGATGCTTGAAGCACTATTTGCACATTTTCATCATGTGAAGTTTAGGTGTTTTTTTTATGAAAAAAGTGAGGCTTCCTGTCTGAACTTCAGCTCTGCAAACATCCCCCTCTGACAGACTGCTGTTTAGATTCGAGACAGGCATCCATCTCTCTCCTTTCCAACTCAGAAATGTCTCTGCAGTGTCTCTTCTACTCTCCGTCCTTTTCTTTCCTCTTTGCCCTCTCTGTATTTTTTGACAAGCTGGCATGCTCAAAGGGCATTGTCAAAACGTCAAACTTTATAAAATATAGATATAGGGATATATAGAGATGTACGGAGGCCCAGAAAAAGCGGATAGAAGATGAATGGGAGGAATATGAGAGACGTGTTAAAAAAAGAGGGAAGACAGAGTGAGAAAAGAGATATGAGCTCTCTGTGGTAAAAGACAATAAAGTGTGAAAGGTTTTTCCTTTGTTTGATGTCCTCCCCTCGGGGGCTCTGTGACAGAGACCGCTGCAGAGCTCCAGTTAAAAGAGGAAAAATGACAGGAGCCATTTCTCTCTTTTTCTCTCTATGGCCCTTCAGGATGAGGGTTGTCTGTGTATATGTGAGTGTGTGTCAGAGAGTGAGAGAGAGAGAGAGGCAGGTTTGAGACAGACACCGAGAAGCGAAAAAAAAAAAAGAAGAGAGAGGGAGCCCGTTGGGGTCTAATAATCAGGCGCGCACTTGACGGGAGTGTCCTGGAGGATCTTGCGTGGAAGACAGGTGTCCATAGCATTCTGGGGCAAATAGGTTATGTCAGACACATCAGTCACCTCACTCAACACAACACACACCACACACACACCACACACACACACAGACACAGGCAGAGCTGAAATTACCCAGAGACAAAACCCATTTCCTCCTCTTGTACCTCATTACCATGTCACAGCCCTCTGCTTCATATTTGGTTTCGTTTTAAATGTGAAATACTGCTGTGATCAAATAATGAGAGTGAACGGCAACGTGAGTCGCTTTTGTAAACAGTTTACCATTGATTATTCCGCCGCTTATTGTGTTTCACTGTGTTTTCCTTCCAGTTTATAAAAAAGCGAGGCTGGCACTTTAGTGCACAGTAGCATTGGCCGTCAATATTAGCATAATAATAATTCACAAGCTGGAGTTATGGAAATGAAATAAAATATTGTTCTTTTATTCTGCAGCACGCAGCAGTATTCCGCTTAGACATCCAGATATTATACATGACAAATATGAATTAAAGACACGAGTGTGAGCTGGAATGAATCGCACATCTCACAACCTGCCTCTCTGCTGTTTGTTTGTGTGTGAATGACAGTGTGTATGCAAAAGGGTGTGTTTGTGTATATTGAGAAATGTGTGTTTGTGTAACTTAGGCAACCCTGGATCGATAGTTTAGTCTCTGTAATATATACAGGAGGTCCTGAGAAATGGGGAACTGTATATTTGTTTCTGGGATAAAACCAGAGCAGTCAACTCTTCATCATCTGTTTGAGCCATTTCCAGCTATTGTGTGTGTGTGTGAGTGTGTGTGCATGCCTCAGGGTTACGGATAAGGGAATGTTGCGTGCCTCTCTTCGCTGTCCTCCTATTCACCCTTACAGATGCAGAAAAATGAAACTCCTACAGGCCGCAAATACACACAAGCTGCACACACACATACACATATACACACATATGCACATGTACAGACAGTCAAAGAGTGAAGGGTCCCGCAGAGTTCATAAGCTAGTGAATAATAAAAGCTCCACACTGGACCGGGCTGTCTGTCTGCTGTAAAAATGGCCTGTCTGTGACATGAATATGATTTTTGCTACGTGAGTATGTGTGTGCAAATGTGTGTGTGAGTGAGTGTGCTCTCTATGGTAACTAGATGAATTATTCACTGTTTACTGATGAGAAGGCATTTAGGTTCCCAGGAGTAGTGCTCAGAAGCAGGCCTCACCTCTCTCCTCTTGCCCTCTCTGTCTTTATCGTTCTCCTCTTCTACTTCACTCTTTCCCACTCACTAGCATCACACTTTCATCATCTCTCTCCATTAGTGGAGCTGTTGGTTCTAACATCACGCCGTGTGGGATAACAGCCCTGTTGCAAGAAATATGCAAGTTTAAGTCTCTCTTTGCCTTCAACTCCGTATCTCTGCCTGTCTGATCGCACTGACCTAGTTGGGAAACAATGTTCTGATGGTAAAATCTCTGTTATGATGAACACAGTAGGAATCCATTTGCATGTATTATAGAGGGATGGGATTCGTCTTAGCTGAATTAGCATCAGTTCAGCGACTAGACGCAGACATACAGATATACCCACAGAAATAAGCACAAATCACTGGAAGCCAAGTTTAATCTTACACACACAGAAATGGGTACACACAAACGCACACACACATATTCACAAAGGCTAAAACACAGTTAATACATCCACTAATCAAGCTCCTATTACCAGGAGGAGGCTTTCACACATGGGTACCAAACTCCCTTCATCTAATTGGTCCGCTGAGAAAATCGCTAAGCTGTTCACATCTGCAGGGATACATACACACACACACACACACACACACACACGTGCAAATACACTCACACACACATATATGCGGTCACTCAGAGCCAATCAGTACATAGCTCCTTGGGCAATGTGCACAGTTCCATCCTTCCCTTTATCCATCCTTTATCCTCTGGTTCATCCCTCGCTTTCAGCTCCATCGGTCCTATTACCACAGCCAGGGACCCCAGTCCCTGGAACAGAACCTCAACAGACACACACACACACACAAATTCAGCACACTTAACCACAGCCCAGCTTCCACCATAAGAAAACTAAGGGTCCAAGCTTTTTTAGCCTATTGGTATCTTTCCTGTGTGTTTGTGATGTTTTTGTATGTGTGTGTTTGGAGTTGGGTGGTTTCCCATCCGGAGCAGCCGTTGTGCTGCTTATTAAACAAAGCCTGTCTAAAGCTGTCCTAATCCTTTCCCATAGCTATCCCTGACTACACATATAGACACACACACACAGATTTCCGCACAGTTGCTGAAGTCCAGTGCTCAGCAACACATTCTGTCCTCTGTCAACCCCAGCAGATCGAGGGAGGAAGAGAGAGAGAAGTGGAGGGAAAGGAAGACTTAGTTGAACACTTTCATACACACACACACACACAGAGAGAGAGAGAGAGAGAGAGTATATACTTTCTTTAGGGTCTGGCAGCTAGTCGCCCATCTGGGACTGAAGATAACCCTTGCTGGTGTACGAAATAATGTGCAGGGTGTGTGTGTGTGTGTGTTCGGTGGTGTGTGTGTGTGTGTGTGTGTGTGTGTGTGTTAGGGGGATTATATGTGCTTTAGAACCCCCTGTACCCTGTAGCATCAAACCAGCACCCATCACAGCTCTACCAGCCAAAATCCTGCATCAAAAAACATTTTTACT
>NW_023339718.1:847031-849785 GCF_004916995.1 Morone saxatilis
ACGTGGCACAGATTACAGTGCTGATGGATAGGGGCAAATGAAGAACTGCCTTTGGACTAACAGCGCAAGATTTCAGCTCATTCTAGTTGCGTTTTTTTAGAGGATTGGCCTACTGGAAATCTTGGCTGGTAAGCCAAACACCAAAGTTTGCAGCTGCAGCAAGAACCAACCCTGGCACATGGGGCACCAACTTCACCAGTAAAGGCGCCAGGGTGCCCCAAGTCTGCCAGTCTTGAACAATTTATACAATATAGGATACAATAATAGCATACTTCTCAATAATGAAGCTATTTCAAGTCTATTAAGCCAGAGAAGTTGTGCAGGTTGCTCAAACTGAGAAACACATCTGTGTTCTTTTATAGGGTATATGTAGATGATCTATTATTAGATATTCTCTATTCTATTGTTTATTTTACAGTAAAAAAAAACATATATAAATATACTGCACAAACAACAAACATTTATGATGCTCAAGTTATATCAACACCAAGCTCCATGGCAGTGACACCCAGTTTTGCACATTTGTGGGACTGAACCTGTGATCTGGGCTCTCGTCCATTCAAAACACATGATGTCAGTGTGATAGATTCATCACATTTCAGCTGCGCCCCATATGTTGCTGCCTGATCGGCATCAACAGACGCTGCAACAGAACCATCCAGACCTGCCTTATCAGAAAGGTGTCCGACTTGTGAGGCTGCCAACACTATTTTTCCTGTTTGAAAGGCGAGTGAAAGGAGACAGAGACACTAAAAGTCTTCCTGTGCAGGAAATGAACACACAGTTCTATATGTTATCAGTATTAGATTAACAATTTGTAATTACCAAGTAATTGTACAGGTCATATAGCACAATGAAGCCATTAAGATAACCTTATTGTTTCCTAAATTGACGCTTAGTGCTGACAACTAGCTCTATAAAGCTAAATGGTTAGATCTAGTATTAGATTGTAAATGTTTGCATCTTAATTAACTTTAAAAATGGTCAACTGAATGAGCTTACTTGAGAAATCCATACAATACATGGGAGCAAGCAGAAGATAAGCTCTAGGAAATTAAAGTCCGGCAATGTTAATAGATTACTACTAATAATATACAAAGAAGCTTGATTATGACGATTGATTCAGGATTTATTTGTCTTTATCTTTGGCTCGTGCAGTGTCTGGAATTAATTCATTTGCGCAGGTTCATTCCGATTCATTCTTCCTGGCTGACAATTGTTGAAAAATTTCAAGCAAAAATGGACAGAAATGGCAACATTTACATAGTACAGGGACTGGATGAATTTGTGGGTAATTCATTCACAAATTCCCAGGACAGACTCGACAGACAGTAATGGAAGTGTTAACATGAAGCACACGTGTGAGAAACCACATATGGATGATTTTGGTCTTCACACCATTAACATTTAACCACTACATTCATGAAGCAGCTACACTAAAACCCTGATTTATCAATTTAACAAACTCACTTACTAATGTTTCATTTACATAATACAGTACGATGCTTGCCTACATTCAACTATTCAACGAAACAAGAATCTTTACTTCGATTTTATTCCTATTATTTCACCTTGACAGAGAGGAGAGTCTGTGGACTGCCTGACGCCTGATAAGCAAGTCATATCTGACATTACATATAGTTGTATTTACCTTACTGTCAGCTGGTGTAAGTGTGTGTGTGTGTGTGTGTGTGTGTACATAAGTCTCAAATGCATGTCTGTAATGAGGCTTGTGTGTTTGTGGCTGATTGCTCACTAAATGTGTGAATGAGACTGGAAGTGTGTCGACATCTTTGTTTGTCCACAACTGTTTGCTGTGATATTTCCAGCTCTGGTTTGTGTGACCACAGCACACTGTGACTTTGGTGATAATTGCAGCCCACACACACACAACCGCTTGGAGGTGTGTGTGCGTGCATGTGTGTGCGTGTGGAAAGGCAACTTTGACCAATAGAGATAATTACCTCAAAATGCATCTGCACTCTCAAGTCATCACTTATGGAGATTACAATCCCCGGACTAGTTTCATGCATTAATACACACACACACTGAAGCAGGGGTGATTTGACAAGGGCTGGGGCTGTTTGAAGAGCTGCTTCACACATCCCAAATAATTTCAATGCATCTCAATGAAGAGTCATGGAAGCAGCTGTCAAAAACACATACACACATTTTACACACTCTCACACTCTCTTCAATGGGTGTGTGCTGTGTGTGTGACCGAGAAGAGTATGGCCACGAGCACCTCTTTGTTTCAAGACAAAGAGCAGGTCAAAAAACATCATTAGTCTGAAGCTGCAGGACTCACACCCTCACACACACACTTACACACACAGTTTTACAGATGCTAATACTATTGCCAGTAGGGGTTCTGGGCCCCAGTGAGACTCCAAAGGCAATCACTGAACACACAGGAGGAAGAGCATCGCTTCTCTTACACACACAGTAGCAGCAGCATTTACAACCCCAAAAAGCAGGCCATTGAATTTTTATACAAATGGCAAAATAAAAAGCAGAGGCAAAGTGAAGGGGAGGTGGAGAAAAAGGAAGAGAGAGAAAAATTGTGTACACATCTATTGTCTGGCTTGTACAAAGCCACAAAAGGGAGCCCTCACAGTAACCTTGACTCACGAGTCAAGGCATAAATCACTGTAAATTGTGTTTGTTCGCACTAATCCAGCCCTGGTGTGGTGTGGAACAGTGCAGTCAGCACCTATAGTATGCGCACATAACCTCTCTCTCTCTCTCTCACAC
>NW_023339718.1:849826-858578 GCF_004916995.1 Morone saxatilis
CACACACACACACACACGGTAACCTGACCTGTGTCCTCTCTAAACTCCTCTGAACTGACATCAGCTTCACGTAAAGCTCTGACATCAGCTTTTAGAGTCCAGAATATCTAATAAAACCACTTCTGTGTCTGGTTAAAAACATTTAGAAAGAATAGTTGCTCTTTTGCCTCAGCTGTTATTGATGTGATGCACTTGCAGTATTACCATACTGCAGCCAGTAATAAGACGCTCTAATGTTCACACCCACTCATTAAACTCTCTTCTCTCACACTTTTCTTTATTCTGTCGTTCCCTCTCTCTGCATGACTGCATGGTGTAATCCCGGTCGGGTCAGAGGAATGTTCCGGTGTTTTTCTGGTGTCTGAGCCTGTATACACACACACACACACAAGCACACACACACACACACACACACACACACCGCACATGGAAAGCAAAGGACAGCGGCACCGACACATGCACACAAAACGAGGTTGTGCTGCTATAAGCACCACAGAGCAGAGCGTCAGGGCCGAATGGAAAACCACAGGAGAGGGGTGATGACAAAGAGATGTTACACCTCTCCCTTTCTCCTCCTCCTCCTCACCCGATTCTCCTCCCATCCCCCATCGTTCATTCCCAGGCATCAAGGTCGGGCCGTGTTACAAATGAAGCACTCCTCCACCCCTCTTCCATCCACTCTATACACACACACACACGGGCTGATGAACGCCCGCTGCTGTAATTCACTTCTTGCTGTGACATCATTAATACGACATACTGTCCACAGTGACATCATTAATAAGAGCCAGGGTGCTGACTCTTCCTTAATGGCTCTCTAAATATGACAGGTTTGACATATTGTCCATGTGGTGGTCCTATGCTTGTGTGTGTGTGTGTGTGTGTGTGTGTGTGTGTGTACATGTCTAGCAGAGGGGCCTGTGCATACACTGGTGGTGATTTACACTGCAGGCTGCTGTTTGCAGGGTGCAAGCAAATGTCAGCCAGAGCTGGCTCCCTGTCTTTTTTAAGCAATTAGGGAAACGGTTTCTGTCCCACCCTGCGACACATCCTCACACACCTAGACACAAACACAGACAGAAGCACACACACACACACACACACACACACAGACTCCTAGTTTCCTGGTTGATGGCTTACACTGAGCAGAAGATGGATTCTGAATAATTAGGGAGATAATTGCCCAGGCAGGGGAGAAAGAGAAGATCAATGGCTGATCTTTGAACGAGTTTGCCGTGTGTTCTTGGGTGTGTGTGGGGAGGGGTGGAAGTGGGAGGGTAAATATATGTATCGATGGGCTACATGTTCAGTTTAGGTGTTGCTGTTTTAGACCGTAGAAATGTCAATAGAGGCTAAAATGCCACCCTTGCACTGTTAAAACAATCTGGCTCAGTTATACCATAAAACGTACCACATACTCTCCAACAGTGCCCTACATAATAATGTATATAAATAGAATAAATATATATGGCAGTAAAAATGATGGTCAGTGATGGTGGTACAGAAATGAAAACAAAATGTGTTTTGAAGTAGTGTGCACATAAAAGGCAATGCTTGAACGGAAGAGCTTTTCATCCTGTGTCTTTGTTCAGCCCAACATCAGTAGAAACAGACTTCCTTGCCTTTGTTTGGCAGAGAGGAGAGATGGAACAGAGAAGAGAGAGATGCAGGTGGGGGTGCAAGTGTGGCAGGTCAGACTGCACCTGCTAAGCAACGGATATATTGTCATGGCAAGGCTTCATCCCGTTGTTCTGTCTGACACACACACACACAATCACACACAGACACACATCTCTGACAAAAGCTTGATCACAGCTTTCTGCATCCTCTTAAACTTCTTCCAAATCTTTGTCTCTCTCACGCTCTCACTGATCTCGTTCTGCGCTCTTCCTCTCCCCTCCTTCCTCCCTTCTCCTCCCTCAGACAAAGGTGAGCACACGTCAGACTGACAATCAGACTGGAGCTCAGAGCATGCATATAATTAGCACACACATACACGACGCACACTGACATACATGATGAGTTGCCTACACCTCCCATGGCAGCCAAACAATGAGGCTCACTGACATTCATCTCCATCATATTTATCTGCTGGCAGACTAGACAAACGCAGTCGCCCCTGCTATCTGGGAGCTCTTTTCTTCTCATTTTCTGTGTACCATGCATTTACATTTTATTCCTGTAGCACGGCCCTATTCACAGTCTCCGAATTTAGATTCATTCGTTTATTATCTAGGCTACCAACAAAGGCAAACAACTGGGACAGCATCACTGTCATCACTATTAATAGAAGTTCCTCTGCAGTGCATAAGGGTTATAATAATATGTGGAGCAGACGCAGAGAGGAAAACCCTGATGGAGGAGGAAGAGAGGAGGGATAAGAGATATATTAAAGACAGAGGGGGCAGCTGTGGGTGTAATGCTGTACCAGATAGGCAGGCAGGTCAAAGCCTGGACTCGTCAGTCGCATCTCCATATGAAAGGAGCTCTGTGCCACTCTAAACACTACGTATGCATTTGAAATGCAGCTCAAACACAGGACTGAGAATTCATCCACCGCTACATGTGAGTGTGTGTGTGTGTTTAAGCAGGTGCTCAGAGGACAAATAGTAATCAATCTGAATTCAACTAGTCCTGTCTCCACCTGGCACACTACATATACACCAACACACACCAACGCCATCCCCGAAAAGGACGGGTCATTTTTTTAAGCACCCATCGAGCCATGTCATGCTAATAACAAAGGAACCGGAGCTGTGATAACTAGGTGTCCGCCCTTTTAATCACAGCTAAACTGATGTTAAGCAGTGACGTTATGATGTCTAAATGAGTTTTTCACAGCATGCCACCTTCCATGTTTGAATTATAAAAGAGAAAATCTCCAGCAGCGCAGGCCTGTCTGTCTTTGTGTCTCCCTGTCTGTCGGTTGATCCATGATCTCAGACTGGAACGGTGCAGCTTACAGTAAAGCTGGCAGCTGAGTGACAGCTTAAGTCAAAAACATGAAATATGTTATGTTTCAGCACCTCCCCACAGACGACACCCTGGGGAAGGATAGTTAACTTTAATGGTTTGTTTAGTTTGGAGACGTTTATGTGTGTGTATGTGTGTGCATGAGCCTGTGTGTGTTTATTTTGAATCGTGGGGGCATTAAAATTGCAACGGGGCTGTGTGGGCTGGTGACTTCACGCTCAGTTAATTGGCCAACTTGGTTATTTCCGTGCAACACTTACTTCCACAGGCAGACCTGGATCTACCACACACACACATATATAGAGACACACACCTGCTAAAATCTCAATATAAACATAAAGTTTGCCTTTGCCAGATGTTACTTTCTCCATCCAAGTTTTAATAGCTAGACAGATATCTATCATGAGTATGTGTACTGTAAAAATGTTTTTTAAAAAGTATACTCATGCTGTGTGTAGCTGAACATTTTGGAGAGAAACACTTTAATGTAATCGTCAGGTACTTAAATGACAAGAAACCACTTTCTAACCTAAAAAATACTAAAGAAAATGACAGAAGAGTGTACAACCACCACAGCCAATAGCTCCCTTCTAGCTTCAAAAAATGTTTTATGGATCCAAGCATCCTGCTGGGAAACTTTATTCATTCAGCTCCAGAGGCATGTAGCACATTTACTTTTCAGAAGCTGAAACATTTTCTGCGAAATGACATATCTGAGTTTTAAACAGCACGAGTAGTTTCACAGGAACCTCTATCAAACTTGATGGGGAAATAGCTTTTTCAGCAGAGTAATATAACGTGCATGGATGACTGTGTGCACATAAAGCAGGAAAAAATGGTAACCACACACAGTGACAGAAATGAGAAATAACACCATTATGTCTTCGCAGAAAAACACAGAGGGCCATAATGGAATAATCTGCTAAACACATTAACTAAACATTATACTGTCACAAGGTGGTTGATATGCTATTAACTACTACCACTATTACAGAACTGTAGGGGTAGTATGATCATCAGTAGGGGTTCTGCTGCTGTAGACGTAAAAGTCCTTGTGGATTTATACACACACACACACACTCACAGTGTACAGTTTATGAGGTGGTTGGTTTTTGCCTTTTTCTGTCCATAAACAGATCTGTCAGAGCAACAGAACACAACAGACTGGCAAATCCAGTTATCCACCATCCACAGAGGAAATGACCTGGACCAGGCCATCTGTGAGTGAAATGTGTGTAAGAGCGTGTATCTGTATGTGTGTGTGTTTGTGTCTATGTGTGTTTTAAAAAGAGCAGAATGGGGTGAATATAAAGCAAAAGGCAGAGAGTTTGGCGCTGATGCTCATGTGTTATTCATGAGAGCGCAGAGAATTTGTGGAATAAAAGCTCTTTCAAACATTAAGCAAAAGAGAGGACAGCAAAGTAAGGAAGAGTAGGGGAAAAAAGCAGCGAGGCTGAAAGTATGACTTCACTTGGCTTTTTGCTGTTTTATCTCTCTCCCTCGATCTTCTACCCTCTCTTTTGTTTCCATTCTGAGGCTGTCAGACGGAAGACAGCGATGTAAGGGACTGAAAGAGTCCCACACAACCAGAGGAAGAGGAGAGAGGCAGGGGAAGAAAGGGAAGCAGACAGGGGGAGAATTTGAGCAGTGGAAAGGAAAGGCAAAGGACAGGAAAGAAGAGGAGGTAAACTGGGGTTGGATAAAAGATTGAGGTGATAGGAGAGGGCTGACGGAATGAAGAGGAGGCTCAGGGAGGCAGATGGGCTAAACGAGGACAGTGTAATGATCCAGGTGCCACATCTCAGGATAAAAGTGGAGCAGGAGAAACATGTCGCTGTTGTCTCTCTGATCCACTGAGAGACAATCTGACTGACTGACATTTGAAAAGGAAACACCAAATTGGCTCTATTAGCCTTTGCGAAGGCTTATAAATGGAGATAAACAAACATTACACAATGTTGAACAAACACAGTGCATCTAAATATGCAAATGCTTAAGAAAAATATATGCAAAAAAGACCATGTCTAATCAATGACAAACATTGCATAGGTTAATTGTGCAGTGGGGACCAATGGATTATACCTGTGCATTAATAACAAAATTACTGGCCCCTATTTTTTATGAAACATGGAGGAATGATGCAGTTTAAAAAAAAAGTTTATTTCAGAGCTTATCTTGTGCCTTTTTGAGCAGCTGTAATAAATAATTACTAATTAATTAAATTCACATTAGATTCCAGCAATTAATTTTTTTCTCCCCCATAATGGAATTTTTAATTGCAGTGATTGGTCCCAAGTGGTTGCTGCAGGGCACATGTTCATGACAAATGTTCTTATTAAATTTTTTCCACATGTGAAACTGCTGGTAAACGCGATCAAACGCACAGTCACCAAACACCAACAACGTCCTAATGCAGCTTTCATTAAAGGGGAACTGTTTACAGATCTTGGGGAGTACTTCTGCATGTGTGAGAAAAAGTTGCATAAAGCTTTTTGTGGAGAAAATCTGATAAACTGCCTCAAGTGACACTTAGTGTTGGTTGGGCCTAAAGACTACTAGTTTGAAAAAAATTTAAAATCTAAGGGTGTGGAGTGAGAGAGTGATCTTACCAGACCTCTATAGCCATCTTCGCTCGAGACCAGAGGATCAGGGCTAGTATCTACTCACATAACACACAAATCTCTGACCAAGCAGGTGGTGAATTTGCATTGTAACATAGTCGACAAGAAAAAATCTCAAACGATACATTACAATTTCATTTTGAGAACAGATTGCTCACCTAGAAAATTATATCTGATGAAAGCCAGACACTCGGAGTTGCAGACATTATTTTGCATGAGGTACAGGGATGTCGAGGTTTTTAGATTTTGGAAGTGTCTGTCATATATTATGTTCTATTAAGTTTCATTTTTGTTCTAATAAATTTGATAACAAAAAAGATTTTGACAAGATAGAAGAATGCATGGAAGAAAAAAGACTATCTCTGGTTCTTAAAAGTCCATTGTGTAGTGAAAAGGCCATATGTACAGCTAGTGTTTAGTTTCTACTGTAGAAACATGGTGGTTCAACATTGCAGACCTGAAGGAAGGCAGACTTGCAGTGTCTGTAGATAAAAACGGCTCATTCTAAGGTAAGAACAACTCAACAGTTACTATATTCAGGTCATTACACACTAATGAAAACATATTTTATATTCCATTTCTGCCAATAGATCCTCCTAAATGTTACACACTGAACCTTGAATCTTTTTTTCAAACTATCCATCATGACTGACAAAATAATAGAAGAATGCAAGAAACTGTTCAAATAGTAATTTAAACAAATATCAAGCCAAAGGCACCTTTTTAAATACAAAAATAGAACAACTAGTGTCTGTAACAGCGAATGAGGGAACCTGTTTGCACAATAGTGGCAAATAAAATATAAAATAAACTGTTCTGCTTCAGGCTGTGTGGACCATTTTTCCATCTCACTACCACCAACAGGCTATTGAGTGCACTAAACTTGCGTCTGGAGCGCAGCGAGAGTGTGTCTGTGAGGTCAATCCCATAAAAGTGCACCAGCAGGTGCCTGCTACAGTACATCACACAGAATTACGCATTCAATCATACACACAGACACGCACGTAAATACACACAACACACATGCATGGTTGAGCTGATACATCGAGACGTCTGACTCCAGAGCTCGCAGCTTCTAAGTGCTGATCGTTTCCTTAAATCACCTCTGAGAGAGAAAGGCAGAGAGACAGTGAGACTTCATTCTTTTTTCCCCTTTGCTCCCTTGAGAGTGTGCTAATAAAGATCAAATAAGATGTTGTGTTAGACATAAGGGTCAACCATAACAGATATTTACACCGTTCATGAAAACACAGAGGCAGGACAAACGAATGTAGAAGCTCCAGACTCTCTCCAGATGTCTGTCTGATTAAGATGATACACTGTTATGCTGCTTGGTTCTGCCAGGGGGGTCTGGCGAAGACTTTACTACAAGCCCTCTGATTGGCTGGCCTCTGGGTGACCTGGAGCTGCTGGGAGTCTTGAGTTGTCAGACAGACTCTGAGGAGACCTGCACATGTAGTGCTATGATGCTCTGAGGTTACAGGAACAGTGTCTTAGTGGTTGTTGGAGATACCTTTGCGTCGTTTTACAGATCGGCAAAAAAGTAGGCCAAGTGCATGGCTGGCGTTGTTGGGGTAAAAGTGCATCATTGTAATCTTGGTTGTTTGTGTGGAAAATGTGCATGTGCAGCTTTTCTCTCATCTCAGTGCTTCCAGGTGGATCTACGCTGATTTGTACACCTCCTACTACTCCTCCCTCCACCTCCTAAACCAGCTGGAAGACACACAGTAGTCCAGCACAACCTCACCTACATTTAAAAGACATAAACATGCCCACTGATAAAAGCATTTATCTGACATCTTCAACAAAACCAAAAAATAATTATTTTATTTTTGGCTTTTATCGCTTAACAGAGCCCTGACTGTCTCTCTGACTGGTTTGTTTCAAATGCTGACAGGAAGCCTTTAAGTGCTTCAGCTGAACCAGAGGCCATCAGTAAATCAAAGGAGATACACATATCTGACAACACAGACACAAATGTCAAATAACAGGAGGTGGCAGTGAACAACCTCAATATGTCATTGCAAACGACATCATTATTAGTGCCAATACAACAAGGCTGTAACACAACCCCCAACGCCTCCACCAAACCTTACACAAACAGAAATAGATAGATAAATAAATAATAAAAAACTAAAAATCTATTAAAAGCCAGACTAAAAAAGTAAGTTTTGAGTTTGTTAAGTTTATAACAGAAGAGCAATGTGATGTGTGTGCGTGTGCATGAATGACGGGCATTGTAGGTGATGCACCCATGCACACAATCAGCTCAGACCTCAGGAAAGCAGAGAACCAGTTGAACTGATGCCACTGATCCAAAATACATGAAGGATAGATGGGAGAGAAATTGTTACAATGCAATATTTAAGCATCTTCCCCAAAGCCCTAATGGGATTCTTAAGATGAACGACCTTTCTGTTTATCTACATAGACCTAAAACCATAATATATGCAAATTTTAAGTCTGTTTGCGAATTACTGTATCACTCTGTGTCGACCGCGTCATGCTGTTTGTACCTGCTGTTCGTGGACAGGTACATCTTTGGGAAAAAAAAATAAGTAACAGTAAGTAATTATGCTGCAGTAGCAACAGGAGTTCTGTGGAATAAACAAAGGCAGAAATGGGAACTTAGCATAAATAACAATGACCAGCATGACAAAGTAAAACCCATAGGACACAAAGAAACAAACATAAAGAAACTGAAAATGAGGAGGAAAAAAGAAAATTTTTTATAGCAAAATGTATTGATCTCTAGGAAGTGCAATGCACTCAGCAAAGACCACTTACCACCATAAAACATGGACTGCCACTGTCATACTCAGTTATGGATCATGTGACTGTGCCGTTACAATGAACATTGTTGTTTGGTTCTGAAATTGCAGCATTGTTAATGCCAGGTATTCTGACAGGGCTGAAAAATAATTATGAGAATTTCTGGCTGCAGAGAACTCAACACACTGCCATATTTTTTGAAGCATGATATTAAGTAAACAGCTTGTTTCTCCATCCATCTACAGGTAGACATCTCTATCTATTCATCAGTCTGCCCACCTGACAATCCATCTTAACATCTGAATAACATTCATCCATCCATACATCCAGGTAAACCTTCATAGAATCTGTCCATCCATCCAGGCAGGGAGCTGTTCTCCCCTGGG
>NW_023339718.1:858600-858754 GCF_004916995.1 Morone saxatilis
GCCTGAACTATATAGGCTTCTCTGACTCTCCTGAGATGCACACAGACACTTACACACACATCAAACACTGCATAAAATTGCATGTATATCGGCAGTGGTGACCTAACCGATGCCTCTGCTACATTTCTATCTCCTAGATGCCACGTTTCTCTTA
>NW_023339718.1:858816-861151 GCF_004916995.1 Morone saxatilis
TACTTATTATTAATACGCAATTTCTTTATTCAAATACTCTTTTCCACTTCCATATAAAACCTCTTTGTTGTTCCTTTTCATAAGTCCCTCTAAACACTGGTTATTTCTTTCTCCGTGGCATCCTTTTTTGCCTTTTTCTTTCTCTTGTCTCTAATCTCTCTGCCCCCCAGCCCGTGCCTCCTTCTGGCTTTCCTTTCAATACTACAATCCTGTGGTTTTACTCATTTTTGCATTTTTCTCATTTTTAGTCTGTAATGTCATGCTGCCCTGTAGTGAACGTCTTTGTGTAAATGTGTGCAGTGTGAGGACAGGATGCCTGTGACAGAGAGAGGCAGACTCAGAGAGGGAGGAAAAAGTAAATTGTGATCTGCACAGATGGAAGGACACCTGCTCTGTAGTGGTGTTTTCAGACGCTCCCTCTCTCTCTCTTTCATGCCCTCATGCATGCGCACATACACACACAAACATACAGTTACTTCAGAGAGGCAAACCTGGGCACAACATGAAGGACCATCCTCCTCCCATGGTGCAGAGTGACGGATGGGATGGGGAGAAATGGGAGAGAGATAAAACAACAATATGGAGCCATAGAGGCAGGTCCAAAAGTGGGGAAGAGGGGAGTCACAGAGAGAAAGCGGGGGACAGACAGGGAGTGGTTCACACATTTGGCGAGTGAAACTAGCTGTGATGAATCCAGCAGAGTGGCCTTATCTGTGTTCAGTTGTGTGTTTGCATGTGGTGAATGTGGTAGTGTGAGGCTGAGAGGGAGCAGTTCTGCGCAGCTAGAGGGCAGACAGGGAGAGGCATGTATTTAGGCCAAGAGGCACTCAAGGTCTGGCTGTGGCCGGACCTGAACCTGAGCTGTGTTCGGATACTTGCGGTGCCGTGTTCGAGGTCCAGAATATATTTAAATAAAAGTCATATGAAAGACTTAACATTGTTCTGTGAGGAAAGATGAAAGGCGACAAACATGTAACCTTGACTGTGATTTAGTCAAGAGTATTTTATTTAACATCTGGCTAAGGAAAAGAAACAAAACCCATATACTGGAGGCTGATGCTCTCCATCCTACCCCAACACACATACAAATGTGTCATTTTGTAGAGATAATACCCGGGGCACAGCATTTTTTGGAAATTCTGTACTCTATATTTGCTTTCTTGCCGAGACTTAAGTGAGAAAATGTATACCACTCTCTTCTCTGGATCCAGAAGACAGTTAGCTTTGCATTACAACCGGAAACAAGTAGCCTGCTCCTGTCCAAAGGGAACAAAATCTACCAACCAGTACCTTGTCCAGGAATATTGGAGTCTTGGCCATGACTTTCTGTAGTCTCCACTGGTTGCCAAGGCATGTACAAATTACAAGTTGCAGATTTGTTATGATTTTGTTGAGTGGTATACATTTGCTCATTTAAGTCTCGGCAAGAAAGCAAATGAGTGTACTTCCCAAAATGTCAAACTTTTGCATGAAAGTCTTATTCTGAAATTGTGTAACTCCTTTAAGTAAGCAGGATCCATAGATCTGAAAGGCTGTAGGCTGTTGCAGCCCCACTTCAATGTGCAATTTTTACATAAGAATGTTGCACAGCGCCTTTGAAAGTAGAAAGTTGGCATCAACATGTGAATAATTAAAGTTTTCATTTACATTTTGCATTTTTCAAGTGGAAAAAATATGAGGGCTTCACTCAATGAGAAAGAGGAGGACTCAGAGGAGGAGGCGCGGTGAATTTTCAAACAATACATTAGTTCTAGGAAGAGATAGGGCAGTACAGCCCAGCAGGCAAACACACAGCAAAGCCTGTTACCAGCAGTTCAAATGAGGTTCCTGACACCATGCATGTCAATGAGGAGAGGCTGAAGCCCAAGTGTGTAAAACTCACACAAATACAGAGACACGTGTGGCGCACATACACACAGACCACATAAACAAGAACACACGCGCGCGCAGAAATTCTGGTAACTCACAGAAGTACCCACAATTACATACACACATCACAATCTCATTTTATTCACTTATGAGCAGATTCACTATAACATAGCCTACAGGTGTCATTAACATTTCAAACATGGAAAATTATGCAAACACCGTGCCACACTGTGGGGGCAAGCAGCTCTGCTCATTTAACACACTCCTCCAGCCGCTCAGACGGAACCGTTTTCTCATCTGTCAGTGTTCCACGACTTTCCGAAAACAAACAATCTTGTCAACATCATGCACTCTCACATTTACATTAACACACACCCAGACATGTGGGGGGCAGAGACAAACAAAAAAAAGCATAGCTAATGCAGCTAAGGAAAACCGATTTCAGAATAAACACACACACACACAC
>NW_023339718.1:861211-861405 GCF_004916995.1 Morone saxatilis
CACACACACACACATCTCACACATGAAAGATGGTATCAATGAACATTTTCAGCTCCCATCATCTTTTCTGACCCTCATGGATAGTCTGTCCAGTCTTGTGCTCGGCAAAACCAATCTGCTCTTATTTCATTTCATCCCAATCTATTCTTTTGCTTGGGTGAACTGACCACATAGTGGTGTGTGTGTGTGTGTGT
>NW_023339718.1:861505-866858 GCF_004916995.1 Morone saxatilis
CACACACATACACACATGTACATGCACAAACACACAAACACAGATTTGTCTTGATATTTTTGCGAGGACACTCCATTGAGCATACCCATTACTTATTCCTCATCACTGCATAAACTCGGAGGAATAGTTCAACATTTCGGGAAATACTGTTATTTGAAAACAGCTACCTTGGCTCTGGCGAAAGGTAAAATAAAAAAGCCTTCCAACCACTCTAAAGCTCATTAACATGTTGTGTCTTGTTTGTTTAATCTGTATAAAAACAGAAATGTAAAAACAGCAATTTGTGGTTTTAGGAGGACTTACATGCTAAGACTATTTCTTGGCCAAGCTCAGTGATTTCCTGGAGTCTTCACTGGTTGTTCGGCAACCTCAATGTGATGACAACACTCCAAGAAGTCACTGCACAAAATAGTTCCAACACATAACTCCCCATAACACCGCAAATTGCTTAATCTTAAACATAAACTCATGAAAAACCCTAAACCCAAGTCTTAACCTTAGACAAGCCACTGAAAGATGTGAGAACAAGCCAAAATATGCTCTGAGGTTCAACAATGTGAGTGCAAGAAGAACAAGCTGACTTACACACTTCCCCTTTACCTAATGACATTATAACCTCAGCCAAATAAAAACAAATCCTGATTACTAACACTTTGGGGGGTTGGACATTGTCCACTGAAGCTAAAAGGGAAGTCCAGCTTGCTACACAGACACACAGATCCCTACAGACATCATGTATCTTTGATATAAGCAGACCATACAATGCATTTATAAATAACAAATGCACCCAATTTTAAAACAGTACAATGCGATCATATAGGAATTGCACTGGACGTGGCACTGTGCACACACTGTACTCCCAACAAGTCTTTATCTCTATGCAAACCTGCCCTCCCAGTACCTTGTTATTCCTGTGCAGTGCCAACCTGCCTGCCCGGCAGTGGAGCACAATTCAGCCAGTCTAGTTAACTCAGACTGAGAGACAGTGAAATGATACATCACTTACTGTATACTTATACACACACACACAAACACACAGACACAGGAATCCACATGAATTTCAAGTTCACACCATAGACTGTGTAATTAAAGAGGTTCAAACACATATATACAAACAGAATGATAAATATTCAATAAACCATAAGGCTGTATAAACTGATCTGTGTCCAAACATTTTATCACTGCATACATTTGTGTGTAACTCTGTCTGTCTTTATATCTTATATGTGAATAGCCAACAGTGCACATTACACATACAGTTTGTGCCAAAATATTCTCTTTAAAATGTAGCTGCAAGAGCTGGAAGCTGTAAAATTCACTGTATTTATGATGTGTCTGGACCTGATTGTGTAGCAGTGGTGACCAAGGCTTTTTCCATACTCGCACTGCAACATATATAAAAGCTAAAACTTCAGAAAGAGAAAACTATTTGGCTAATTGGGGAATTAGTCTTGTGTGTGTGGACCTGTCTCTCAAGCTGTATCAGCTGGGCTTGGAACAGGTTATGGCTTCCCTCCTCATATTTCTCCTCAGGCCCCTCGTTTACTCGCTCCTTGTACAAGCACCTGAGAGCAGATTATTGTTTAGGAGACTTGCAGCAGAACAGGCAGAGTAAGTAGATCTTCTCTCCTCTGCTCTAATCTAATCAAATTTGATGTTTCCAAATACACAGCAGCTGGCTAAAGGCACAGCGATGATACCCTAGGAACAAAGCCCACGCTTGTTGTTGGAGACTTACCTAAGCTTCTCCAATTCCTGCCTCAATTTAGCATTCTCTCCCTGAAGCTTAAGGCTGGAAAACAACAAGAAAGCAATTTAACGGCATGACACTGTGAGTGTGTGTTTAGGTGTGTATTACCCTCAAAATTGTCTGTTTGTGGAGCAGAGATCCTCTGTGGGCTGATGGGGGCAAGTCTCCCATGGTCCCCACACTTGCTCTGAAACAACACAATAAAGGAAATTCAAACACCAAGAGACGGCACTGACACAAAGAACGTTTTAAAAATATCCTGGCCCTCCGTCTTTTTTACAAACATGTACAGAAGTAAACAATATAGTAACAGCGTGGCCACTACTTTTATGTTTGCTGTTCAGAGGTTGATTGAGTTTTCTCGGTTGGCCAATTTGTATGATCACCCTGTAAAATACATTTTATAAACATGCGTTTGTAAAATAGCTACATAGATGTTGGGGGTTAGTGTAGGATTGGGTGGTGGTAGGTATGCTACCACTTTTAAGCTTTCGTGCATTATTAAAACATCATAATTTCTTTCTTCACGTGAATGGAATAATAGGGGGAAGGGCTGATAGCTTTGATACACTATGTGTACATCAAATGTAGAAATCTACTTCACTTCAATCAGTACTGCAAAGGTCCTTTCATCACTTTGACCTATCAGCTCTCACTTTCATCTTACACTAACGGGCTCATTAATTTCTAATCAAAGGATCCCGATTTACTGCAGGTCCATTGAGGATATTCTGCCCTCTATGCACAGAAAGTAGATGGGGTCATCACATTTTAAACAATACATGTGTGCTCACATAAACACACATGGTGAAGATGAATCTGTTTCAGAACATTTCGGCCACTTTTTAATCAGACATATTCAATCCTACACCGCCGAGACTGGGGTGAAGAAAAAAGCAGATGAGGGAGAAAAAAATGTTATGGTATGAAGCCTGAAAAGAGAGCTGCTTTGTGTTGAAGCATGGCAAAAAGGTCCCTCACACACATCTGGAAAGAAGACACTATCTCACTGTGTGTTAGTGAGTGTGTGTATGTGTGTGTGCTTATGTGCACGCGCATGCAGGAATGGCCGTTCCGCCACGTTCCAGATAATTCCACACACAGGCGAGTCCACACTCTCCCTCTATACTCCCGGCCTAGCTCGACTAACACACCATCGGTCACTCTGGTCTGTGCTTGTGTGTAACTGTCCAGACTCAGTGAAACAGACGACTGCGCCTGTCTGTCATAGGCTGTTTAACAAGAAATTCTGCCTCAAGACTCTCAATCTGCAGCTGCTGAGAGCCAGTGGAGCAAACCACAGGTTTTATCAGTAAAAAACACATTCAGCCTATCAGCCGAATCAATCCCATCTCTACAGATTTCCACCTAGACTCCAAACCATTAAAACATTATATAAAAGTAGTCATGCTATTGTAGCAGCAGAATATCAAAAGAATTCCTATGAGAAATTGAGTTACAGGATGATATGATAATCTAATCAAAATCAGAGCTGGTATGTTATTACTAGTATCCAATTAAGGTAGAGTGTTATCATGTGCTCCCATTTGCCTTCAGCATGAAAAAAGATGAGGTGAACATGAAAATATGTGCATGGTTAAAACACACAGACATTCATGTCCTCACAGAAGCCAGAACAATAGCTTTCATGACAAGTAGCTTATTAAGAATCACAATAACTTTGATAAAAATCTGCAAAATAATAAAGTAGCATACAGTAAAGTCATTGTTCATTGTTCCCATACATTTTAGTGCTTTTAAAAGCATGACGGTCCAGGGGTGGTCTGCTGGATTGATTGCATTCATTAAAAAGATCAATTAAATGATATCCTCAGCATGTATGAGAGTCAGCAGGAGAATTTCCAACCATGTTTTGCTGTCAAGTTTTCTGTCAAGACCTTCAGCTGAACAACATTTTTGACAATGTGGGACAGAGCAACATGGTTAAATAACAACTTCAGGTGTTCAGTTAACACTGTACAGCCAACAATGTCCTAACTTTGTTAGAAACACTAATATCACAAAGACAAAGACAAAACAAAAGACCAGGTGCACATACAGGAGGAAAATTATTCAGTTTCAATACTTGACTTAAACCAGAGACAACAAAGGTCTACATGAGACAAAAGACAGCAGTTTAGCGGCTACAATAATCCAGCTGTGTCACAGTGCCATCTAGCGTTTACATTAAGAACTGCAAATACATTTTATACAGTTAATTAATGACAAACACTTAACGTTTTGTTTTTAGACTGTAAAAGTGAAGTGTTATAATTAAAATATTTCAATATGGTGACATACTGCACCTACGTTTGAGAGTAAAGAGCAGAATCACTAGGATGAATCCTGCACAGTGCAATACTGTTCTCTACTATTTTAATCTTTTAGTGTTACATACACACAGCACATACAATGGGGTGGCAATAGGCCTTGAGTCTAATACATTTGACTGCAATAGCCCTGTAATAAATACTAACTAAAGCTTCTTATGTTCAATTTTTGTAGGTGTTTTTGTAGTTACAAACATGCTCCATCAACTCTGTGGTCATTTTGAGGCTAGAGTTTGTGGTGTCACTGTTATTATGTTCAACAAAGATGGATATTTTACTACCCACCTGCTGGAGCTGTTAACGCACACAGCACACTGTAGTGACACAAGTTAACAGACAGGAGAGCTGTGTGGTCATAAACACAGAAAACAACCATGACGCAGTACTGACAGTGTGAATAACTGTTTGAAACCAACATTCATGTGACCCGCAGAGCACTTACAGACACAGAGTGACTCATACAGAGCTCGTGTTCTCACTCTTGCTCTCTACACACACGTCCATTTGTCCCTGGTAATAAACTTACCATGTTTCGGAGTAAATTAAGTACTAATAAAGGAGCCAATTCAATTAGTTATATCACACAAAGGTCACTAAAACACCTCAGCTTATTTTATTGCACATGTACGTTTAGCTGCACACACACACACATACACAGCATGCTGGCCTCTCTTTGGACACAGGCACTTGCTGAACCGCAGAATGTTAAATAAACCAATGGAGGAATTCCACTGAGTCAACACAGCCTGTGGAAGTGGAAAGCCCACTCTGTGTGTGTGTGTGTGTGTGTGTGTGTGTTGGGAGCAGAACAAAGTGGTGTCTGTCACTGGGCAGTCCTGAGTAAACACACACACACACACTCACTCTGTTTAGAACCTACCTGCCTGTGGAATGCACAGAATCCAGCTGCTATAGCAACAGTAACCTGCCAGTAAATCTCTGTTTAACGCCTCTCTCTCTCTCTCTCTCTCTCACACACACACACACACACACATACACACACACACACACCTGACCTCCAGATTTCACCGGGATGATGCCGTATTTCCTGGAGCATCACTTATAAAAAGAAAGATAGAATTCTTTCATTATATGATACGATGTAGTATACTTTATTGTCCTTGAGGGGGAAACTCATCCTGAACTCACAGCAATGCTGATCTATCATGAAAAAAGTCAATAGATCAACCAACCATCAAATAAATAATATCCAACACATTCACAATAAGTAACAATATAGGACATGTTCAAACAAACTAACCTAAATATTTTT
>NW_023339718.1:866878-867498 GCF_004916995.1 Morone saxatilis
CGTGAATGCTGGAAACATTTACAACTTATGTTCTTTCTACACACAAAAATCTTTATTATTATTCTTCTGTCGTGGTTTTGGCACCTCCTTCTTCCACATTTAAAAACTTGCTCATTCATACCTTTCATATACTTTCTGAAATATTCTTAGTTTTCATTTAAAGGTGTAACATTTAGGAGGAATCTATTGGCAGAAAGTTAGAATACAATATTCATAGGTATGTTTTCATTAGTGTGCAATCACTTGAATTGTTGTGTTTTCGTCACCTTAGAATGAGCCCGTTTTTATCTACAGACACACGGGTCGCCTTCCGTGACATAAAAGTCTGTAAGATGTTGGAACATGTGTAATGAGACTGAAAAGCTATGAATGAGTAGTTTTAAGAGTTGAAAATGTTAAACAAACTTAAAATAAACTTACACAAAATGTCAGAGTTTTAAAAAAAGTGTGTAGGACTTTAGTGGCATCTAGCTGGAAGTTCACACATACAGAACGCGTACGGATTGGTGACCCTGGAAAACAACGGTGTGAAATGTTAGAGAACCACTACGGCGCTGTGAAATTACGCAAGTACAGCAGAGTGTTCAGTGTCCCTTCTGGGCTACTGTAGAAACATGGGC
>NW_023339718.1:867523-869335 GCF_004916995.1 Morone saxatilis
TGTGTGTAAGTATGAGTGATGTAACATAGGCCTGGACAGATAATAACATGCCACAGTGGATATGAGAATGCTGCTAACTAAAAGCAGTCTTAGATTTCCTCTCCATCCCACAACACAACACCACACACACACACACCACACACACACCCAACCAAAAACAACTGTCACCTGTGTCAAACCTCTTGTAATGGCCGGGGATCACTGGCAGGGATTCGTGTCCTGCATCCGTCACAGTGCAGGTGCCAAATATGTAGTCACTCACAAAGGTACAACCACCCCCCCCCCACACCACACACACACCATCACACACGATATCATTAGAGGCTGAACATGGCAGGAAAGCTGCTCTTTATCTGGCGAGGTTGCCCGTTGTTCAGGCCATCCTTATAGCAGCTACACTCTTTGGTGTGTACGTGTGTACGTGTGTGTTTGAATGTGAGCACATTTGAGTGTATCTGTGTGTCTAGTTTAATAGCATTAACTCCTGCAAGCGTGAAATGAGACAGTCTTCCACTATCTGTCTTTAAGAGTAGGGCTGAGAGAGCAGAGTGGCTGAAATTAACTGATGGATCATGCAGGCTTCCAGTCAGATGAGCCTGTTAACTCTAATAGAAACTGTGCTGGTCTCAGTAGAGTGACATCTTTCAACCACAAAAATGACTACATATTGTACCTGCTATATTTTCTTTTTAATTAAATTGGTCAGATGATATTTTGACATGTTTGGTTGCATATTATTTTCAAAGGAATGCTTTCGATGACATATGTCTGACTGTTAAGCAAGGCTTCCCTCGGCTCATTTCAAAATCTTTAGGCCACTGGTTTGGTCTTCAGGAAAATGACACTAGGGAGTCAGCTAATCAAATGCATGTCAGCACAGACAGTTTTATTGTATTTTCCTATTACAGCCAGCGTAGATCAATATGTATTAGACTTCAGATTGCTGAAAGCAAAGTATTTTGAGTGAAATTGTTTTGCACTGGGAGGAAATGTAAACACAAGCCTGTTAGATTCTCACAAATTCAAACAAATGCTGGGAAAATCTTCTTTCTGACAACAGTCTTGGCTTGCGATCAATGAGATTGCTCCATAAGCCTCGCCTGCAGGTCAGTGGGCATGGTAACTGTGATAACCGCCAGAGATAGCAGATATCAGACTATCACAAAAAATCTGAAAAAAAAAAAAAACGGATGTTTTTTTTCCCCGTCTTGTAGTTTTAAAATCTCACTTGTTGTGTCCAAATCTGTCTTCCAGTTCTGTGTTAGCTGTTGCCTTGGGAGAAGAGAAATAACACACACACACACACAGGCATCAAGACTGTGCATCACAGTAATCACACCGCAAGGGATGCCGGGTAATTTGGTTAAAGATGTCAGGAACGTAAATCACCTCCAATCAGTTCTGCTCTCTCATTGGTCAATCCTTCCACCTCCAGAGGAACTTCATTGGTCACTCGTCCACCCAGCTGTATCTGTAGGTCTCATACTGTTCAGCTGTTGCTCACCAGGACACATCTGGCAACACATCGAAGACTTAATTCAAGCTCCAGTATGACAATCAAAATAGAGATTACATAACTTGATATGATTGAGCGACTTCATGTGAGAAGAGAGAGACAAAGTTTTGTTTCTCTGAGAAGAATCACTTTGAGAAATAAGCTTATTACATTTTTTTTTGTCGAGAAGTAGATCTTATCTGTCTGTTCAATATCATGCTCAGCCAATTAGCTTAGTTAGGAATAATAACTGAAAATAGGGGGAAACAGCTTGCCCTTTTCTGTTTGACTTTATAACAAAATCCACCTACCAGCAC
>NW_023339718.1:869514-870016 GCF_004916995.1 Morone saxatilis
CTGCTGATAGCAGTTTGTATCAATCTTCTCATCTATGTCTCGTCCATACTGTCAATGGTCTCGTTGAGATAATGAATGAAATTAGCAACTTTAAAAAAACTTGTCCTCTCTTTACAAAGTGGTTGCCTCATGACCTGTCTAGCAGTTTTAACCAAGCAAGCAACAGCAAACACTGTGCATGCTGGATATGTTTGCTCTGTCACTTTAACTGCTATACTGTATAGATATCAAGCCAATTCAATTTTAAATACATTTTCACATTCTAATTTTGAAGAGCAGCGTTAACTTTGCAAAGCAGTTTGTCTTACTTACGATGCAAAGATTGAATCAAATATTGCAGTTAATTATACTCTCTGTCATATGTTTCACATTATAAAACACAGGTGTTGGAAAGGTTTCAACCCCCGAACTGTAGTTTTAATGGAGTGTATATTTTGGTCTCTGCTCTATAGTGCAATGGTGGGAGAAGGCTTGTCACCTGAACACACACATACACACACAC
>NW_023339718.1:870116-875784 GCF_004916995.1 Morone saxatilis
TGCGTTTCTGGTGCTTGTGTGTGAATCTGTCTGCAGACCGTCCAGTGGACAACCAGAGCGACTGTCGCGCTGTCTGTCATACGGCTGGTTAGACAATGGAACAGCGGGCTGTCCGGCTGCCTCAGACTGCTCAGACGGCGTGTGGCCGAGGCTGCGGTGAGAGCGCGAGTGGGAGGCGAGTGGTACGCACAGGTTGCTTACGGGTCAGTAAATGGGGCGGAGGCTGGAGAGCACACCATGGTTCGAGGGCGGGCGGGTGCGTGGGCCTAATTTCAGTGCCTGACTGGGATAAGAAGTCCATCTCCAATAGAACAGAGGGCCTTGTTGCCCACCCTACCGTGACTCCAGCAAACCCATCCTAAAACCATGCTATCGACGGGGCTGCGGGTTAGGTCGGCTTTGCGGCGGCGCGGGAATCGGAGGGTGTTATGTTCCATGGCTCACTTGTAAGGCCCGGAGGGCCAGAATACTCCAAGCAAGCGACATAGTCACACGGGAAACGTGGTTGGAGCAGTTACAGGCATTCGGCGGGAGTGCTAGTGGATTCAATCTAATCAAGAGATTCGGGAGCAGCCTGGTACCTGTATTATCTTAATCATTGGCGGTCAATATTGTTGTTTCGTAGACGTGCTTATCACGGTCTTCCATGCGTTGCCCCTTCATGCAATGAATAATAATGATGTATGCGGACAACATGAAATAATTGATGTGGCATGTTTATAACACAAACAGACATTGCGTGCATATTCTTTGTTCCTCGTTTTGACAGGAAAAGTGCCAGTAAACCACACACTCCATTTCTCACACATATTGACAATTGCTTTAATTAGAGATGAATCACAAATATATATCTTTGATAAATAATCTGCAAAATAATAATAAGTGAAGTCACTACCCAGACAGTCATTGTTCATCTGTTCCCATACATTTTAGTTGCTTTTAATAAATACGCATTGACGGTTCGCCAGGCGGTGGGCTTCTTGCTGGATTGCACTGTGCATCTCTATCTAAAAGCATGCTTATATTGGCGATCCTATACTGTATATCCTCTCCAGCATGCGTTAATATTTGGAGTCATAGTCTTAGTTATAAATTTTCTCCAAACCAATGAGTTGGGGTTGCGCTGTTCAATTTCTGTTTTCTTGTCACAAACGGACCCTTCCAGGCTGACGCAACATTTGTTTGACAATTCGTCGGTGAGCCAGATGCCAACAAATGGTTATAATAACAACTTCTCAGTGTGTTATGTTAAAAAAGCTAGGGAAGCGGGTGGAAACAAAGGCCAAACAAACTGTCCTAAACTTTCGGTTGTTAGCACAAATCTAGCTAATCTCATCCAACGCTAAGACAGGGAAGGACAACGACAATAAAGGACCGTCAGGTGCACATACAGGAAGGAAAAATTATTCAAGTTTCAAACTACTTGACTTAAACCAGAGACAACAACAAGGCTCTACCATGCAGACCAAAGGAGACAGCTAGTTTAGGTCGCGCTACAATAATTTCCAGCTGTGTCACCATGTGCCGCTATTTCCCCTAAGAGTTTTTACATTTAAGAACCTGCCAAATACATTTGTTTTAATCACATGTTAGCTCCACTTATATGAGCAAACACTTAAGTTTTGTTTTAAGACCTGTAAAAGTGAAGTGTTATGTAGATATTTAAGGGTGAGGTTTATCTCATTTTCATATTGGTGAGCATTACTGCACCGTACGTTGAGATTAATTGATTAGAGGGCATTAAATCCACTAGGAATATGGCGGAATTCCTGCAACCAGTGCAATAACTCGTTTCATCCTCTATTATAATCTTCATTCAGTGAATAGTCTAGTAGCCATCACCGGGTCAGTGCACAATTACAAATCTGGTTGAGTTTGGCAATAGGCCGTAGTAAGTCCTCAATAGCATTGATTCTGCAATAGCTCCTTGTAATGAAGATACTGAACTAAAGCTTCTTAAAATGATTCAACAATTCTTTTGTTAAGGTGTTTTGTGCTATAGTGTATCAAAAGCCATGCATCCAGTCAATCGTCTTGGTGGTCATGGTTTTGAGGCTAAGAGTGAACAATTGTGGTGATCGAAGCTGTTATGCTATGATTCCAAAAAAAAATAGATGGAAAATAATTTACCTACCCACCTCGCTGGACGCAGTTAAACGCGCACCAGGACCACACCTGCGTAAGTGAGCCACAAGTTCAAACAGACAGGAGAGCTGTGTGGTCATAAAACACCAGAAAAAACCGAACACTCCGCACCCAGTAACTGACACCAGTGGGCGTGAATAACCTGTTTGAAAACCTAGCTTCATGCCATCCCGCAGCAGCACTTACAGACCACAGAGTGACCCATACAGACGCCTCGCGATGTCATCCCAGCTCTTTGCTCTCCTAAAACACACCACGTCCATATTGTTTCCCTGGTAAACGTTAAACTTACCATGTTTTCGCGAGTAAAATTCAAGTACTAATAAAGGTAGTGCCAATTTCTAATATTTCATATCTAGCACCATATATGTCACATTTTAACTTCACTCAAGCTTATTTGTATTGCACTATTGTATCGTTGCTGGCACCATCATCATTTTGTCATCTACTGATTACATATCACATCTGTCTCTTCTTTTTTGGAACTTGCAGGCGACGTTGCTGAATCCGCAGAATGTTTCAAATATAACCTTGGTATTGGAAATTTCTCACTGAGTCTAACCACATTGCTCTCGTGGTAAGTGGAAATTGTCCTCTACCCTCCTGTGTGTGTGGTGTGTCGTGGTGTGTAGTGTCGGTGTGTGAGTCTGGGACGGCAGAAAAAAACAGAAAGGTGTTCGGTCTTGTCACTGCGGCGGCCAGTCCTGAGTTAAAACACACACCACTATCAGCCACACACACCCACCACACCCACCCCTCCACTCTGTTTAGGAACCCTAACTCCTGCCTCGTTGAATGGAAAAACAGATCGCAGCTGCCTATACGGCAATCATAATCCGTGCCAGTAAATCTCCTGTTATAGACGCCTCTCTCTCTGCTCTCTCCTCCTCTCACACACCACCACAACACACGACACACCACACACCCACTACACACCACACACTTTGACCTCCAGAATTTCAACTCGGGTGATGCTATGCCGTATTTCCCTGGACATCACCTTAGCTAAAAAAGAAAGAATAGCAAATTCTTTCATTAATATGACTAACGATGTAGTCATACTTTTCATGTCCTTTCGAGGGGAGCGACACCTCCATCCCTGCTGAACTCACGAGCAAATGGCCTGATCGTAGTCATGCGAAAAAGATCAACTAGATCCAACCAACCATCCAAATAAATACATATCCAAGACCACATTCACCAAATGAGAAGTGAACAATATAGAACATGTTCGAAACCACACAACTAACCTACCAATATTTTGAAGCAGTGGGAAAAAGGGGGGGGGGGGGCTGAAACATTTACAACTATGTTACTTCTACCACAAAAATCTTTATTATTATTCGTTCCTCCTGTCGTTGGTTTGGCAACCCGTTCCTTCTACTCCCAACATTTAAAAACCTTGCTCCATTCTCAACCGTGTTGCCAATAATACTTAAAATGAAATATTCTTAGTTTTCATTTAAAAGGTGTCCATATTATTTAGGAGGGATCTATTGGGCAGAAAGTAGAATGGAAAATATTCAATAGGTCCAGTTTGTTTTCGATTGAGTGCTGCGCAAAGTCACTTGAATGTGTTTGGGCGTTGTTCGTCACAACGCGCATTAGAAATGAGCCGTTTTTATCTACCAGAGCATCCCGCACCGGGTCGCCGTTCCGCGTGGAAAGTCGCCCCAATGTTACCTACCAGTAGCCCAGGAAGGGAGCGAGAACTGAACAGCTGGCTGTAACTGTGCGTAAGTATTCCACAGCCACCCTAATGTGGTCTCCTAACACATTTCACAAGCCCCCCGTTGCTTTATGTCCCAAGGAGTCAACCAAACTCAAGGTAACCGGCGGCGTTCCTGTATGTTGGATAACCCTTACAGCTGAGATGCCACGTAAAACCCTTACACACCTGTTTTTTGCAAAAACTACTCGACTTTATTTAAGTTTATTTTCAAGTTTGTTTTAGCATTTTCCGAACTCCTTAACTACTCATTCATACTTTCAGCTCCATTCACACACAATGTTCCACATCTTACAGACATTTTTGTTTTTTTGGTTTTTGAAGCTTAGTCACAATGGAAGTCAATTAGAAAACAAACCCACCCATCTTCAACCTCTCCGCTCACAGAAACTCCATTCAAACTATTAAACTTTCAAGATACTTTAGGAACTTTCTCACATTGATTCACCATTTTCATATCTTTCATACTTTCTACACAATCGCAGTTAAAAGTTTGTGCAATTTTCATCCCTTCTAAGATGTTTGAGTTAGTGTTTGTGGGGCAGATTGTTTAAAGCTAGTGTGCTATTATAAAAGTGTGGAGAGGAGCTGTAAAATCATCTTAGACATTTCTTTTCAACTTCATTCTCACAATTTTTACTCCATATACATCATTTATCTTATCTTTAACAAGCAGAAACGGCCACTTTTGTTACCTGTTCACGTGCTCGTATTTTTTGAAAATATACACACAAGTTTCACACAGTGTGCTCAGCAGGGTCTCCTAGTTACTGTCTTTGAGGATGAAGCAGGAGGATGAGGCATTAGATTCTGCATTATTCTCACTCTCTGAGACAGGAGTTGAAATAGCACCAATAGTTACCATTACCATGGAAACCTTTGACTGGAACATACAGCTGATTGAGACGAGCTAATTAGTGCAGTTTGACTCACAGAGAACTCACAAATCTTCACACACAAGTCATATCTGCTCATTCATACTTTCAGATAGAAACTCCATTCACATTTTTCACATTTTTGTTTTTTTCAATTTTTCAATCCCATCCCCACTTATTAGACCTTTTCCCCACTTCTCCAAGTCCTCATATTCCTTCAGTTGCTTCTTCATGTACGTTAAGCCATCTATGCAGTTTAGTTCCCAGCCATCGTCATGGAAGTGAAAGCGGGAGTAGGTGTTGATAAGAAGAAGGGAGATCAGGAAGGAAGGGCAGTTAGGTGCAAAGGGCATGCCTCCCTGGTTTGTTGCTTCTGGCCATTTTTCTTCACATCCACATCTCGTACAGCATCTGGACTGGAAAACACAATCCCCCACAGTTTTGATAGTGCAGAGCGTTGGTGCAGTGATGGTGGAGCCAACATGTTTCCTAAAAGAGTTAACATGAGTTATCTGCTATGTGTGTTTTACCACCATTGAGTCTTTAAATCCTGGTAAAACCTGTTGAAATAAAAACACTTTTTACTGTTATGTTTTAGTTCTTCTACTATTCTGTTATGTGCAGAATTATTAATTCAATTTGTTTTCAATTCAAGTATTGGACAGCTGCAAATCAATTTTGAGTAATGACACGTTTATATGTGTGTCACAACTTACATTTTAAACTGGAGTTTTGAAACACAAGAAAACAGCATTGGAGTATTGTATATATTATGCAAATAACATTTTGAGTAATACATTAATACAGTGGAGATGATGACTTACATGTTGGCAGAAAGAAGCTGATTAGGAAAGGGAAAGAGAAAAACAAATAAATGAAAGATGATGAATGCATGGCAGCTGAGAGTATATTACAGGAC
>NW_023339718.1:875852-876255 GCF_004916995.1 Morone saxatilis
GACTTCAGCCACTTGTTTTTGTCAGCGGAGGGGGTGTGGAGGCACTTGGGGAAAGAGTGGCTTTTCAAAGACATGCCCATTCTGAATGACAGCATGTCAGATGCTGACAAGACATAATTTTTTTTCTGCTGTTTTACCACAATTTGACCTTCTCGCAGTCCTTCTCCTCAAAGATGGTGTCCACCTTCTTGGTGACCCCTTATTTTTAAAAATCTTGTTGGTCTGGATGGAAGAAGAGCCAGTGTAGTAGACAACGGCTGACAGGTGCCAGCAGCAATTCAGTTTAGCTCCCAGTCCTTATTCATACCCCTTCAGGTGCTTTTTCATACAAATTAAAACCGGTAATTGAGTTTAGTGTTTTCCAATAAACCTTAAAATACTTCACAACAGTATGAACAACAGG
>NW_023339718.1:876374-877461 GCF_004916995.1 Morone saxatilis
TGCACTCACATAAAACATGTACAACAACCGGTGTACAACAGGTCCAACATGCAGAGATGAAGCACAGTTTGTGTATGCTATCATGGTACTGAGAAGAGGTCAAATCGGGCAACAAGAGAAAACACCTGCGTGGGTGTACAATGGGTAAGGGCTTTAATATTTGACTAGAAGTGCTTTTACACTGAAAAAGTAACAAAATGAAGTACATGTTTTGTGTTTTTTATTGTCCCATAATGTGATGCATAAATTAAATGGAAGAATTACTCAGAGCTCACAAACGTAACCGACATTTGGACTTCATAAATGCGCCCACCAAGAAACAACCCAACACCACCAGAATACAAAAATACATACTCCAAAACACAAACAACACAACAGAGAGGAGAGATTACAGGCCAAGGAAAAGAGAGAGGATCTCCTGCAAGCCACACAAAATCTCACTCATTCAAAACTACAAGATCGAACCACATGAAAAATCGGTACAGACTATTCTCAGAATAGAAGCACCTGATGTAAAAAATACCTTTACCATTATTAATTATTATATATGCATCACAAATTATGGGACAATAATAAAAAAAAAACACAAAAAAAACATATCGATACATAAGATAACAATTATTGATTGGTTCATAATTTATCAGTGAAAAAGCACTCTAAATCAAAATATATAAAAAAAAGAGCCCCATTCACACACCATAGACAAAACCAAAATATCACCCCAACCCAACAGCCCGCCAGAGTTTATATCCTATCACTTATTATATATAGATTTGCCCGATATTGACCACTTACTCAGTACGCAATATAGACTAATACGCGCCATACACCGACTAGATAAGACATATACTATCACTGGCTGTTATATGGACCCTGTGTATAATAGAGATTAGCAACACCGGTTGAACCCTAGTCTCAACAGTCTGTGATTTTATGTCATGAGTGCACAGAAATTTTGGCAGAATATTTATACCACGGACAATCAAACCTGCAGCTTCACACAAACCTTAAAGCCCACAAAAAAATCCTCTATCCAATCAATTTACTAATAATGGTAACATAACAATTACTACATCTGGATTCCTTT
>NW_023339718.1:877486-877791 GCF_004916995.1 Morone saxatilis
CTGTGGATTTCCTGCTATGGCATGTTAAAATGTCTGCTTTGTAACCAGTCATTTGCTGCTGGTAAAACAGCTACAGAGAGAGATTTTGGAAATTGGAAAAGAGAAAATGTTTTTACTATTATTATTGTAAATGCCCTGGCAGTGACATTCCTAATGCACTGTGTGTTTGCATCTGTCAGCACATGTTGCATTGTATTGTGGCCCTTTTAGTAGGCTACACAATTGTAAAGGGGGTGTATTTTTTTTGTATAGTACACACTGTAGGCTGTGGAATTAATTTCTAGAATGATAGATAGATAGATAGA
>NW_023339718.1:877891-883419 GCF_004916995.1 Morone saxatilis
CTCCCCTTCTGGCTGTGCAGCTGGCTAATCCCTGAACAGAGTCATGCAGTTAAAGACCTGCACAAAGTTGGCAAGTTGAACCACAGACAGCACAGTGCAACACCATCACAGAGGAAGAGGAAAAAATAGGAATAGTTCTATGTTAAGTCCGGTATAATACTAGATGCTTCTTTTTGTAGGAAGAACCCGTAGTGTCCAGCATCTGAAAGACAGCCCTACCCAACATGTGGTGTGTGTGATACTTTTGACTTCACATACTAATTTGAGGCCACGGAGCCCAGGATCTGAGCTCTATTCACCCACTTCAATATGAATGGCCATTGTTCAAGTCTGAATTCACCCTCCTTCTGAAAGCCCCTTACACATAAATGAACCAAATTCTGAGAAAGAAGTGGTTTCTTAGCTCCCCAATTCCTCTGCTTTCTCATCTTTTACATGTCATGCCTCACTCTGTATTGAGTTGTATCTGTGTGACAGAGAGAAGGGGTATGCGTGTCTATTTCCTGCACCCTTTCACACTGAACGTATTGGAGTGTTCTGGAGCATGTGTTCCCACATGCTTGAGTCAGTGTCTACTTTTTTGATTGGTTGCTGGGAGGGTGGAGGTAGCTTTCTATTCAAATGACCATAATAGTTGGAGACCTTTGAACCACAGCAGTTTAGCATAAATAAAAGCTCTCCGTGAACTTGCATCCTGTTTAAATCTCAAATCCACACCCACATTAGTCACTCTGTCAGCAGTATTGTCAGACCTAGAATGAACCTGAAACTACAATAATAGAAAAAGTTACTCAATGGGTTTCTGTCTTTTGTAGCCATCTTGGAGGTTGATATGATAGTATTTATTAAAAAGAATATGCTCGCCTGACTAGCAAACATGTTTAACACAGGTGCATATGATATCATGTTATTTAAACGTATTTGTTAAACCATCCTTTTAAATAAACAGAGAAAAACACACCTCATCAGTAATGTTTAAATGGTTTAATTATCAATTACAGGGCTTCATTATGAATAGTCGATATTTACAATAGACTGTATGTTGAACATGACAGTTCAAAGCAGTTCAAATATAAAAGAAGGTTTTGCATGACAGAACAGTTGAGTTGTCGCACTGTTTTCTGAGTTTTCCCATCAACTATGTTTTCCAACCTCCAGACAAAGGAACAGAGTCCCATTTATCCCCAGAAGGAGGCGCTCTCCATACTAGACTTGATGTTACTTTGGTTCTCTCTCCTGGATTTGGTCACCAAGTTGGCCTCTCCCTTCTGCAGACGTCTCCTCTGTGCTGCCTTCTGCTGTTTGGTGAGCTGCCTCCGCACCTTCTGACGGACTTCCTCCTGCAGGGCACACAAAAACAAGCACAGCAGGTTACTACAGATTAATGTACGCACTGGAGTCTCCACAAGGCAGACACAACAGTACGTAGACAAGTTGTCTCTGCTACAAGTCACCCTGCACACACTGACAAACTGCAACACCATGTAAAGGCTCTCTAGCAGCTCCTAGAAGCCATTCTAGTTTCTGTCCAAAACCATTTACTAGGACTGTTACACTGTCTGGTGAAATGTCCAATTCGTCATTCAAGTTAGAGCACTTGTATTTTGTAATGGTACTAAATAGGAGTACGTGCAGACAGATGATGTGTATATGTGTTTTACTTACTGGTGGTATGGTAGAGCAGCTCCCTATGCTACCCATTGTGGCCTCACTGTCTGTCCTCCTCCTACAGTGTTCTGCCATGTGTAGAAGACTGTCTGAGTCTCTGCAGGAGAAAACACACAGAAAACACACAGAAAACATTAACTGCTTGTACGACACATTGTACAGAAAAGCAGAGAAATTCACTGGTACACTCTATTTTCTGTCAAATGTCTCAAATTTCGAGATCTAAGAATTTTTGTTGGCTCTGTACCACAGCTGCAGTATTCAAACTGAGCACCATCTCATCAAACATGCTTCCTTTTGGATACTTAATAATCTTAACTTTCATTGTGTTTACCTGAAGGGTTTGAAATCTTTGTTGGATGTAGAAAGGTCTGCCAGCTCTGGACACTCATCCTCTGCCTCATTCAACTCTTCCTTCGCCTCATTCAACTCTTCCTCTGCCTCATTCAACTCTTCCTCCAAGTCCTTCTCTGTCTCTTCATCACTTCTAGCAGTCTGAGCTGTCTCAGTCTCTTTTTGTTCTTCCCCTTTTTCACCCTTGTTGTCGTCGGTTGGTAAATCTGCTTCTGTGTCGCTGACTTTCAGACCTTCCAGTTCCAGCATCGCATGCTTATATTCCTCCATGTCCACACTCTCTTCTTCTTTTTCTGTTTCCTCGTCTGATGCATCTTCGTCATCGCCTTCCTCCTCACTATCTTCCTCTCCCTCAGGTCCAGCTGGGTGTAGCAATGCACCATCTCTCTCCAGATCTTTGGTGAAGCCGCTAGCTGAGACGTCAACATCTAGAGAACGAGTCCGTCTGTAGGAATAAACAGTGACCACAAAAGATCTTGTAAGAATAGTTGTTCAATTTGAGAGCTCCTCTGAGAGGAAAGCTACTGTACACGTCTAAAAAAGAACACCGACACAATTTTCATTTTTTGCAACCAATACATAAATGAGCAGTTACTTGATGTCTTTGAAGGTTGGGAAGAGCTCGCTCTCATAATTGTATCGTTTTGCGAAGAAATCTCTGATACATTTGACATCTCTGTCAAAATACCTAAAAACAAAGTTTGGAAAAGTGAACATAATTGTACTTAATCGTTTGTTTTATTATTTTCAGGTGTCATCATCATTCTTAATTTTATAACAGCGAGACCAACCATTCAGCATTAAGATGTGAGGTGGACACCATTTGAGGGAAGTCAATCATAGTAATGTGGTCCTGGTCATCCAACATAAGGTTGAACTCGTTAAAATCTCCATGGATCAAGCCATTGTTGGCCAGTTTGACTATGAGCTCCATGAACTCGCTGTACAGGGCTGATGGATCCTTCAGCTCATGCACCTGACACCTGAAAGAGAGAGACAATACACACAAATTAAACAAAATGTACTATTACTTGTGAAATAAATAAAGCAAGAAAGAAGAATGGCTTATTTACTTACAGTGGATATCCATTGATGAGCTCCATCACTACGGCATGTCTGTTATAGTCCACAGGTTTGGGAACAGGAAAACCCCGATCGTACAATGCCTGAAAAATGATGAGATGATTCAAAAGATGCACCAAACAAAACTGGTGACATTTTCTTTCTATTCCACGTAACTTTCCTACTTTCTCTGATTTGTTCCATTACCTTCATGTAGGCAAACTCCTTCATGGCAGAAAGGCGAGAGAGGTAGAGCCAGGACATGTTCTTCCTGTGTTTGTGGTAATCTCTCTTGTTCTTCAGGTTCCTGAAGGAGGTGCGACCCAATCTGTGAAGCTTTAGAGCGTACTGCTCCCCGTTCGGACTCGCCACAATATATATATCTACAGGAGGTGAGCACAAAGAAATATTTGCAATAACATGAGGACATGAGAGTTTCTGACCTTGACTAAGCAGCCTGTAAACCTGACAGAGAATAGATGTAATTTACATTAACCAGAGGGAATCCTTACCCACGTGGGTTCTGCTGAATTGTCTTTTCAAATACTACAGTAAAATTAACAGTGTTTATTTCTGTTGTCTTATGTTTGTGGTTTCTTACCTGACTCTTTACCCACACCCATCTGGTTGCCAACTGATATGATCACTTCTCTGGAGCACAAGGTTTTCAAAGCCAGGTAGTCATATCCTCCGTAGTTCAACCTGTAGCCCTGCACGGCTGAAATCAACATACACATGCACCATTAGTAAAATAACCTACATGCACCGGGGCTAGTGAGGTTCAGCAAGCATTCCTGTGTGTTTTCTTACCCTTTGAGCGTTCGTAGACCACCAGTTTGTGTCTGACGAGCTCTCTGAGGATCTTGTTGCAGCCGCCGTGTTTGAGGCTAGCGATGGAGGACAGGAGACTCACTGGAACAATCTCATGGTTCTTCATCCCCATTTCAACCTGTGTGAATAAACATAATCTGATCATGAGAATGCTGAAATGTTACAAATGCTGCAAGTTGAAAGATTAATTGACATGAAATGAGCACTGCTTGATGAGATTCTGGGATTTCAGTTATAGTAATATGACAATATAATTTAGAGATGTACAGTTGTTATTATAAAACTCAGCAAGTTACCGGTGTGTGGTGAAACGCAAACAGCACTAAAATAACTATGTGTGCTACTATACTGGGTGGTGTATAATGAGTGTATAAGTATTGTTTTAATGTGAACTTATCCCTCAAGGTGAGGGGAAACAAATTGATACAGAAACATACTTTGACACAATAGAAAAGATCTCATTGGCTCCTTTATGAGAAAGTCAGCTCGATTAATAATATATTCTAAAACTCTGCTGTATATATAAAGCTTACTAATGCTTCGATATTGAGCCTTTTGACATCTGTAAGTCCCCTAATATGGTGGAAATGCTATATTAAGTCAGTGGAGTAGTCTTTTCTTTAAACTTTTTCCATTTATTTGACTGATATAAACATTGACTTGCTTGATCATCATGCCCTCATTGAGAATATACAGTAACATATTGGACTATAGCTCTTGTTAGTTACATATTCACATGTTTTGCAACATTTTATAGACAGTGATTTTGTGTTTTACTAATAAACACCCACCTCTCTACACTGACATGTTATGTTGACCCACTGCAGCAGTTAATGAGCACTCAGTTAATGTATGTTTCTGTGTATGGTTACAGGCTGAACTAGCACAGGCTAACTCTGCTAACGTTACTCGTTACCTCGTTACTTACCGCTGTGAGGACTCGGAAATCATCTCGAGACAAGTATCTCAACACCACGACATTCAGCTTCCCCATGATTCACCCGGCGCACAGACAGCGTGTTCACAACAATACTATTATTACTTCTTTAGCTCAGTTATCCACATTTTCAGTAAACACATGTGCAAGGCGGAAGGTCGGCGAACGGAGAAAACGTCACTTCAGTTTTACGTCTGACGTCACCACGACGTACCGATACACGGTACCTGGAAATCAACACAAACTATTATAACATAAGTTATATATAAATATATATATATAAGTTATTAATAAATTGGCATAATAAAAAAACCTTTATATGTCAATGTAAAAAATACATAGCAGTAGCGTTAGTATCATCTATACAGTAAGGGACATTTTACTACCATCTAGTGGTAAAGTGGTGAAATTAACATTGTTGTATTCATTGCTGCATTGCTTTATTGATGTTATTAGTTCCACCTGTGCTTTTCCTGTCAAGTCAACAAAAGTCAATTGTATAATGCAGTGTCATTGTGTTATAAGTTATTTTAATTTTAATTTTTAATTCTATTTTAATGTAGGTTTAATGTATGTTTAATGTATGTTTAATGTATGTAGGCTATGTTTCGTATGCTACTGGATACTTGAATTTCCCTCGGAATAAATAAAGTATCTATCTATCTAAGTTCCAGCT
>NW_023339718.1:883519-887768 GCF_004916995.1 Morone saxatilis
CACCTCAGAGACTGTGTGTGTGTGTGTGTGTGTGTGTGTGTGTGTGTGCGCGCGCGCATGTGTAGAAAGAGTGAGGGGGCCTCTGAGCTAATTGGCAGAGAGGGTGACAAAGGTGGTCCGCTTCAAAAGAGAAACCCTGGTGAGATGTTCACACAGGAGAAAAAGAAGGAGGGCAGTAAGGGAGTTTAGGAGGAGGAGAAAGGGAGTTTAGCGTTGGAGTTTAGATTTTGAGTTTATTCCTCATGATGTCCCCATCCTGTGCTGCGATGACGGTGGTGGCTGCTCATTACTAGGGGCATGTGTGTCGTTTTGATGAGAAAAGTGGACTGAACGTGGCTGAGGAAGCTGTGGAAGTAAACACTGGACGAGGATGAGTAAATTGAAAGGGGAGGAGAGCATCATGTCATACCTTGCACAGAGTGAGACTGACACCAGCCCCAAAGACTGTGAGTAACATAGAAGCTTAATGTTAGGAAAAAAGATGCATCTTTGTTTTAGATATAACGGTTTCATTTGTTACAACTTACCACTGTGTTTACAACTGACAATGATGCAGGCAAGCAATTAATTGTTGTGATATTAGAAAATATGCCTCCAACAAGTATCAGTCAAGTTATCACTGCTGCCATAGACTAAGCTGTAGTGAATTGTTTGGCACACATTGAAGGACATAGGATAAGTTTAAACCTATTTCAGGCTGAAAGGGTTACAAAATGCTGATCTGTGTAAGTTATGGGGAGGTACTACCAGCTCCTACTTCTATTTAAATAATCAGTGTCTGGCAATGCTGATTTACAGATGTCTGGCTTGTATATTTAGGTCAACATTTACACATTTTTACAGGTTTTCTCAGAGTGAAACTTATCAAAATGTTTTACGTATTAAAAGTCATAATTGATCAAATAATAATTCGTTTACCGTACTTTCTGTATGCTTTCAGTATTGTCTATATTTTGAGATGTGTCCTTATTATATGTGTGCAGTGAATGTAGTGGCCATGCTCCATAATTTCTGGGAGCAGAGGCAGATAGGTCAGTCAAACGGTTCCTCCAGTGAATCTGATGGTTCTGTTGGGGACGCAGCCATCCAGACAGAGAGCTTGCTGCTGTATGAGTCTGCACCGTCCCCTGGCCCTCCTTACATCTGCTATGTCACCCTGCCTGGAGGAAGCTGCTTTGGAAATTATAAGGTATGTTTATCATCATCAGTGTTGTCTGGCAGCATTTCTGCACTTGGTAGTCAATCTATCCTGCCTGCGTTGTGTCAGTGAGAACGTGCACCAGTTATCCTTCATGTGAAGTTGGAAATATCTCCATCATGAGTTGAGACCACACATAAGATAAAATGTTTTTAAGTTACAGATACATGCAGGTGATGTTTATGTCTTGGTAATAGAAACTGAGTCAACTGCAAATATAATACATGTAGGAAAACAAATCATCAACTTACAATTTGTTATTATAGGAAAATGGTTACTATGCCTGTTGTTTCAAATTAACTACTAGTCACTACACATACATAGTAATAATAAATTTTCTGCTATTGCTTCCCTTCATTTTGCTGCAGCACCACAAAATTGAGCTCAACTAAAATTAAAATCAAGTTTTTTTACTTTCACATTCAGAGTAAGGTGCTTACAAGCAGCAAATTAAAAACAGTCACACACTTTTACGGTTGTTATAAACGGCTGTCATTCTTCTTAAATACCACAATGCTGCCTAATAGGCTCATTGTGACCCAGACAGCAGCCCCCAGCTCAGAGAAGGCATGTGATAAGTTATCTGTGAATGCCTCTAATGTCCTAATCTCATTGATGATTTGAGTTCTGATCCCATGATTAGCTGTAATGAAGTGTAAAATCATCAAAACGGAACTAAGAGTGAGCGCCTGTTAACAGACAGAACTCACTGACTCAAATCAGTCGACCTTGGCTCACAGATATCAGCACACCCTGAAATTTCTTTTTGAAGTTTCACATCCTTTCCCTCTCTTTTTTAACGCTTTTTGTGCATCCCCTCCTCATCCTCAGGTGTGCAACACTCAGGCAGAGGCTCGGAGGGATGCAGCTCGCGTGGCTCTGATGAACTCACTTGTAAACGAGCTGCCCTGCAGACGAATCAACCCTCAGTTCATCACTCAGAGTTTGCAGCAGGCAGCCACAGACAGTGCTGTGAGTGTGAGCCAGTGCAAACATACAGTATTACACTTCGTTACAAGGCATGGTAGGAATGCCACAGAAGGAGAATGTTTAGTCTGAACATGAATGTTGCTGCACTGTTGTCTCTCTAAAGGTGTCTGTTGAAGATGCATGTGATTCAAGCACCAGCATAGGAACCTACAGTTTGCTGCTCCACTCCTACATAGGAAGGACCATGCTGGAGTTCCAGGTAAAGCATAAAGTCAAGGCCTATTTGTAAAATTGTATTTTTCTTATAACTGTCCTCATAAATCATGTAAGGCCATGTGGTAATTGTGTAAAAGAACTACAGTATTTACTTCAAATGTTTCAGGCTTCGTAAAGTGCTACTTTGAAGGGACCTTAAATAGTGTATTGATAATTGGACCCCCTATTAAAGCATTATCATTTCACATAATTAGAAATGATTAAGCCAAATGTAACAACAAGCTCTGGGTGGTAATTCCACCCTCTATTGTTATCATTACACCCCTATTCATTCCCATTCCATCTCACTCTCAGTTGGATCCAGACAGGGAGTCATGGTATTAAACACCTAATATTTCTACCTTTTGTGTAAATAAGCATATGTCTGCAGACAGAGGGCTATTAGCAGGAGGAAATGGGCTCATTATCATTCCTGTTAAAGCATGGCTCAAAAAGATGAAGCGTTTCCAAGTAATATATACACCACCATACACAGACATTGAAATGTATACACACACACACACACATACATTCAATTCTCTGCACACACAGCACCAACCATATGGTATGCAGCTGTCAGTCCTTTGTATAATTTATACATTCAGTCAGTGTAGGAGGCGTCGAATAGTTTGGAAGTCAGGTAGATTAACAAGTAGGCCCAGCACAGGGACATGCACAGTTGGAAACCGAGCAAACAGGCTGACAGATATAACATGGACTTCAACCCCAGACAACTAACGTGTCATATTTTCCATCTGTGTGTCATTAGGTCAATTTCAGTTGATCTATAGATTCTCTTTGTTTAACACTAATGTCACTAGCTCTGAACACATGGCAGCTGTTCGACCAGACATTGCTGTGAAATTTACCTGGTGCAAAAAGATTTACATTATCTTTTCAAACCAATCATCCACAGTTTAGGTGTGGGTCCAAGAAATGTCCACATAATATGTTATTTTTGTCAGACCTATGTACGCAGAGCCAGGTTTGTTATTCAAGTCATTACTTATGGGGTTGTGCAAGACTTTCTTTCTCTCTCTCTCTCTCTCTCCTCTCTCTCTCTTTGTATGTCTCATTCTGAACCACTTTCTCTCCCTCTCTTTCCCTCTGTAGGAGATGATGACAATTTTTCAGTTGTTGCACTGGAACGGGACACTGAAGGCTCTGAGGGACAGGCAGTGCTCTCGACAGGTACAGGTTTTAACAAGGATATAATCTAATTCCTGGTTTCAGCTAACTTTAATAGCACATCAGTGTCTCTGCTGCTACATAATGTTGATTACTTATTTTCTTTCCTCCCCCTCAGAGTGTGATTACCTATTACTCTCGACAAGGACTTGGCGAGTACATGCGCAGCAGCTTGGCTCTGGATTGGCTCGGACGGGAGCAGAGGTCACCAGGGCGCCTCGGGGAGGAGCTGCAGGTGGCGCAGAGGGAGCTTGTGTTGGCGCGGCGTCGAGGGATAGAGCTGCGCTTCTACAAAGAAAAGACAGAGATCCTCAGCCTGGCTCTGAGTCAAGCATACATTCACCACGCACCTGAGGCCTTCAGCCAGGCCCCGAGTCACACATATATGCAAGACCAATTTCCTTTACACACATTAAACAGCCAGGATACAGAAGTCCAGATAACTCCGCCCTGCAGTCCTTCACCAACCCTCCATAAAAACACAAAGCAAACAGTCTGTCAAACCTCTGCCAAACACATGCCCTCCAACAGTCCTGCACTCACAGCAGACTTCTGTGCCTTTAAATAACTTTAAATAGACTGAAGCAGAAAGTAGAAGATGGACGATATAAATTGTCATTTGGCTGTGAATGAGCTAAAAGTCTGCCACTCAAGATCTGACATCTGTTTGGGAGAACA
>NW_023339718.1:887790-888982 GCF_004916995.1 Morone saxatilis
CATGGCCTGCAGGATTTGTATACATAAGAGTCCTTTCATCATGAGACTTACCATTATTGTGTATTAATAATGCTCTAACCTTATAGAAACTCTTTTGTGACTTTAGAATGAAGACATACAGATGTGTGGAGTGTATTTGCAACTTCAACCACGTGAAATACAGCATTCAAATTATTTAAATCGATGAGCTGGAATTGTAGTTGAACTGTAGCATCTATCTAGTTTTGTATGAGGAGCACTCTACTTTACTGCCTTAGGTTCTATATATGTTCATTTATGTTGTCTTTTTCAGAGGTATATTAAGACTGTAACTTAAAATACTGAAAACCTAAATGATTTACCCAAGGAACCTCTTCAAATAACAGCAACTCAGTACTCCTCCACGCCTCCCTCTTCTTTTCTCATTCTCTGTCTAGCATGTCAGTCCAATTTCCATATATGAAGGAGATTAGTATATGATAGAGGATGGCTGGGCAGGTCAACTGCAGCTACTGTATAACTATAAGAGCCAGCACTTACAATGTTCTTTGTGATAAAATGCATGTAGGCCTTGAGCATTCATGTGTCTTAAGGTTTAGTCTGGTGGTGAGAGTTAATGCAATTCAAAGGGAAAATGTTTTTAAAGGTAACTGTAATTTACATTTGTAAATAAATGTTTTTCTGTTACTCGTGTCCTGCCTTCATATGAACACTGCTGGAACTGGTAAGGCACTAAATGTAATCTATTACATTCACAAGATTGAAAATTCATAAATTGTAATATAATTACTTTTGTATTTGTTGGTTATTTTTCATGGATGAGATCAGAGTGAACCACTATGACACCAGATCCCAGGTAATGTTAGCTTTTAAGTTACACCAGCTCTGTACTGGGGAAGACTGGTTCACTTCACCTGGTCAGGGACACAGGGACTTTAAAGTTGTACTTGTTTTTGTACTAAAATTATATTTGTGAGCATTTTTTAGTGTGACTGATGTTTTTGACTAGTCTATAATTTGTTCTCATGTTTTTCTTACATTAGAGATCTCAATGAGACTTCCTAGATAGATAGATAGATAGATAGATAGATAGATAGATACTTTATTTATCCCTAGGGAAATTCAAGTATCCAGTAGCATACAAAATAGAAAACATACAGTACATACATTAAACTAAAATTAAAAACCCTAACCTTAAGAATAGAATTAAAAA
>NW_023339718.1:889033-909040 GCF_004916995.1 Morone saxatilis
CTACAGTAAACAGTGCAAATGGATATGTCCTAAATGAATAAAGCTCAACCAACTACATTAAACAACAAACAAAATTCATAATGAAATTAAAATCTTAAACTGGAGTTTAAATAACTGGAGTGAGTGAAAGTCATACGTAAACTGACATGTTGACATGCACAACAACTTATGATACAGTTTGGGCTCTCTGGCTTTCCGTAGAGAGGTGGAGTAGTCACGTGGTCGAAGATTGTGATCGCTGAGTTCCTGGAACAAACAAAACAAAACAAATGACAGCTGACCATCGGACGGGGCTGCCACCTCCCTGTCACTTGCTTCGACGCGTTGAAATCTTGTTTTTATAACCCGAGCAGCAATACAGAGCAGTTCTCAACGCTGGTGAATAAAACACTGAAGGAGAAAGACAGCAGCTACGCCTTAGCTTAGCTTAGCTATGGAAGAGCGTTTTCTGATACAGAGACTTTCATAAAAAAATAATGCATCCTCTGGATATTGTGTCAATGCTGAGAGACATACTAGTTGTTTGCTCGCTATCCTCCTCCAGCAACTTCTCTCAACCGACCATACGAGGGTGTTTTTGTTTACAGCCAGTGACAAGTGTTTATCTTGACAGCCACAGGCAGCCACTGGTTAGCTGCTTATCACAGGCTCGCTTGCTCTCCCAGCTGATGGTTGCTGTTAAGTAGTGAGCAGACACTGAAGATGGAGGCTGTAAGACCGAAGAAGACCAAAGGAAAAACCAGCGGGAAATCTCAGGTGATTAAACAAACTCCTTTTTACTTTTTGAAGTCCCAGGTTGAAGGTGCAATCCAGCCAGTACTGGTCTGGAGGCAAGACAGGTCTATCCAGTCCACCACAGAGCAAGATAGTTACAAACACATTACATTTTAGAGTAGAGTATCCAACCCAACATACCTTTATGTCTTTAGAAATTAGGAGGAACTGACAAAACTGACTAGAAATTCACATAAACGCCCAGGGGTTTCTTTTGTGGCCACATTCACGATAATGTCTGCCCTTCTGTCACATGTTGAAAACTGCAACACAGGCTGAGCTGTTAACCAAGGATAATTAATTTTTTGTTGCATGTTTTTTTCCAGCTGGCCAGGAAGCAGAAGCAGGCAGATGAAGACAGAAGAGCCACAGCTCCCTCAGCTGTCTGTGATGAAGCCCCTGCCTCTGACTTCACCGACATCCCCCTCAGTCTGCCGTATCAGGAGCCAGAGGAGGAGCAGCCGGACCCTGTTCAGCCCCCTGAGACCACAGCACAGCCATCAGATCTGCCCTCTGAGGAACAGCCGACCTCCTCATCACATACTTCATCCACATCAGTGTCAACTAAGACTTTACAGACTTTAGAGTCAAAAGAGGAGGATGGCGGAGTGGCAGCGGAGGGGGCTGAGCTTAAAGTTGCAGCACAGACCGCTGACTTGGGAAAAGACTCACAGACATGGAATCAGCCTTGTATTTCAACTCAGTTTCAGATCCCAAACGCCCCGAGTGCCCCTGCGCTGTACCCCGCTCTCCCAACCCTGGAGGAGGGCCCCGTGTTGCAGCTCTGTGAGGAAGCCGTGAAGAATCGGGAAAAGGGACCTGCAGTGTTGGCGCTTCCTGAGCAGGAGTCTTCCCCTCCAAATGTACAGCCTCTGGAGTCTGTAGCTGAACTTTCCATGAGTAAACTTTACCCAGAATTACCCAAGACAGCTCCAGAAATCCAGGTAATCTCAACCAAGCATGTGATGTACAGTTCTTTGAAATGGAAGAAAATTGTTTAATTATGTTGTTTATTATGCATACATTTTGTTGTAGTCAAGCACCACGATATTGAAAAGCCATATATATCTCTTCCCTGAAACAATAACATTTAAAAGTCAGTGCTTAACAATTTGAATGCATTGGTAGTAGCAAAATAGCACTGAAAAGTAATTTTTCTAACGCAACTGCACATTAATTCACCATTTTTAACTGTTGTATGGTTTTGGTTATTGTATTGTGGTGATGTAGGCTGAATCTATGTTTTTCTGTTTCAAATTGGCTGTAGCTTATTAGACTGTTTTAGCTGAGTGAACAAGTATTGCCTCTACCTGTTTGGTTATGGTATCCACATTATTTGTGATATTCTCTCTAAAAAATATATATATAAACAAGAATATTATGATATTTGATTCTGTCAATATTGCCCAAACCCAGATGATAACATAGTTATTAAGTGACTACATTCATTGTGTCCTTACATATAAACATGCATCAACTTAAGAGATCATGTCTCTCACCCAATGTTTTTCTTCTGCAGCCGTTCACACTGGAGCAGCTGAGTGTCTGGGAGCCAGGTGGAGGTTTGCGAGCCTGGTTAGAGGGTGTTGAAGTGTGTGCAGCCCAGTTCTGTGCTTTAGCCCGGCAGGAGAACCATGAACTTACCGAACTACTGCAGAACTACTGGCGCTGTCGTAGACAGCTGACCCAGTCACACACACAGCTACACACACAGTCCTCTGACTGCAAGAGCACACAGAATCGTCTCTGGAGCTTCAGAGATGAGCAGCTTACACTTCAGGTGTGGTAGTTAAAACAAAAAGTAGAACTATAGTGTGTAGAGAAACTGTATATAAACTGTAATGACATTTCAAATATAATTTATTCCTTACAGGGTGTGTGTGCAGATCAGTCAAAGGTGTGTGGTTACCACCGCTTCCAGCAGGCAGAGTTCAGTCAGAGCGTGCTGGCTGAGCTGAGGAGGCTGTTTGAAGCTCGCAGTGAGCTGCTCCATCAGAAGGTGGCGCTACATGCGTACACTGCTCTACTGTCACGCCTCCAGGTGGAATCATACTTGTATCGTCTACTAAAAGGTGAGAGACTTATAAATTCTACTGGACTTGAAGTGGCCATAACATGCCTGTTACAAACAAGCCTCTCATGCATAATACCAATATTAAGTACATAACCTGTATGAGATTTGTGTTTGTTTTTTGTTATTAGATTGTTCTGGCAGCCAAACACAGCCTTGTTCTCTTCAACCCTTGAAAGAGGCCATCAGCGTCTTATTTAGCTTCACACGCAGAGTCCTGGATGACACACAGTTCCAGACAGACATCCATCACTGGCTGGACAGATTGGTATACACACACACAAACACTGTACCACTTCTTACTCTACTGGTTAAGGTATTTTGTTGTTTTGTTTGCTCACAAGGTTCTGGTCCACTCTCCAGGTGGCTGTCCTGCTGCGTGTTGGAGGGTCAGGGGAGCACCTGTACCTATTGTGCCATCTTCTGTGCTGTCCTGCCGGGGTTGGCAAGTGGGCTGCACCCTTCCTTCAGGTTAGTTGGGGACACAGTCTTTCATTTATTGTTGTCATGTCAATCTTTACCTTGTACTAGAGTTTTTTTTTCCCAATTTCTGCTTCAGATCCAAGTTTGGGGGAACACCTGTGGAGTGCAGCACTTTATGCAAGCTCTGGCCATCCTAATGTCACCTGCCAGGTAAATATAGGAGCCCCTTTCCTTACCCACTGACTGTGAAGTACAGACTCTAGCTTAATGTCTGTGGTTTTCCATGAGAACCCAGGTCCTTTCAGGGTCTAATAACCAGTGGTCTCTGTGTTTTGACACAGGCACCGTGCAGAGTTTCTGGGACATCTGAAGCCATGTGAGACCCAGAGCTCAGCAGCTTCTGGACCTGAGTCTGGCAACTGGACACTAGTGGATGAAGGGGGAGAGGAGGTATGTATAGGGTGCATTTTGATAAAAGAAGCCAAACTTCCTGTGGGCAAAGTTAATATATTGGGCGTTTTGACTCCCTGACCTATGGGTCTTATCATCTATTAAACCTGTACGATTATTAAAACAGAACCACCTTTGTCGAATCAAATTTATTTGAATATTTTTTTTTTTTATACATAATCACTCAAAAATAAAATACGTCAGGGTGCATATGTCCCTTTTTTACCCAAAAGTAATGGAATAAGAAGCGACCAGTAAGAAGTGTTCCTGGCAAAAACATTATCTGTTTAGTTCTCCTTCCCTGACTATGATGCTCTAAAGAAAATGTGATGTGTCACTGAGGTTTGTAGATGATGAATGTTCTCGTCTTTGTCACATTCAAAGCTGTTGTAAAAAGGGTGCCAAATGAACACCTATGACCATTTAAATATCATGTCTGCTGGTTTAAAACTACGACTGCTGCCAGTATTAATGTGTTGCTTAGGAACCACTTTGTTTTGAGAACCTTATTATTAGAAAAATATTATTTAGAAAAACTGTAACATTTTAAGATACTGTAATTTAAGTATTATATAATATTTTTATAATATTTTAATATTTTTTTTCATTTTTATTTCAATAGAAGCCTCCACTTTGCATCTTGCCTTAAATAAACTGTAAAGAGTAAAGGAGAGCCTGTTATGACTTCTTCTCTGCTCTGTGTTTAGGACGAGGACCCAGAGAGCAGCTGGCTGTTGCTCTGCGAGGAAGATCTGATCTCCCTCCTCACCCAGTTCCCGTTCCAGCAGCTCTATTCATACATGCTGGGAATGACCAAGCAGGGTAAAGGAGTCTGTCTGTCCATCTGTCTGTTTGTCGGTTTATATCCCTCACCTGTGAACTGACACGCCACTTTCCTTCCAGGTGTGTATGAACCCCAGGCCCATTCCAGTCAGAAGATGATGCGTGTGTTTGGTTTTGCTTCCTCCCTCATCGAAATCCTCGCTCTTGGACTACAAACCTACAACAGGGCACGATACAGACAGCTAGTCAAACGAATAGGACACATCATACGGTCAGTGAACCAATCAGAGCACATTAAAACTATAAAAAATCTACCATATATAACGTTAACATTAGATATTCATAATGTTGTCTTCTCTTTTTTCCTCAGAATAACAGTGTGTTATGTGAGTGATCACTGGGCCCAGTATGTGAGTTTAACTGTTGCTGGTGGATCCAGCTCACACTCTCTGTCTTTGGACAAACTACAGCTGGAATATGACCATCTCTTCCTTAGAGCTGTTTTACATGTACTCAGAAACAAAAGGTGAGGAATTGGCCTCAAGTTTCTGTTTTCACTGGAAATTATTTACTTTGAGGGCTTTACATTTATTTTCTGTCGTCCTCTCTTACAGGTTGGGCATTTGGTTGTTTATGTCCGAGATGCCATATGGGACTCTGTCCAGCACTATGCTGTGGAGGGTCCTTTATGTTATGCAGTGTGCAGAGACAGCCGGACTGGAAACTGTCGGCACTGCCAGTGACACACACTCCTGCATTCAGGCTCTTAGAGGTACCAGTAATGCTCTTGACCTACACTAAATATCAAAAATGTAACCAGAAAAGACATTGTCATAATGTTAGATGTGACCCCACAGTTTCATTGTTATATTGAAAACTGAAATTTCTTATCTGAAACACAATTTCTTGCCCCAGACCTATTGAATTGAACTTTTCTCAAACTGCTTAAACACAGTTTCTAAGCCATTTGGCACATGTATTGCATTGGGAATTTAAAACCAGGTTCAAAAATCTGGGTTGTATCATTAAGTTTATTGTTGACAGTTGCCAGCTTCATATTTTGTTTTATGTGTCTGCTACAGATCCAGAGCACCAGGAGAAGTTTGAGCACTGGCTGTGTGAAGTGAACAGCTCTGATGGGATCTCCCTCCTCACCGCACTAGCACACATGGGCACACAGACTCAACACTCTGACCCCGCATTCATCACGACTATAACTCTGCTGATTTACCAGGTATGTCCAGGAGGGAAACTACTAGAATAGGCATGTATAAAATAAAGATGTAGAGTAATTTAGACTGTATTTCATATAGAATGCCTATGGTAAAGAATATAAAAATACAGAGGAGGGTAACATAGAGAAAAAATAAAGTTTCAAGGATTCACCCTGGTCCCTTTGTTAGAAAACATACAGTACATACCTTGTTCTTTGACATCTCTCTTCTTATTGTTGCTCCAGGTGTCTTATGTGAGTGTGTCTACCAGAGAAACTTACTCCAAAGTGGGGAGGGAGTTGCTGGCTGCCATAGCGACAGTCCATCCCTACATAATCTCTGTGCTCCTGGAGAGACTGAGAGAGACCATACAAACTGTAGGAATGGTTGGTGTTGCTTTTAGGTTTTAACTACCTGTCATTGGAAAATATCTAATTCAGCAGAGCTTGAACTCATTAGCTTTTGTTTTGTCTGTGTGTGTGTGTTAGGTGGCTCTGTACTTGTGCAAAGAGCTGCCTCTGAGTCTGTGGCGACCACGGCCAGAGGAGATATGTGTGATCGGGGCCTGGTTGCTCCAGCATCCCCTGTCTGCTGTGGAGAACCGGCTGGCTTGTGTCATACTGGAGGGTCTGAACTGGGGTTACACACAGGTAGTCACTGATGCTTTTAAGATGGTGTGTCCAGATATCTTGAGTACAACTGTGAGTTTGTAGGTAAAGCTGTTTCCTCTTGCAGGATGGCTCCTTGGCCCTGTCTTCATCTCTCCACAGTGAAGTGGCTCTGCTGGTGGCTGAAGCCTATCAGAAGTACCTTACTGACAAACCGTACAGTGGCCTCATATCAGAGGGAATGAAACAGGTGACACATCCGCTCTTTGCTCACAGACGTTTACTTTGAACCACAGAGGCTTCATCATTGCATCCAACGTTACTTTGTTTTCCCATTTTTCTCTTCCTAACTTCCACCCTTCAGGTGTCTTACCTTGCCAGTGTCCTGCGTTTGGGTGTATCTCCTGAAGCATCCTTTAGTCAGTGGGCATGGCAACTGTTGCTGAGGCTGAAGCTCCATGGCAACGCCCAGCACCCTAAAGGAGCCTGGTCGGTCCCTGCTTTGACCTCCAACCCTCCTCCAGAGCTTACACATACTCCTAGCATGCACTCTGTTATCAGGGCTGTAAAAGCAGGCATCCCTATTGGATGCTACCTGTCCATTGCTATGACAACAGTGGGACATAGGTGTGTACTCATTCACTCTATGTCTAATACTTATGGTTGATTTATACATAGAATTTAAATTCTATGTATAAATCAAATCAACAAATCATTTAAATTTAAATTTTCTTTCTGTGTGTTTTTTTTAGTCTGGAGCATTTTTGTACCGATGGAGTCGGGTTGTTGAAGAGTCTGATTCAGTCTCGCCACCTGAGAGCTGCTGTGCATCTTCTGGACAACATCCTACCCCCAACCTACCCTCTCAGCTTCTACCTGCTCAACAACTCTCAGTAAGAAAGATTCATCCTTCTCACGCAGCCTATGAAAGAGTAGAAATAAAGTATTTATTATCGCAGCTACTGTATCTCCAACTGTCTCTCCTCTGTTTATGCCAGGTTTGTAAGCTGTATCCAGTTGTTCTTGCAGTACGACAGCGTGTGTCCTCAAGGTGTGACACAGCAGGTCACTCACCGGGTAGCACCACTACTCACAGGAACCACCTATGGAGACAATGTCCGACTGCTGAACAGTGTCATTCAGGTTGGTCGCAAGACTTTAACAAAAGAATATATTTCAGGTCAGAAAATTGTTAATTGTTAAACCAAAGTGTATCAGCCTACTTTTATTTATTTATTCTTGTTTTATTTTGACTATTTTGTTTGTTGTATCTTGTTCATGTGTATTTTATTTTTGTGTGTTTTGTGTGAAGAGATTTATACATATACTGGAATATGTGTTAAGTTGTTGATAAAAAAAATACAGAAAAGATGGCTCAAAGTTTTAAGCCAAAGCATCTTGTGAAATGATTATAAGTTGTTTCAGCCCATACATCTTCTCTAAAGAGGACATTTATAAATGTGTGTGTGTTTTATCTTCCAGAGTCATGTGGTGGAGAGCTCTCAGCCCAGCCGTGTCGGTGCTGCAGCAGTGCTGGAGTTTTGGGTGGGGATTTTGACTCAGCAGAACCTGTGGTACCGGGACAAAACAGTCCTGTTCCTCATGGATCAAATCTGCTGTGCTGCATTCACACAACATCAGGAGGAATGTGTGCAAAAACTTCTGTATCAACAACATAAGGTATTTACTCACTTGTGTAAGAGGTTTGCATTATTTAGAGAATCTTACAGGTCTCACAGGTGCAGATGCTAAATTTACCACTGCAAGCTGCCTTAGGTAACATTATAAAGACAAATACTATATTAACATTTAATGTAAGAGCAAGAGCTTGGTGGAGAGGGATACTGAACAGTCACATTTAACCTATTAAGATTTTAATTTTAGTGTTCATTCACACTGTGATAAAAACTGATCTGGTATCATTAGTGATTATATTTTGAAGCCAACTTTCTTTCCATCAGGAGCTGAACAAGCTCATCGTGCATTTTTCCATTTTCTTACCTAATGCAGAATGCCTTGGGTTACCATGGAGATCGGGGTCTGCTCTCCTCTCTGGTTGGCTGGATTGCTGGAAATGCCACACCCTCGTTCATAGAGGGCCAATCCCTGAGTGCGGAGGTAAGGGTCCCCCAAGCACCAACAATATGTGCAAGTAATCTTGATTATATATGTAAAGTTCTCAGTGTTGACAGACTTGTTGTTGTCTGTGTGTTTGTAGGTTTGGTTCGCCTGGCTGGTGCTGAATATGGAGGGCGTGTTTGAGGATGATTCTCAGCTGAGACGCTGTGTTGAAAATGAACTCCTGTCAGAGCCCAACATTTCCCCAGAACAAGCCTTAAAGGTATACAAACGCACAAAAAATTATACATTTGTTAAGGTTAAAATATTAGGATTACTGTTATACTTGCAGTGTAAGCAATCAGTATCTCTTCTCAGTTCACTAGATATTTCACAATACAGGATATAGTAGTGGAGGTCAAAATGTTGCCAAGTCAATGAGCAGTGGCATTGTGGTGAGCAGTGTTTACTAGTCTGGGTGCTAAGTGCTCTACGTAGATGGTGTTAATAGTGTGTCTTTGTCTGAGCCAGAAGGCGCAGCAGAGGCTGAAGTTGCCTGTAGCACCATCTCTGCAGCGGCTGCAGGTGTACCGCTGGGCCTGTCAGGCCTTAGCCACGCCTCCCGACCACCTGCTCCTTCCCCTGGTGTGGCAGAAGTTCCTACAGCTCTACTTCAGACAGCCAGGACCTGACTATGGGTACGATGCACACACTCACTACTATCCATATCCATAAATAAACCAGGAAATAGAAATAGAAAATGAATTTGAAGCGTCCATGACTATTTTTCTATTCGTTGTCCACCAGGCTGGCTGCAGGGGGATGTATTGGCCGAAGGTACTTCCAGGGCTCTTCTCAGGCCACCTTACTCAGAGACCTGAGACAGAGAATACAAGAGGTGTCTGACTTCCACCATGCTGCCAGCCAGGCCCTAAGGGTGCCCCCACCACACACGCCTTCATCAGACAGCCAGGGCGACGAAAGCCCAGACAATCCCCGTCCTCGTTACCTCACCTCTCCTCAGCTACACTCAGAGCTGGTCAGGTAGGTCACTGAAGCTTAATACACTTAAATATATGCTCAAAATATACGCTCACATTCCTTCCTGTTGTTTGGCAGGTAGTAGCAGCCTTTAATGTGTTAACAGGCTCTAAAATCTCAGATAATTGGTTGCCTACAGGTTGTTTGGTGTATTTGCTGTGTGGTTTGATGATGAGACTCTGCAGAAGCAGGAGGTATACCTTCCTTCTCTTCCTCCCGAGTATGAACCACACAGACTGGCACAAGTCATGCAGCGACAGCAGGTGGGTTTGGCCTCATGTGTTTACATTCTTTGTGTTTAATAGGTTATTCAAATCTGGCGTTATATAGCTCATACATTTGAATTTGTGTTGTCGTGTTTTGCTGTAGGAACTGTGGCTAGAGTATGTGGACCAGGAGCGTCTGCAGTATGATGAGAGAGAGGTTCTATCTCTGTGGGAAAAGGTGCAGAGTGAGCCAGTTTTCTTACAGGCCCAAAACCCCGGCTTCACTGACTACACCAGCCTCAACAATGGTACTAACCCAAAATTCATTCTGTAGATTTAAAAGAATAACTTCAACAGACATGCAGTGGTAAATGTAAAAGTGAACAGGTTTTAATTCAACAAGAACAGTAGTTCATATACATGCCCTCCACCATATCTGTTTGGTTTTTTTCCTATAGTTTTTCACCAGTTTAATGTTGTGCTTTGTGTGTCTCTGTGTGCAGCAAGGGAGCGTATTCTGTCCAACCTGCAGAAGCATCCAGTTCCCCGTCCACCTCCAGAGCTGCAGCAGCAGAGGGCTCCAGTAGCTGAAGTCCCCACAGCCTGCCTCACTGACTCTAAAGCTGCTGCCGAACTGGTGAAGCAGGACCTCAGCATCCTGCAGGACCAGGCCAGGTACATGGAGTTCATACAGAAGTTTAAAAAACCAGTGCATAGGATTTAGTGGCATCTAGCGGTATAGTTGCAAAAATCAACTCCCTTTCCAAGCGTGAAGGAGAAACTAGCAAACTATCTAAAAAAGCCCTATCCACAGCCAGTGTTTGATTTGTCCAATCTGGGCTACTGTAGAAACATGGCAGTTCAACATGACTCCATGGAAGGCAACCTGCAGCGTAGTGTGTGTGTAGATAAAAAATAGCTCATTCTAAGGTAACAAAAACATGCCGATTACCAAATACTTGTTCATCTTGTTGTCAGGATTGCAGTGGCACGTGAAGCCCAGCAGGTGGCGATGGAGCAGGAGCTGCTGGAGAGCCTTCCTCTACTTTATAAGAACCAACCAGAGCAGGTCACCATGGCCCTGGAGTGTAAAGGGAAGGGAGGGCAGCCGTGCCAAGGACCTGCAAACATCACTGTCACAGTACGACCACCAAAAACCGCATACCAGCCACATTGTTGTGCATTTTAGAACTGTTTTCCCATGATCCATTAATGTGTTTGTCTTTGTAACCGCGTAGTGTGAGCGTGTCCAAAGACAGGAGGCAGTGCAGACTCAGATAACGTCGCTGCGCAGGGACATCAAGAAGCTTCAAACCGACTCCATGGCTCCTCCACCTCAAAGCCTGGCCCAGGCTGCTGTTCACACTGAGAACTTTATCACGTCAGTATAAACACATTGCGATATCAAAAATAAAAACAGGATTCACGTCACAATAAGTATAAGTGCAAACACATTTGGGAGGAAGTAGAATGATTAAATGTTGTGACTAATGCATGGATTGTTTTTATGTGCTCAGGGCTCTGGTGAATATGTACAAGGCTCAGAAATCACCAGCAGTCCAGCATGTTGGCGTGTCTGCCTTCTATCAGGTGGTCTCCTATGTGTGCGAAGACACTCTGCGTCATCCCCCAACACGCCAGTACCTCTCCTCATGTGTGGAGATTCTGGGACAGGTGCGCACAAACATACACACACACACAACAGTACAAGATTTATGTCAAGAATTGTCTTGCTTTATTTAGAACACCCAAACAGATTTAAGTTGTTAAGTCCCTCACCTCTGTTAACCTGAATCACAAACACTCTGGGTTTAAATAGGACACGGCTGTGACCAGTTAGACATAACTGATTAGAAAAAGGGCCAGGTTAACTCTCTTATTACACATTCTGTGGACTTCTTAAATTTATAGACTGGCATTGACCTTTCTTGTTTTGTGTCTAGGTGTTTATCCAGGGCAATGCAGAGGAATGTGGGCGTGTCTTGAAGAGCATCCTGGAACAGAGGCGTCTTTGCCCACTCATTTCCCCCTTCTTCACTCCCAACGCAGCGCCCAGTCAGCTCGTCTTTCTCTACCAAGACGTGGTGACATCCTTACACCTCGACAGTGCTGATGTCATTTTCATGCTGCTCACAAAGGTTAGCTTAGACACAAATGCAGCCTACTGAAGAAATATGATATACTCCAGTCCAGTTATAGTAACAACTTCTGTCTCTCCCACTGTAGTTTGATTTGTCCCAGTGGCTGAATGAAGCCCATCCTGTGTTTTCGGAGAGAACCCGTTTGCTGGAGTTGGTCCACGGAGCTCTCTGTGTCTGCGGCCGAGACCCTGAGCCTGAACTTCTGACACCTTTTCACCTCTTCACCAAACACTGGACCTGGCTTTTACGCCACCATTTCCCTGATCACTACAGTGACTGCCTTCGTCTGCTTATGACCAGTAAGTGTGTGTGTGTCTGTGTACAAAGGCTGCCCAATATGAATATATGAATATGATGATTCAAATTATTATTAACTCTAAAATCATCATGAATCATCATATTCATGGGACACCTTGCCTGGTAATTCACTTAGGAGCAAGGACTGCTTCAAAAAGTGTTCTTGTGATTCATCAAAACACATTCATGCTTCTGAAAGAATGCCTCCTACTCATGTTCTCACCAACAGAAGATACAATTAAGTAATAACAAAACTAAAGTTGGCTGAATCAGTCCATCAATGCACTGCACCAGATGTGAGTCGAAAAAATGTGTAGGGTATAGCCTTAGTGTGTCTATTTTATCAAGACAGAATTGTTAACAACATGATGAGATAAAATTATTCCAAATAAAGGCAGAAATGCTAAATCACTTATCAAAAGATCTGCTATAGTATTTTTCTTGCAAGAATATTGAATTTAAGTGTTTAATTTGCGACTTCTTTAACAAACAAAGGCATTTCTAAACTTCATCAGGCTCCTCAAACCAGTTACTGAGTCCAGAGTGCTGGAAGGTTACTCTGCGAGTGCTGGGCTGCTTACCTCCATCGCGCAGTAGCAAGAGTAAAGCTGAACAAGCCACCACTGATGTCTCTGGCCGCACTGTCGCTTCTCCGTACAGATCTCCCATCAGCCTCTCCCCTCAGCAGGTAACTAATGCTAATAGATTTCAAACCTCTTAATCTGATATTAGCAAACATGTCGTATTATCTGTCTCATTAAATTGTAAACATTTATTATTAATCCAACCTTGCTGGTTTTAATTGGTTGCTAACAGGTGGATGAGACAGTTGATTGGCTGAGTGATTACTTCCTGCGTAGTCGCCTCAGTAAGGCAGATCTCCGCAGCTTTGGCCTCTATTCAGCCTGGACTCCCTACATCAGTGAGGTTGTTTCCTTCTGGGACCATTTGATTGGGTGTCTAATCAACGTACAGTTCAGCAGCTGTACCCGAGAGTCAGTGGGCAGTAGCAAAATAATGAAAGGTAACTGCCAGATGTCAGCACACTCATGGATAATTAATACAAATCAGCTGATTTGTGCATATACTTCGATAATACCTGTTGTTATAAACAGGAAATGTATCTTCTCTCACAGCTCTGCACGACCTGCACAGTAAGATTGTGAAGTTATTTAAGCCTTGGATCTTTCCTCTGGACACCGATGATAGCGGGTAAGCGTGGCGTACCCTCAGCTCTCGAGCAGTCATTGGTTTTAGAGTCAGATGTGAAACAGACTCCAGAGAGGGCATCAGATCCAAAATATTCACATTCCACGAGCCTGATTCTTTTCACATGTAACCTTTGGTCCATTTGCAGGTGGATAACAGATGCTTCTGGTTGTAGTAGTCGCATTACATAACTGAATCAGCTGTGGGAAGTTTTTTTAAGTCTCTGAAGCACACTATACATTACAAAAAGCAAACCAAAACACAACACTGCTTAGAGAGAAAAGAACACATTAGATGTTTACTTCTGAGTTATAAGTCAACCATAAACTCTCACATGACAGAAGGTTAATATCAGTGTCTCTTTGTCTCAGTCCCCTCAAGTGTTACCCCTGGCTGGAGACAGATGCAAGTGCCTCAGGATGTCTGGTTGGTCTGTACGCTCAACTCACTGACACACTGCATCACAAATTCAGAGGTAGGTTTCCAGCAGTCCTGTATTGCTGCTACTCTCTGTTGTCTATCCTGTTAAAGTACAATATTGTATTGATGTATAACCTTGTGTGTGTTGCAGATCGTCTGCTGCCCAGCCAGAGAGGTGCCCTGTGGCTGTGTATGATGCAGTACTGTGAGAGCTGCACTTCTCCCCGTACACCCGAGTACCTTCTCTACCTGTACCACACACACCTCCGCAGCCTACCCTGGAGACACCTGCACCCTGACACTCAGCTAATGGAGCAGCTCTTTAATGTGAGACACCCTAACGTTTGACTCCTCACCCCTGACACTGCACACTAGACTAGACATGCATGACACAGGGGAGTTTGCTCATTTGAGACCTGGGTCTTTTGCCCTTACCTTCTATTATTAGCCTGACTTCTTGTAATTACAGTTTCGACACCCCGTTCCTGGAAACAAGCTCTTGTCTCTCTAGACCCACATGGAAATATTGAGGCTACTATATAGAATGTGCACAGTTTAGAATATATAAAGTCAATAAATCAAATCCCAAAGGCTGATAATCTTTTTTTTATACATGCATGAATGAAGAAGCAGGAGGAGGTAATGGCAAGCTGCTATTTTCATTATTCAAGAACAAATATCATGTTTATTTTGTCCAATAATTTATAGCTGGGATGTTCTGATTACATTCAAGATAACAGGAATATAAATATAGCCATAAATGTGCAGTTAAACATTAAGTAGGAGTTTAACATACAATTAGTAAACTTGTAAATATAAAATATAGTCAGTTGATTTCTTTGTAGTTCTGTTAACAAAGTTGTTTTTTGTTGTGTCTGCAGGTGGAGAGAGGAAGTCCCAAGAGCTGCTTCCTCTTTCTCGGAGAGGTGTTATGTGAAGTTAACTGGGTCAGCGTCCTAAGTGACCACTTACAAACGCCTCCCACCTCTACAACATATCCAACTCTACCGGACACGGGTACTCAGAAGGAGTCACACACCATGTTAGTCTATCTACTATACATGCTTGTTTTTCTAGCAAAGGAGGAACAGCTCCTGAGCCAACAGGTAGGTCCAGAATATTTTGGTTTCACATCAGGGTCAGACTTCTTCCTTTTACTTCATTCATTCTTAATTCTTTCCCTCCTCAACCCCCAGGACTCCCCTCTACTCAGTCTATTGGTCCAGTCAACCTCCCTGCCCTGGCACCAACTGGACCTGTCCTCATACCAGGGCATTCTGGGATATGTCAGCACCCACTACCCTCCCTCCTTGCTGCTCAGTGCGGATTCTGCGCCTCAGCTGCTGCTGAAATCACTGCGTAGTGCTGCTGGCCTTCATCCCCGCCCTAATGAAGTTCCACACAGGGTTAGACAACACAGTGCTGTTGGTTTTACAAAAGCATCTAGAATTATGCCTATTATTCAAGTTATAGCTACATTACATTACTGTTGCTTTAATCTCCCAAACTTTAGATCTATATGTAACAGGTGGCGGCCCAGTCAATGTTTTATGCCATGAAATTTATCACAGAACATACCCACTGATGATTTAATATGAATACAGTACATCAGACATTTCTTTATAAATTGGACACAACATTCATTCATAACTCCATAAATAAATTAATAAAAAAAATCTTTAGCCACATAAAGCTGCTATTTCCTCACAGTAAATGTATACAGTGAATGGGTGAACCAGTACAGCAATATTATACAGAGGAGCCCTAATGTTGGAGACTATAGAAATGCCCAAGGCAGGTACGGCTTGTGTAAAAGTGGGAGGCTTGGAACAGCCGCTTTAAATTTAGACTCAAACAATTCAGTATTCTGTGCCAGCTCTGTATCATTCAGCCAAATTACATAAATGTAACACTTAAATCCTTATAGTTGCTGTTGATGTTGAGCAGCAGAAGGCTGTTTTATACCACTTGATAATGTTCCAAAGTAGTCAGATTTTGGCAGTACACCACCAGGCCATACTGTACACAGGACCACTCTAAGATCCAGCATTACATTTTCAATTTAATTTGACCAGTTTAATTCCTAAAAATAGCCTTGCTGTCAGACATACAGTGGGCACTACTAATTATAGCATAAAATATTCATGAAAAGCTGTGGAAGTTAGATACATTCATACCAACAAAAAACTATAAACTTATTGTAGATATCAGAAACGTATTTATGTATTTCTTTGGTAAAGTTGACACATACTGTCAGCTAAATAATCTCTTTTTGAAAGAAACTGCATTCAACCCACTGATAATTTATAAATGATATAATTCTCAGCATACATTGTATGTCTTATAATTTGTAAGATTATATTTGACAAATGTATGTATTTATTCAGATATATATTTTTGTACAGCACTGACCCAAACAATAATGTATAATCTCTGTTACTTTCCATCTGTCAGGAGGAGACGCTGAAGGCTGGAGTGTACGTGTGCTGGTGTGTGCAGTCTCTGGTCACTCTGGAACAAGGAGGCAGCATCAATCTCAGCAGCCTGGAGGCTCAGATGGAGTCACTTCTGGAGAGCGTTGTCATGTTCAACCCACCAGGTGAGTCTTCACAGTCGTCCTCAACAACATTGTCAACCAACAGAAACAAATTCTTTTATCACCTCCACTGTACCACTTCCTGCTCTTTTCCTCCACAGAGACGGGTTTGGAACAGAGGCACATGGCGTTCTGCAGTCTGTTCAGCGACGCTCTGGCTTTGCTGAATGGAGTTGGTGTCTCAACAGGCGAGGCACTCTCTGCTCACGTCATTACCTGGCTGGACAGGAAGGGGAGGGGCTTTCCTATCCTGCCTCTTCTCACGGCGTGCTCCCGCTGTCTTGCATCAGTACGACACATGACGCGTATCATGGAGGCATGCATTACAGCGTACTTCAATCATGGTAACCAAAGTTAAGTTTTTTTTCGTACCCATTTTATTTAACTGAGGATTACTGAGGAACTACTTTTTTGTGTGGGAAAGTTGTCATCTTGTACAGTTTATGACTTACTGTTACAGCAAGAGGAATGTGTTCTCTCTCTCTAAATCTCTCTCTTTAGTAAAGATAGTTTAATGCGATATCAAGGATTCATGTGTTTTTCCACTGTCTGTGTTTTCATTTCAGCTGAGGAGGACTCTGTAGGTTGGGGTCCTGTGTTGGTATCGCTGCAGGTGCCTGAGCTCACAGTGGATGACTTCCTCTCTGAGAGCCAATCAGGTGGCAGCTTCCTGACGCTCTATGCCTTCATCCTGCAGCGCCTCAACACTGAGTACACAGCAACCAATGAGAGGAGGACTCTGGCTCTAATTAACACATGGACCAATCAGGTCTTCCCCAGGTTTGATCCGCTCATTCACTCATTTGGTTGCCTCTTACGGATTTTAAAGGTCCATTAAGCATGTCAGCATGTGTACTTTGCAAGTGTATTATACATGCTATTGTGTGTTTTGTGTGTCCAGTGGTCCAGGTGATGAAGCCAAGCTGTTTCTTTGGTGGCACAAAGCACTGAATCTGTCAGCGGAGCAGCTGCAGCCGCAGTCAGGCCAGACTGAAGTGTCAGGAGTTGTGATGGGTCTGTTGAGGTTGCAGACCAGGCTGCTTCAGCTGGGAGAAGAAAGACTGAACTCTGGGCTGTTAGGAGCTATAGGCCTGGGGAAGAGGTCTCCTGTTTCTAACAGGTAAGCTCACATGCATTTTATTTACACTACGGTAACTATAAAAATTTACGCCAGATAGTATGAAATAATAATTGATTATCGTTGATAAACCACCCAGATTCAGGGTGGTGGTACGCAGTCTGGCAGCATTCCTGTCAGTCCAGGTGTCATCAGAGACCGAGCTTCGACTGCAACCCACCAGTGACTTGCAGCTCTCCGCCAAAGCACAGCAAGTATGCAACAAAAACTACAAATACAGTGTTTTCATTTTCTAGCCTGCAATTATCTCCCAAAAATAACTTGTCGTCTTTTCTGTGGATGCAGACATTGGGGATGTTGGAGGCCATGCCCGGCAATAAGCAGTATGCTGAGCTAGAGGACTCTGTGAACAAAGTTGTCCAATTCATCCGCTACCCAGGACATTGTCTCAGAGATGGACCCCGACTGCTGGCCCTGCTAGCCAATCTCCTATATCCGGACCTCAGATACCTGCACATTATCCGTTAACCATGACTTGACCTGAAACTTATGCTGGAGATCTGGGAGGACGTTAGTCTTCCGTGGAAAACAGAGTGACATTAAATCTCTGTTCTGCACAGTGAAAAACTTTCTGGAGCACAATGATTTCAAGTAGTGACACTGGTACTCAATCGCTGTTGCTGTTATATGAGCAAGAGCTACATATCTTATCAGCGAGGGCTTCGTGTGACAGACAATGACTATTCATCAGACCTCACTGTGCATTTGTGAAAATAACTTTTGACTGATTATGTTCAATGAAGGGTTGTACAACCAGTCAGAAGCATAGGAAATGTTATGTGCTAACCTCTAATCTTTACTTGCACTTTGCTTTCTTTCTTCTCATGTTTATGCCTTGTTGCTTTTTATATAACTTGCTTGTTGATTTTCAACACATCTGTTCTAGTCTTGATCTGAGAGGAAGTTGCACATATTTATTGAAGCAGAATTCATGAATCAGAATTCAACACTGGGCTTTAGGTGTGAGTTTTACACCTGCATGTGGAACCTAACAGAAAAAAGTTGAAGGGTCCACAGATTATTTGGAGGAAGTTGAAGGACATATCTAATAGGCCTATACGTTTAGTAGTACCTTGTTAAAACGGGGTGGGGGACATACCAGGAAAGCTGGTAGGCAGGGTTCAATGCCTGGTACAACTCCTAAAGTCAGCTTTTGATGCTAGCATCTAGCTACAAGCTACAATCTAAAGTCAGTTTAACTCATTTCAAGCTGCTGTACATATACAGATGAATACAGTGGCTGCCTGTATGAAGTGTTCATGTTTAGTACCAGAACGTTTGCCAGTATTGTTTTTATGTCCAGCCAAAAGTGCTTTTCTTGTTTCTGCCAAAGAGATGTTATTTTAATTTGCTCTGCTACTTAAATCTTCTTGACTATGTACTCTGGTTGTTTCATCTGTCTTTGTTTGGTACAAAAACTGCAGTCTGAAAAAGCACACGCACTAGAAGATACGCTGTGTGCCACACCACTTGGCTTCCTTATAAAGTAGTGTTCGCAATGTAATACAAGTTACTGACGCTGATGGTATTACTAAACAACCAGGCATGTCATGTCATAACTGGACTTATATACACAAATGGTGGTACATATTGGTGATATGAGGATAAAGGCAGATTTCTCAGACCTTCAGACTGTACTCTACATCCAACACAGTTTTCATATTTTTAATACCCTTGCTCTGTGCCATCTTAATAACAATCGTGCTGCACTTCTGCAGTGTCAAGCTCGCCTTATTGCCTGTGTTATGTGGTGGCTGTTAATGTCAAAAGCATTTCTTTTTATGAGTCAGTGATTAGGAATGGGTCTCTTGGGCTGCTGGAGGAGGGAGGTACAGAGCTGGGCTGCACGAAGGAGACTATGTTCAATAAAGGGAACTGAATGTCTCTCAGTTGGTATTTACCAATTCGACTCAGTGATCAGGGACAATATGTAGTACATGAACCCTCTGAGAGCAGCAAGACTGATCTATACTCCCTGGACAGGTCACGTGGAGGGACACTGCTTTATGAATCAAGCTGTAAAGACACCGATGAGAGAAACAAAAAGATCCACACAGCAATACCAAATACATTGTACAACAAAACTGGCCTGCAATCTGCATTTTCCATGCATAATGCTGCAGATGGTCAAACTTAAATTAAAGCTTCCTCGAATAAGCAGCCTGTTATGACAAGCGTGTAATTTGATTGGCATCCACATCCTGTTGTTCTTTGCATCTGTGCGAAGGTACAATACATGTCCCCAGCTGAAAGAAGCTTTTACAAAGACTGTTCAGGCGGGCGGTCTATAAATTGAGCTGTGTGCTTTTGTGCACACGTACATCCAGCATCCTCACTTGACACCACCACGTCTGTCTGGGAGAAAACCTCTCTTCAGGCAATGGTGGTCTCTATGGTTACAGGAAGGGTAGAAGTGAGAGAGGAGGTGGAAAGGACGGGGTGTTCTGAGTCTGAGAGAGGAGGTGGGAGATGCTTACAGACGCTCATCGCTGCCTGCTCTTCACACTCAAAAACGGCCTCCGGTGTGTTCTGTGAAACGCTCCTCTGCTGTCTCTCGCCATCTAACCCCCCCCCCCCC
>NW_023339718.1:909140-917415 GCF_004916995.1 Morone saxatilis
CACACACTCTCACACACACTCAGCTGGACACTAAGGAATGTCTCTCTGCATTCTCCTCCACAGCTATATGCAACACAGTGACTTCTCTACATGCCCCCATTGTTTTTAATGTGTTTAGTGTATGTGTGTGTGTGAGAGAGAGTGTGAGTGCACGTCGCTGAGAGTAGATGCATGTGTGTCAGACAGACTCCTCCATTGAGAACACCCACCTTTCTCGCACCTCCTCGCCAGTCCGGTGGGGAGTGATGACTCAAACTTAAATGAGTCTTTATTTCTCTTTCTCACATTGACCCAGCAGAGCAGGAGCGCTTCGCCCCGCTGAGTGTACCTCTTTCTGTGCACTTAACGCTAAAGGCCATCAATAATGAGTCAGACCTCCACCGGTGGTGTAATATATGTGATTTTTAGAAAATTGGGTAGGATGCTTGTTGATCTGCTCTGGGCTGAGAAAACGGTGGTGAAGTCTGGGAGGAGTGTTTGGCCTTCAGGAAATACTGTGTGTTTAGTTGGTTTCAAATCTCCCAATAGTGAAGGATGAATATAAACCTCCATTGATAGGATTTTTATTTCAAAGGTTGGTTTATATCTGGATTGTGGGATTGATGGTGAGGTGTAGTATTAGGGTCAAAATAGGGTCAAAATAGGGACAGAGCAAGGCTGGATTACCAACCAGTCTAAGGGGGGCGACTTCCGCAGGGTCTCACAACTCCCAGTAGCTTCAGCCTTACATGTCAGCTGGTTTGAAATATTTTTAATGAATATTTGTTTACTGCCTAATCTTGAGGCCTTTGGAAGAAGGATGTGATTTGTGTTCAATAAACACACTGTGCAGAGGGTGTGAGGGACTGTAGGTTTAATAGGGAGCTGAGGGGTAACTTGGGATTTCAGTTGGGGTGAAGTGAAGACATCAGGGCAGGGTTCAGGGCAGGGTGGGTTATTTTGGGGGGGCTGTGTAAATTTAGAGTTAAGGAAAGGGTTAAAGTTGAGGTTAATTTTAGGGTTTTGGTGTTGGGAAAGTAGGATGTGACTCTGAATAAAAATGTCACTCTTTACAAAGATAGAAGATCAGCAATGCGTGTGTGTAGGGAGTCATCACATGACTCAGCGGTGTTTATACCGACTCAATCCAGGCACGACTTCACGATCACGCACATAAACACACACACACACAGACAGTTTGGTGATTGTTCTCCTGTCAGCTATCAGGACTCCCCCTCTTTTCTCTCTCTCTCTCTGCATCTCCAAATATGACTCTGTTTCCCTGCACAGTGAACTGAGGAGAGGGAAATGCCTGCTCACACTGGGGGATCTTGCAAGAGTGGAGAAGTGAAGCATTGTCAGTTTCTCATTCAGATCCTTCAGTCAAACTTCATCCTAAATGTTGCCTAACTCAGTGAGTGTGTCTGCGAGCACAGAGCCTTGAACAAAGAGCCCTGCTGGCTGCTGGTTGAGAGGGCTGGGTTTGCTCTCCAGACTGCAAACTGATTTTTAGACACCGACAGGAGCTGGATTTACACAAGGCAGCAGCAGCAGCAGCAGCAGCAGCAGCGGGCTCGGTAAGGAAACAAATCGTGTTTTTATGCATTTTTTATGCGTCAGCCACATAAATTGGTGCTTATTTTACACTGCAGAGCTCGGGCATGATCATGGATGGGCTTCACCCACCACCATTAGGGAATAGAGTTATTCTTACCCTCGCATCACAGCCTCTGTTATAAAATAAGTTATTTGAGTATTTTTAAATAATTTATATTGGACTGACCCGCGTGAACTTTTTTTGCGCTTGAATTGGCGCTGATTTCAGCCCTTATTGCGCACACTGAAACGCAGCTGTAGGGGTGTGATGGATATAGGTTTATGGCTGGCTGTATGGGCAGTTGTCCGAGGTTTTCCACTGAAACGTCAGATGCACCTCAGTGTTTGGTCACCGGTTATTTCAGAGCCTGTGATCCTCCCGGCGTCCTGACGTCAATTTATAAGGACCCAGCGGTGCCGGGGCGGCAGGCACATAAGAAGGGCTGGGAAGGAAAGAAAGAGACAGAAGCCCCCCGGACCATGTTGATGTGATATTCCTCATAATCTGCTGAGCATTCTGGTAGGATTTTCTTTATTTCATTTCCATTATCCTCCCTTTATATTCTCGTCCTCGTGCAATGCTTTTGAACCTGCTTTCTGTCTCTGATATCTCCTTTTCATTGTATGGGCTGATATGGAGAATATGTCGGGTTTTGCAGTCGGTATAATCCAATTGTCGGTGTAAATTATAATCCTATATAATCAAATATATCTATAATTTGGTTTAAATTTGCACGTGTGCTCTACTCCATAATAGCGAACCGGCATCTCTTTGTGTATAGCAGCGTATGCATCATAATGTTAATGTTAAGGGGGCTTTTTTGTCGACTTTTGGGCTCTCTTGGTCCCACAGAGGATCACTGTGTCCTGCTCACAGGCTCCGCAGTGTCTCAGTGAGAGCGGTTTCTGCTGTCTGACAGGTTGTGTGTCTCTGCCCAGCTGGTTTAACCCTGCAGACCATCAGCCTGTGGACAATTTAACTCCTAAAGCACTAAATCACATTTCTAAATAAGTGCATTTGAAGTCAGTTATTCCAGGTATTTACCTGCCAGGCTGAGCTGATAAGGAGAAGCCTGAGCATATGAAGGGGATTCCTTTGCACTCTCCCTGACTCTCCATCAGCACAGCAACCACATCCCCATAGCAACAGTTAGTAAAAACCAGTACTCTGCGTTCCCATTTCCAACTGCCACTAAATAGACTTCACAGTAAAGCCCTGAATGAAAGAGAGGACTTGAGTGCACTCTGCACCTCTGCCAGGACATATATAGTCTGCTGCTCTCGTCAGCATCCGCTCGGGAGGAGTATTCTGAGTCTCTAACAGTTCCCTTGTATCTCACCAGTGACTGACCACGGCCAGAGCTTAAGAGGAGGGTCCAAATCCGGAGAGTGTATGCGTGTGTGCTGCTATGGGGAAGGACTACTACAAGACCCTGGGCATCCCCAAGGGCTCCAACGAGGAGGAGATCAAGAAGGCCTACCGGCGCATGGCGCTGCGCTTCCACCCTGACAAGAACAAGGATGCCAACGCTGAGGAGAAGTTCAAAGAGATCGCAGAGGCCTATGAGGTACTCAGCGACCCCAAGAAGAGGGTCGTCTATGATCAGCTAGGAGAGGAAGGTGAGGAAGGGGGCGGGGGTTGGTGTCTGGGTTTGATCCTATCTGTCTGTGTCTGTGTAGGATCTTTGAGTGAAAGTGGTCAGAGAGTGCAGGCAGAGCAGGCTCTGTCAGCGAGGCCTTGTTAAACCGGCGTTATGATGTATTAAGTTGTTATTGAAATAGCTCAGGAACAGACTCAGCATCTCATATCACAGCAGTGGACTTTGGTGGGCTTCTGCCACTGAAGTAATAATACTGTGTCTCTTCCATGTTTTCATGTTTATGTGCAGGATAGTGTGTGTGTGTGTGTGTGTGTGATTGTCTATTGTTATCTTTAGTGTCAACAACACTTACCAGCTCTAATACCTTGTAGTCTACCTCAGCTGCTGTAGTGTGTGTATAACTGTGTAATTGTGTGTGTGTGTGTGTGTGTGTGTGTGTGTGTTAGCTGACAGACAGATGGCTTAAGATTGTGGTTGAGTTATGAATAGCAGCGACTGCTGTACTTTGCATTTGTGGGTGTTTTGTGCATGCGTCTCTGTTGAAAAGGTGTGTGCGTTAGTGTGTGTATTTGTGTGAGTGTGTTGGATGGAGTGACCTGGTATTATATGAGTTCCTCCACCACCAGCTCTGTTGGAACATCAGTGATGCTGTGGGATTCTTCCCGCCCACGTGGGCTCCACTCTCCTCTCTGCTGTTACCCACACGTGGTCTTTTCTGAACAGGGTCCTGTTTCTGGTATCTGAGTTCATATTAATGTGTGTTTTTCAGCTGGTGGGTGTTTTGAGTGTGCATGTGCTTAAAAGGTCTCACGTTCCTCTCTCTCTCTTTTGTCTCTCAGGTTTGAAGACGGGTGGCAGCAGCTCTTCAGGTGCTCCCGGTAGTTCAACGTACCACTACACCTTCCATGGAGACCCTCATGCCACGTTCGCCTCCTTCTTTGGCGGCTCCAACCCCTTTGACATGTTTTTCGGCTCCAACCGCAGCCACAGCCGCTCCAACGGGTTCTCTTTCCACAACGACCACGACACCGAGCAGGACATGGACGTGGATGAGGATGACCCCTTCTCTCATTTCGGGAGACAGTTCGGCTTTCCGGGGGGGATGAACAACGGCTTCCCAGGGGAGGGCCGCAGGAGGAGGGGGGTGCCATCAGAACGCCTGGGGACAGGACGAAAGCACCAGGACCCTCCGGTGGTCCACGAGCTGAAGGTCTCGCTGGAGGAAATTTTCCACGGCTGCACAAAGCGCATGAAGATCACCCGCCGCAAGCTGAACCCGGATGGGCGGAGCATGAGGACAGAAGACAAGATCCTCAACATTATCATCAAGAAGGGCTGGAAGGAAGGAACCAAGATCACCTTCCCAAAGGAGGGGGACGAGACCCCTGAAAACATTCCTGCCGACATAGCCTTTGTGCTTAAAGACAAAGGGCATGCCCACTTCAAGAGAGACGGTTCCAATATCATTTATAACTGCAAGATCAGTCTAAAAGAGGTACGTCTGTCATTTTCATCAAACCTCTCTCTTATCTGTCTTGCTCTCTCTCTTTCCGTCCTCTATCTTTGTCCCAGTTCTGCATGTAGATGAGTAGGTTATGCTGCTGAGGTTGGGAGTTTGATTCCCAGTCGAGCAAACCAGGCAGAAACTCAATGCATTCATGGAGCTGCAAAGTTTCAGATAAATATCCAAAAATGGCACATTTTTATCATTCTTGACACTCAAGCTGGGCACACAGTGGATGAGGTTGGAGAGGTGTGACTGTAATTTAAGGGTAGGATTAAGCCCAGCGTGGGTGGTCATATAGAACATATTGAGGAGTGAGTGTGTATATATGTGTGTGTGTTGCTGGAGGGCACAATCAGTGAACAGAAGAGTTCCTGTCACTGCAGTGTGAGAGAAGCTGCAGGAATGTATTGTCCTTGTGTGACCGGCACAGAATCATCATCCTCACTTGTTCTGCACTTCTGTATGAATATATATATAAACGCTCATGCAAGCAGGCACAAATAAAGCTACACACAGGCATAGACATGCATGCAAGCATGCATCTTCAAGTGCATTTGCAAACACATTTGGATGAGGATGGATTGTAGTGTGGCCGTGGTGACAATCCAAGCTGCTATTACTGTGACTGGCGGGACATTTAATTAGCCGCTCCTACGAGGGCAACGAGTCCAGCACAGCTCTGCTCTCTGTCTGTGAATTACACAAGCTTTAATGTTTCTAATAGCGCTGCCACTCACTGGCCTGTACTCCCATTGGTTGGCTTAATGGCAGGTGTTCTCAAAGAACTTGAGATGTCAGGGGAGTTGTTTGTCCTCCAATCAAGCCAATTTTGAACAGTTTTCCTCTAAAAGCAGCACCGACTCTCATAAATCTCGTCAGAAGCAATTCACCGGGAAACAAGGGTGCCTGCACACAGCACAACTCTGAAGACGGCCTAGTTAATGAGAGCACATTAGGGTTTGTTAAGTCGCTTTAAGCAGGAGATGGTACTCGATCAAACCTGCACAATGATTAAGTTTGCACTGCAGAACTCCCACAGCTAAGTCCTCTGCTCTTACAGCAGCCAGATAAGAGACTTAAGTCTGATGCAGCTAAAGACGGGATGGGGGAGAGAAGGGGAGATGTGGATGGGGGTTGATGGGGTATCCGGGGAATATTAAGGAAGTGGGTCAGATGATTCAGTATCCAAAGCAAATAAGAGCTCATATTCCACTGCTCCAGTCTGCTCTGCTTCCCTGAAGATATGATGCTGCAGTGAAAACACAGCACCGGCTACATGCTGCACACCAGACATGCCACATATAATCTGGCAAATGTTATGCAATGGACCAGGAGATGGTATAACCTAACCAACAAGATGATTATTTCAAAAACAGTGCAAAAACAGAAGAGGAAGGCCATGACTCAATGATATTTGGAAATACAAGCAGATAGTTATTTTTGTTTCTGATTCTCCTGCTATTTTTTCAATTTTGTTTACTGCCTGAAGCATGCCCCGGTGGTCAGCTACATATATAGGGCCACCAAGCTAAGAAAATCCTTGGAGACACTGCCAGAGGCAACTTCCAGCCCTGCAATGTCTTCACTGTGACAGCAGTCAGAAGTAGTTGGAAAGCTTAGCACGAATTTGACACGTTAATTTCCCTGAAACCGGCCTGTATACCTGGATCTACTGGCTGGTTCTTCCTAGCATTAATTAAGCCTCTGCAATGTGTGGCAGTGCATTTCCAGCCCCTGTCACCACTGTACTCGACTAGGTGGCAGAACCCACGTCCAAACACACATAGGTGCTAACTGTAGCTGTTGGGCTCTAAAGGCAGCTCTTTACAGCTCCGCCTCTGATATCATTTAGAAAGACTAATATACCATTTATCCATGACGGTAGAACATGCTGAATCACTGTGAGTAAGGCAGCATGTTGCATTTTCTTAAGCAACCACTGTGGTTTAATCCTGTCAGTTCAATTAAATACATCAATTGCAATCAGTATTCAGGACAAGCATTTATTAAGGGTATGGACTGGATTGACAGCCCACAGCCTTGTTAGGAACTCTTTGGGTTGTGGAGACACTTTTAAACTCGTCCGTCAGCAAAAAACTGTAGGGTTAAGCACGTAACATTTATGGTTAATGTTAGAATATGGCCTGAGGGAGTGAGTACAGAACATTCTCACAAATATAGCAAAATCAAAGTGTGTGTGTGTGTGTGTGTGTGTGTGTGTGTGTCTCTAGAGCTATGTTGTCTGAGCTGAGGCTTATGCAATCAGTGGGCCCTCAGATCAGCAAGCAGTGTGTGTCGAGCGTCATGGCAAGCTGTCTCTGTGTGTAAGACTTGTGTTAGTGAATGGAAGTGTTCATAACAAGAGGATGAGCACTAGTCTCTGTCACAGTCGCAGGCTAAATCACCCCCCAATGTATGTAGTGGGTAAAAGGAGGCTGATGTCATGGCTCAAAAACTCTGAAGCAGCTGCTCTGCTTGACTGAACGTCAACTGTCCACAGGTCCGTCCCTGTTTGTTAAAAAAACACACACCAGACAAGACAAGAAAATCCTCCAGCAGTCTTAATTTTACATTGGCCACTTGATGATATGAACCAGGCGTTAAGTGCATGCCAGTGCGGGCAAAATCTCTATTACATCATGAGAGTTAACTCATCGGGTGAGTTGAGATGATTGGTGTTAAGAGTTGGTCTGTTTTGGAAAAAACTGTGGGAAACTTGAGCTAACTAATGCTCTCCCCTTCCATCAAGAAGGTTGCCTTGAGTAGAGTATAGCTTAATGAATGTATCTAAGATACTGCTAAACCTGGGTTCTCAGCCTGAATTCCTTCCTAAGTGTATTCGGATTTTAATCTGTCTCTTTTAAAGTCTTTTTAACAGCAGCGTGGCACTAAAATGGAAATGTTTGGTTGGTTGGTCTGTCGACTGGTCCACTCCTTTGATCCAGACCATCTCAACAATTAATCGATGGATTATCATAGCATTTTGTACATATATCCATGTTGGATGAGAGGATGTCTTTGGTGATTCCCTGACTTTTCATTTTTCGCCATCAGCAGATGAAATCTTTCACTTATCCAGTGAAATACCTCAACATCTATTAAATGGCAAATAAAAAATTTAGACATTTAAGGTTCACTGATGATATAATTACTTTTGTGATCCCCTAACTTTTCCTCTTGTGCCACATCTGATGTTTTCTTTTAGTGAAATGTCTCAATACCTATTTGATGGATTTGTAAGAAATTGTTCCCCAGCCACCGGGGATGCATAAGCCAGTGCATTCCTAATTTACGGTTCCAAGCCTGGATAAATGAGGAGTATTGCATCAGGAAGGGCATCTGGCATAAAAAGCCAAGATGCCAAATGAAATATGCAGATCAGCTGCTTCAGATCTCCATGCCAGCTTTTACCAGATTGTCAGGTTTGCCAGTGAGATGTGAACAGATGATCCGCTGTGGCGACCCAAAGCAGCCAAAAGGAGAATACGGTCCAGCAGCACGATCATGTCAAAAGTTTGAATTGGTTTATGACATCCTTGTTAGCTGTACCGTTTGTTTGCTGCTAATTAGCTAATGTTAGCATGTTAACATG
>NW_023339718.1:917515-918063 GCF_004916995.1 Morone saxatilis
TAAGTCACTGTTATTTTTTGACAACTTTGGAAGTCATTTTTGCCTTTCTTTAAAGAGGACAGTAAAGAACTAACAGGATAACAACCAGGGATCTCACAACCACATGGTCAATTCCCAAACCATACAACCAAGACGTCCTTTTAAAAAACCTACATCCAATGTGCCTTTCTTCTTTTATCCTTGGGTAATTTAAGTTATCTTTCCATTTTTCTTAGTTCTTTGACTTATAGGTCATTAACAATGGCTTCTCCACACCTTTATGGAATTTATTCGCTGACTTTATTATGTGTAGTAAATCATTTTGTAACAGTTGCTTAGAAATGCATTGTATAAGAGTTTTTTTTATTCATCAGTATGTTCATTCACAGAGTTGTGGATTTAAATAGTTCTTTTTATTCAGCACAAATCTGCCGAATGATGCTCACTGGAAAGTCTGTGAAGTCGTGATAACCACAGGTCTCCATGTTTAGTTTAGCGCTCTGTACGCTCTGACTGGATTCATCAGACATTGTGATAAGGAGGTGAGGCTTAGTGTGTGTGTGTGTGTG
>NW_023339718.1:918097-919296 GCF_004916995.1 Morone saxatilis
TGTGTGTGTGGGGGGGTGTTTGTGAGTGTGTTCTCTCTCCTCGTCCTGCCAGCCCATCTGACAAGCCCTCCAACTATTTACGAGCTCAGCCGATTCCTGCCTCACTTCATTAGCCCCGGCTATGAGACTGTTGCTAAAATTAGTCCCCTGTGCAATGTGTAGCCCCTCCAACACTGACACACACACCCCTCCCACCTACACCCACACACACAAACACACACACACAGAGACACAAAGACCAGAAAACCTTTCCACTGCCAAGTCATGTTTTCCTAATGTCCCTGATCCAAATGTTGTTCTGTAGACCCCACAGTGCTGTTAGTCGATACTAAAACGATCTGCCAGGAAGGCCTACTTTCACTCTCTCACACACACACACACACACACAGGATGAACACACACAGAAAACATGTGGAAGTTTGACTTGTTAGGATGACGTACTGAAGGAAGATAAACTTTTTAGTTCATGGAAAACATTAAGTCATCGAGATATTCATGGCTTTGGCATTTAATTCCTGCTAAAGATATTAACCCTTTCAATCTCCTCTCCTTGTTTTGTCCTCCAGGCGTTGTGTGGCTGCACAGTTAGCATTCCCACACTGGAAAACCGCATCATCTCGCTCCCATGCCATGACATCATCAAGCCAGGGACGGTGAAGCGACTCAGAGGGGAAGGCCTGCCTTTCCCCAAGAATCCATCACAGCGCGGTGACCTCATCGTGGAGTTTTCTGTCCGTTTTCCCGACAGGATCCCCCCGCAGTCCAGAGAGATTATCAGACAACACCTCCCCCAGTCATAGAAAGACTCACCTTTAACCCGCCACCACACACTCCAGACTAAATGGCCCAAACCCAGAAAACCGTTTGTTAATACTCCTTTATAGCTCATATTTTGACCCTCATTGTAGTTTCCCTTTCCACTTCCAGTCCCCTGTGTCCTGTGTTAATGCATGCAGCATTAAACAGACGCTGTTGTTTGTAGGGACTTCGCAGTGGGAGGATGAGGGAAGAATTCCAAGATGAATGGCAGTATCAGGATGTAATTATTTGTGTTTGTTTTGTCTTTTGGCCCAAGCACGCACACAAGCACTCGAGCAGTGGAGCGGTGCTGAGGATGGGCTCAGCACAATCGTGTCTTTTACCGGATCGTCTTTTCTTAACTCTGTTTTTTACGGATTTATCAGTGGTTTTATATGCCG
>NW_023339718.1:919315-929800 GCF_004916995.1 Morone saxatilis
GCGCAAGATATTTTTTAAAAGAAACATTTTTTCCAGGATTTTCTTTTCCAAAGGAAGTTTCAAATAGGATTATTTATTTCTACCTTGAGTGTACCAGCAGCTTCAGTGTGTTCAGTGCAAACCCCGGTTTTAACATAACCACCTGCTTTTCTCTTGCTTTCAGTCTGATAAAGCATTGTGCTTGAAGTCTGTAGGCCGTTTACTGTTTATTAAGATCTGTCTCCCCCAAAAACAGTTGTATTGTATCCTGATGCGTGCAATGCCACAGAGCACTTAAAGTCCCGCATTACTCCAAATAATAATAGCGTATCTCAGCTGTATTGGAAAATCTGGGAATGACAATCAAATACTGTAACAGCAGTGTAAGCTTGGATAATACACTCTGCACATAATATGGGTGCTTTCCCTTCTGAGCTGTGTGGCTCCTCTGAACTTAATAGCCTGGCTCACTATCTGAGGGACATTTAGGTGCCTTAGCCCGGTGTCATACCACATATGTGAACACACACACACACACACAGGTCACACTGTAATATATTCAACCAGCCATGTTAAGTGCACAGACGATGCCCTATGCTGTGTTAGACATTACCATTGGGAGCTGGTGATAATGAAAAAACAGTAAGTAAGCAATGTTAAGTCAATCACCATGTTGTACTGTATGTAAGCAAGGACATTTTTAGGGAGGGATTTGATACAAAAACGGACGAATTCTTGCCAATGTATCCCTGTAAAGTGCCGTACAAGTACAGGCTGGATTTCCCAGAGGAACGTAAGCATTAATCTGAAGTTCATAGTAAATAGATTTCTCTGGGAAACCCAGCTTTTTTTGTGTATATTCTGCTTTCTCTTGTGCCATTTGAAGGCAATGTCTCGGTGCTACTGTGAGCAGTGCCAAAAAGTAGACTCCCTTGGTGTCTACATTTTGGTTTCATAGAGTCCTCAGTTTGTGATTTGATAACTGCTTCAGTCATCTGTAACATCTGTACATTAAATCTGTTTTTTCAGTAGAAAAACCCTGTTTAGGAAACAGGTTTTGTAATATTGCAGCAGCTGTTCTCTGTCTCAGCTGCAGGGGGCTCTGAAAGCGCTCTGAAAGCTCTTCCTACTGTAGTTTACAGCAATGATAAGATGTATGTATGAGTATGGTTAATGCAGATAGTCCTGGTAGGTCATATATATCATGTGTATGGGAAAATGTTTGAATGCAACATGTTGATAAATGCACTTTTATGTCATAGAAGATACAAAACTATGAGATGATGGGGGAGACTTGAATGACTTGTCTGAGTGCGTGGGCGCCCTGCCTCTCAGAGCCTCCCGGGACGCTGGACTGTGGCTACAACCAGAATGCACATGTGCTGATGCTGAAAGACTGTCACTGCTTATGTGCATTCGACAATATTTAAGATCTTTTCAAAGTGGCAACAAATAAACCAAATGTGTGAACTTAACTTTTTGTGTCATCTGAGTTTGTCTTTCAAGAATTATCAGCGAGTATAACTTTGATGTGGTGTACACCTCAGATTTTTACCTTAATGAATATGTTTACATGCACATTAGTATCCTGGTTTTAATCCTGTTTTTTGCTATGACGTTCACATTTAAGATGAGAAACCTTGTTATTCATATCTCTGTATACATTATTATATCTATGTCCAGGTCTCTGATGATCTGAAGTCACACTTTCCCTTTACTTCAGCATGTTAATCATCATTTCTTTCACTATCTTATTTATTTGTTTTACCATGTAGCTTGAGTTGACACCACACCAGCACACATGACAGAGAATGATGAGAAACCAGGTGTTTGTATAACCAGAATACTATAAGACCCCTATCTGAATTGGGAAATAGTGCACATGTAAATGCACTCATTCTTGGTGGTGGAAAGTAACCTAGTACTGACACAAGTACTGTCTAGTACAATTTTTCTAGTACAAACTTTCACTTTGCTTGAGTATTTCCTTTGTATGCTACTTTACTTCTATATATTGTACTGTATTGTACAGACAGGCTACTGCTGGACAATAACTTACCATTACATAGACCCTCTAGACTTATAACATGTTTAATCTGTATAACTGTTTGAGTCCCCGAAAGGTCCAATTAGCCAATATTTAATAGAAAACAGTCGAACTGCTCTGTTAGCGTCTCTTAAAAGAGGTAAGAAATCATTCTTTATAATCTTGTGTAATTAAACATTGGTAATATATGTTTAGCTGTGTGCTATTTCAGAGAGTACAGTGGAGTTTGGACATTTTCCATCAGTTTGAGTTACAGATAAACAAATGAAGACAGACTTTGACCTCAGCCTGTTAAAATCCAGATGGACTAACCCTCAGCTGATCACTGATCCATCTACCAGAGCAACCCAAGGTAAGAAAAACAAAGAGACTTTAATTTACTTTCATTTCTGTACAATTTTGCGTCTGTGTTAGAGCATTAATCAGTTACACACTGTCCTGCTGTCGGGTCAGGAGGCAGTCAGGGGCGGGTGATCTGTGTTAAGAGACTGATCATGTGAAACAACTGAATGCGTGTGTGTATCACATGGTAAGGATATAGCAGACAATTAGTGAACCATGGAAAGGCTCAAAGATGTGCTGCAGTAGCACCACACTGTGACTAATCCCATATACCTGTATCAGCTATTTCTGGCAATAAGGCTGGGTTCGCAGAGGGTTTATACTTCCAGCTCGGAGGGGAAAGAATAAATAAGAAAAAGCAGGTCATCGAATGGTGCTTTGTGTTGCTTTGTAGGCAGAATTTCTGTCTACATGTATTATGGCTACTGCTTTGTGAAGTTTATATGTACACACACAACTCCTGCTGCACCACAGGAGTTAATGAATTCAGATGTGAGTGTGAATCAGTAACAAAGTATTAGGACTTAGTCATGGTGACTGGGTCCAGTTCCATAGCAGTCTTATATGTGACACCTCACACACTTCTCTGTCACCATCTTTCTTTCAGCAGGTCCTCAGAGTTGAAACATGAGCACCTTCGTGACTCTCTCAACAGGGCAGAGGATGCCCGTGGTTGGACTCGGCACATGGAAGAGTGCTCCAGGACAGGTAGAACTATAAACCCTTTGTTTGTTGAGACCAACCACATGTCTGGCAATGTGTTAAATGATAAGAAGAAGAAGTGTTTGGACTGTGTTCATGTGTTCTCAGGTGAAGCAGGCGGTGCTGGCAGCTTTAGACTGTGGGTACAGACACATTGACTGTGCTGCTGCATACAGCAATGAGCAGGAGGTGGGAGAGGCTCTGGCTGTCCGGGTCGGTCCTGGGAAGGTGAGAAACGGTGGTTTCATCTTAAATTGGACATTGATTTTAACAGTTTATTCTTGAACTTGGAACCTGCAGCTGACAAAATAATCTCAACTCAACCCACTTGCTTGTTCTGGTGATTTCAACTGTATCACTAGTGTTGGGCAGTAACTCATTATACTAATAATAATCTTACTTTCCGCAGTAACTACTAGCGTAACAGTTATGCCCCAAAAATTAATTAGATACAACACTACTTTTGTTGGCACCACGCTACTCATTTAAAATCCAACAATCCAATCACATCCTTGGATTAATCATGAAGGAAATTAGCTTGGAAGATGGAAATCCTTATTTTCAGTGGCTGGAAATATTCCCATTACTCTGATTTTAACAAATAAAACACAATTTTAAGTCAGAATTTTAGGGAGAAGTGACACAGTTACCAATTTTGTGGGGAGTAGCAGAAAAGTAACTTCTTCTTAGTTACTAGTAGTGTAAGTAATTACTGTTGGCAGGTAATAAGTAAAGTAATAATATTACAGAAAAGATTATTGAGTAATAAATTATATTTTTATGGTTAAAAGCTCCAGAACAAGTATGTAGACTTTGAGTTAAGTTTATTGTCAACTTAATTTACATTGTTTAATGTTAAAAAAAATTACAACAGTTGCTTATGACTTGTCAGTAGCAAGTCTACTGACATGAGCCCTGATTCAGAGCTCACAACAGTGAAACAGAGTCAACAGGGACGCTCCTGTGGGTTCAGGGGGTTAAGCCGCTGACCGTGAACTGCAACGTCTACAGCAGGAGAACTTTTGTTAAATCTCTGTCCTTCATTTCCTGTCATTTCTACACTGAAGAAATCAAATAAATGCATTAAAAATGCTCAAACAGAGTCAACATCAATACAGATATTCTGTTTCTGAGATATGGTTAATGAAACTGAAGTGGGGTTTAGGATTAACAAAGGGGTCAAGGTTGGAATTGGAGTTTAGTATACAGTCTAGGTCAAGGTTGCCCGAGTCTAGAAACATTTTCACGATACACATGGACTGCTCTGTCTCCGATTCCAGCATTTTAACCATCAGGCATTTCCCTGAATTGAGCAGTGAATGGTTTGTATACCCAGTATCGTTTCCCCTCCAGGCTCTTCGTCGTGAGGAGGTGTTTATAACATCCAAACTGTGGAACACCAAACATGACCCAGAGGATGTTGAGGAAGCGTGCAGGACCAGTCTGGCTCACCTGGGTTTCTCCTATCTGGACCTGTACCTCATGCACTGGCCTATGGCATTTCAGTGAGCAGCTGCACACAATAAACTGATTTTAGCTCCCAGTGTTTGTCACTGTGTGGATCAGTCAGCTGAGCCAGCCTTGGTGTGTGTGTGTGTGTGCGGATGTTTCAGGCGGGGGAAGGAGCTGATGCCTCGATTGGAAGATGGAAGTATTTGTTACTCTGACACACACTACAGAGATACTTGGGCAGCCATGGAGAGCCTAGTGGACAAAGGTCTGGTCAAAGCTATAGGACTGTCCAACTTCAATGCCAGGCAGACGGACGACATCATCAGCATAGCCAGACACACACCGGTGGTGAACCAGGTACAACGTGGCTTTCTCATTGGCCATAATTAATACATTTAATAAGGTTTTATTAGGAATAGTTAATTGTATAAATAATAGGCTTTAAAAAAAACTAATTGTGTGCCACAGGTGGAATGCCATCCTTATCTGTCTCAAACAGATCTCCTGTCTCACTGTCGGTCAGTGTAATTTAACACATTATCCAACCAATTAATTTTATTTGAGGTCAATTCCATCAATTATCCTTCTGCCTCAGGTCAGTGGCAGTTTGTTTGACAGCCTACAGTCCTCTGGGCAGCGGGGACAGACCCTGGGCCTCTCCTGATGAGCCAAGTCTGCTACAGGATCCTCGACTGGCAGCTATCGCCCAGAGATACCAGAAAACACCTGCCCAGGTCATACTCAGGTACTGTAAGGCACAAACTACAAAGTAGCCAAACCCTGACCTCTTTGACAGCTGCTTCACTTTTCGGTGTCCTTTTCGGCAGATGGCATGTGCAGAGGGGTGTCGTGTGTATCCCTAAAAGTGTGACACCCTCCAGGATCCAGCAGAACCTGCAGGTGTTTGACTTTTCCCTGTCAGAAGACGACATGAAGCTGATTGAATCCTTCAACCGCAACGAGCGCTTCATCGTACCGGCCATCAAGGTGAGTCACTGATCTTATGACACCTCAGGGCGTCTTTCCCAAGCAAAGCGCATATAATACCAATGACCTGGGTTTATACACATACAGCAGCAATCTCAGTCCAAAATAACTTATAGACTCACTGATGACACCACATGGTTGAAGCAAGCAGCCCGTTTTAGAGCTCCATAAATCTTTATGCGAGCTGGGCTATATGAATTTGAGTCAAACGTCCTGACTAGTGTGGATTTCTATGTTATAAACAAATCCCTTATATAGTTATAATGTGAGTGACTAATTGTTTGTTTGTTTTACAGAGGGATGGGAAGAGAGTGTGGAGAGATGCAGAACATCCCCATTTCCCCTTCCATGATGCTTACTGAGTCTACACACAAGGAATGCAACATTGTGTATTCAAAGATAATTATCACATATGTTGAAAACAAATTTCTAAACTGAAACATGATCCAAAATTTACAGAATTACAATTTTCCTTTTTGGGTTCAATAGATTTAATTTAAATAATATTGTTTAATAAATGGTGACCACAATTTGTTAAGAAATTTGTTTTTTTTGTGTCATGTCTTTACTGAGATTGCAGTGAAGAAAACAAAGATTGTTCCATTGCTTTCACTGCCAGAGTGACACTGTGTGGTCAGTAACAGAACTGCCTCTTCCCAATGTCAGTAGCTTTGGTCACATGATGCCTGCATGTCTTACAGAGTGAGACTCTTTCAAGGGTAAATCAGTGAATCACTGCAGCAGCTCCGCTCTCACAACAGGCATGTTGAATCAACAATTAATTACCTTTTGAAGACCTTTTCAGAGTACAGAAAATAAAATGCACAGCAAAACAGAACTTTGTTTCATCTCTCTCCCCGTGTTTGAATGTCTCAACTGTAAATCAAATTAAGCAAAAAAAAACAAAAAAACAAAAAAAACACAAACACAAATGTGGATCATTACTGTCTGCAACATTATAAAATGTAAATAATGCCCTATAAAATGGATTTCACCATGTTAATTATTCCTAAAATGCACATTAAGGAGCCGTGTGTAGGATTTAGTTAGAATACAGGTCCCACTTTCAAGCGTGAAGGAGAAACTACAGCGGCCACGAAACTTTATGTTTAGCAGAAGCTAAACATAAAAACGTCTCATTCTAATGAAAACAATTCTTATTATACACTAATGAAAACATACCGATGAACATCATAAGACCCTCCCAAATTGTTACACACTGGACCCTGAAGATCTTTGAAAGAACGTCATTAACGCTGTATCAATGAAGAAGTTTCAAGCAGACACTGGTAACACTTCCATTTCGTGAGATTTTATTTTCAACAACATAACCTTGACAAATTTGTAATACATTATATGCTACTGTTTATTTAAAAAAAAAAAAAAAGGAAGTCATTAGCAATATGTTTTTTTTTTTTCCTTTCTTATAGTCTAGCATAGAATCCCATCACTAAAGCCATTCATGTTGGTTGTGATATACTGAGAATGAGGCCACTCAATAACGCCCATCCCACCCCTCCCTCCCTCCCCCATCTGCATCAGTCACTCACCTTCCAGTTCCAACATCCCCTTACCCCCACCCACATCAAAGCCAGGGTAAACCAAGCGGCTACATGCTTTCTCCGAGGGAAGTCATACAAAAAAAAGGAACACATGAAAGAAGCACAAAGTCCTAAAAATGTGGAATCTGGTGAGAATTTGTACAGGTGTGATCCCAGTACTGACCACTGTGGGGCAGTGTACATTTATCCATAAAGGTCATCGTCGTTATCTTCATTGAACACTGGGCCACTGCCAGTTCCTCCTGAGCCATGGCTTGGGCCGCTGCCGCCTGCAGCACTGGAAGGAAACCTGAAGGAGAAAGAAGAGACTCATTTACCATTTCAATGGGGGGATTCTTTATGACTGTAGAAGTATTTATGTCAGTTTTAGTACTTTGAGGTAATAACGTGATCTTCAATAGTCAGTTATTCTATCCGACTAATATGAAGCTTTTTACAGACATCTTTTCAAACATTACTGCAAGTGGCCCAGCTCAAATTTAACTCTAGTATGGCTGCCAATCAGAACAGAAGCTCATTAGCAGAGGAGGTGATTTAGTGTAACAACCCTGCAGAGAGAGTGACACCACTCTCATGGTGTCACTCACTCCACTCATGCCAAAGCAAAATGTCAGAAAAAGTACCTGAAGCTGCCAAAACCACGGCTCTGCTGCAGTGTCTGAGCAAACATCTCGTATTTGCGAATGTCGTTGTCACTGACGGAGCGACGAGCGAATCGCATTGCCTCCTCGAAGTGGTCCTTCCTGATCTCTGGCACAGGATCATCCTCTTCCACCTCCTAGAAAGAAAAAAAAAAAAAACACATACACAAGAGTGTTAACACACAAAATATCTGAAGCAGAGCAGTAGTGTGCTGATGTACATAAAGAAGTAAACAAGGGGACAGAACAAGTCCTGACCATGGCTGATGGGTTGGTCTGCCTCTCCCTCTCTCTGCGGATCTCATTCTCGATGCTCTCTCTGATGGCCAGCTTACACGCCCGCTGGCAGATCTCTGTAAGATCTGCTCCAGAGAAGCCATTGGTCATCTTTGCCAAGAAGTCCAAGTCCACATCCTATAAACAAACAAATTACAAAATGGGTTTTAATTCTCTTACGACTCAATTCGGATCGAGTTTATCAGAATAACTTTTTGTGTAAAGCTGCCACCGGTGATTTTCAGGTTTCATAAAGCAAACCTCATTTAAAAATAAAAAAATAAATGTGTTTATGTTTGTGCTATGAGTAACAGCACCTTGCTGATGGGGCTCTTGCGGAGGTTGGCTTTCAGGATGCTCATCCTGCTCTTCTCGTCGGGCAGGGGGATGTAGATGAGCTGATCCAGACGACCAGGTCTCAGGATGGCAGGGTCGATGATGTCTGGTCTGTTTGTGGCTCCAATGATGAAGACGTTCTTCTTGCTGGACATCCCATCCATCTCGGTCAGGATCTGGTTGATGACACGGTCGGCTGCTCCACCGCCATCTCCCACATTGCCGCCACGGGCCTTAGCTATGGAGTCCAGCTCATCAAAGAAGAGAACGCATGGGGCTGCTTGACGAGCCTGGAGACATCACACAGACGAATAAAATGGTCTTAAAACAAAGTAGAAATTAAATCTGTAGAATTAAATCTGTTGCAAACATTTAAGCATGTGGTTGATTAAATATTCCAAATCCATCCACTCTGCACTGAAGTTCTATTACAGACACCTTAAAAACATCTTTACCTTGTCAAAGATCTCTCTGACGTTGGCCTCAGACTCTCCGAACCACATGGTGAGCAGCTCAGGTCCTTTGATGGAGATGAAGTTTGCCTGGCACTCATTGGCGATGGCTTTGGCCAGCAGAGTCTTACCACAACCAGGGGGACCATAGAACAGCACACCCTTGGATGGGGTCATGCCAAACTTGAGGAACTTGTCTGGGTGCTCGACTGGGTACTGAATTTAAGGAGAGGAGAAAAGCACAGGAAAAGAAAACGTGAATTTTTCTGGATACACCCCCTTCAGATATGTTCAGATCTTACTTCTGGGAGCGCTTCATACCTGCACCAGCTCCTGCAGCTCCCTCTTGACATCATCCAGACCTCCGATGTCCTCCCAGCTTATGTTGGGAACCTCCACAACTGTCTCCCTCAGTGCAGACGGGTTGCTCTGGCTCAGGGCCCACTGCGGGACAGGGTTGAACGTGTTAGTAAGGGCTCAGGAGGCCAACATGAGCCCATACACCAGAGACCGCATTACAGTTCTTACCTTGAAGTCATCCATAGTGACAGCAAGTGAGTTCATGACTTCAGCATCAATGGTCTCATCCTCAAGGTCGATCAGGTCCATCTTCTTCCTGATGGCCTGCAGGGCAGCCTCAGAGCAGAGCGCAGCCAGATCTGCACCCACGTGTCCATGGGTCTCATTGGCTACCTACATAAAAGACACAGAGCACTATGATACTTCCCGGTCCGTTATCCTACACATACACCTCTATTAAGTCTAAACATGGACTCTGAATATGACAATGCGTTATAATTGTGTATCCATTTACTGTTTGTTCACTAATGAATGAATATTTACATTCTGTCAGATTCCATCAAGTAAACAATTAAAAATGAAATGAAGTTTCCTGTGTAATTTTACTAGAAAGATCAGGGGAAGCAGTGATTATCCTGCAGTCAGGTGACCACACACACACAGTGTACAGACCTGTTCCAAGTCAACATCATCAGCCAGTTTCATGTTCTTGGTGTGAATCTGGAGAATTTCCAACCTGCCAGTGGCATCAGGAATGCCGATGTCCACTTCCCTATCAAAACGCCCTGCAGGTGATCAAACACTCTTAGTTCCAGTTTACAGACACATAGTAGACACACCTTAATACACCTGAAGAGCACAGACGTATTGCTTCCTCTCCAACTGTGTGATGGCGGAAGTAACATGTCATATGAGCTGCAAAAATAAGTCTACAGTTTTAAAAGCATTAGTATTAGATGAATAAGCAATTCCAGTCCTTTGTTAAGGCTGTTAGAAATATCCCATTACCCAACCAGAACACCTTCATAAAACTGGAACTGCACTGCGGTGTGAGAAACTGACCCACTAGTGACCCACAAAATAAACAGCAGCCAGCAGTTTTAATCAGTGATATGACAACATGCTTCAGTGAGCCACACAGAGCAGCTTCCAGTTATATAAAATAAGACTCCGAGTCTGTTGTACTGACATTTCTTAAGGTGCACCTCTTTCTATTAAGTAAAATGTATCTATAGAGTGTTTTTCACAGACTTCAGTCACAAAGTGCTTCACAGAGGCAACATACAACACTGAAAAAAGAGGAGGTACAATACAACAGGTACTACAATACAAGACAATACAAATACACAATACATATATAAAATGCAGACAGGTTACCCTAACTCCTGTATGAACAGGTATCTCTTTAG
>NW_023339718.1:929813-934089 GCF_004916995.1 Morone saxatilis
GGTTGCTACTGCCTCAAAACTCGACCACCTCGGGTCTTAACGCATTGGATACAGCGAGTTTAGCACATTTTACCTGAGAGGGAGCTACCTGATAGAGTTCAGCTACAGGAGACTGAAATGCTCTGTGAGAGAGGATTTTTAAACTGGACCCTATATGCAACAGATCTAAGTATAGAGGTAATGTGAGCAGTCTGTTTGAGCTAGTGGATCGTCTGTTACAGTAGTAGTCAATGTGAGATGGGCTGCTTAACATGCTTGTTAAATTACATGGATGTATGAGGTTAGAGGAGGCCACAGAGGAAAAAGGCAAAATACTCAACATGATCAAAGTGTTGAAAGTTACATTTGAGTTTGCTGGAGATGAATAATGTTCCTGCTACAAAGATCTCACATTGTATCTATGAATATTACACTACACATTTAAAACTCGGCTCTACTGATCTGAAATGAAAGCCTGTTGGCCATGTGAGCTCTGTGCAATGCTTCCAAAGAATAAATAAAATAAAACACATTTACTAACTTAGAATAGTGTTCGGTCCAATATTTAAAAAGGACGAATAAGCACGAGCTTACAGGCGACTTACCAAATCTCCTGAGCGCTGGGTCAATGCTGTTGGGTCTGTTGGTGGCAGCCATGACGATGACATGAGCTCTTTGTTTCAGGCCGTCCATCAGAGTCAGCAGCTGAGAAACAATGCGCCTCTCCACCTCTCCATGAGTCTACAGAAAAAAACCAACATACATCGCCGCTATAAAGTTCACATTTTTAAACTTCACCTCAACTGACCTGACTGAATGAGAGTCCTTTGGCCACTGATCAGGATGTCAAAATCACTGTGTGACGGACTACTGTTAAATTACCAAAAGATGAAGAGAAATTTCACATAAATAGAAAGTTCTCTTAGATGTGGAAGCTGATTTTCATTAATTTATAGTTATAAAAACAGATATGGTACTGTTACTCAGCTATCCATTTAGTTTTTCCTCTCTTCCCACTCACCTTCTCTCTCTTAGGAGCGATTGCGTCAAGCTCATCGATAAAGATGATGGCAGGAGCGTTCTTCTCTGCTTCCTCAAAGGCCTTTCTCAGGTTACTCTCGCTCTCTCCTGCCAGCTTACTCATGATCTCAGGACCTAAAATGGAGAACCAAACATTTTGATTTCAGAAGTAAGAGCAGCATATAAAACATTAAAATATATGTACGGCTCACAAGATAACCTCCAATCCATCTAAAACACTCCAGTAATGGATAGAGACTATAGTGGGTCTGAGAATCCAATGCAGACAGCACATGCACTGCAAATTATTACTTCTATGTCCCATTAAATACAGCATTAAAAAAAAACATCCTATCTGAACACTTATTCTAAGAGAAGAGACACAGCTTCAATTGTACCACAGAAAAGTTACAGATAAGATTTCTCCTTTTATAAAACTTTTACAAATGATTCTGAAGCGAAATGTGAGGTTGTTCCCTTTTGTATATCCAAACAACCATTGATAAGATTCTGATATACACACACACACACACACACACTATAAACGTAAGATAGATTCTCACCATTAATCAGGAAGAAGAATGCTCCAGTTTCATTGGCTACGGCTCTGGCAATCAAGGTCTTTCCAGTTCCAGGGGGTCCGTACAGCAGGATCCCACGTGGGGGCTGAGAAGGAGAAAGAACAAGTTTTAATCTTTAAGAACTTTGTGTAAAATTAAAAGCACTTGAAAGATAGAAATAGAAGAAATAGATAAAGGCAGACTGAATGTCTCTACACTGTGAGTCAGTCACCTTAATGACAACATTACAGACACTGAAAATGGACCAGCACAACATACATGTTGTGAGGTAGTGTGCAACACTTGAAATGTACTTTATATTATTATTATTAATAAAATAAAAGACTAAATGGGTGCCTTACCTTGACTCCTATGGCCTTGAACAGTGCAGGGTGTCTAAGAGGCAGCTCCACCATCTCTTTGATCTGAGCTAACTGCTTCCTCACTCCTCCAATGTCATCATAGCCCACCTCGTTCAGGGACTCCTCCTCATCCTGCATGTTCAACACGCAACATGTTCAAAATTCAAGGTGGTTTATTTGTGGTTGATGTTAACCTATGCACTGTGTGTACCTGCTACCTACCTCTCTCCTGATTGGCTCTCCCTCACAGTGGATGACTGTATCAGGAGCGACGATGCAGTAGGGAGAGGGATCGGTCTCCACCACCTTGAACTCCACGGCGCGCATACCTCCTCTGACCAGGAAAATATCACCTTCACCAGGTAAAAGAAAATGTTAATTGTACTCAAACGTAGAAACAGATCCGAGCGGCCGTGCAATTTACACTGAAAGTTTGTACTCACCTTTGCGGATTGGCCTGTAAGCCTCAAGAAAGTACGGCTTCAGGTAGACCTCGAACAAGTTGCCAGTGATTCCCTCTACTGTGTCGTCTATCGGGAGGACGTGGATCCTCTTCCCGTACTTCACATCAGGACACGGCTGAATGCTGAACCAGAGATTAGACTCAACAACCGTTTTCCGTTTCCTTAAAGGGTCGTGGAAAGTATTCGTGCAATTTCCCTACCTGATGACGTCACCCAGTCGGACCCTCAGGTTGTTGCGGACCACCCTGTTCATGCGAACCTTTTCATCGGAACAGGTGTCGTCGGACAGCACGATGCACACCGTCTCCCGCCTCTTCTTTCCCTTCATCAGCACTGTGTCTCCACGGAAGAGCTGCAGCTCGTCCATCTTGGTCTTAAGACGGAAACAAAGTCGTTTTTAAAGATTTTAGATGAAAAATAAACATCCAAACGTCCGATCGATGACACACTGCGGGGTTTAAACGTTGTGGAAACAGAAAATCTTCTACCTGAGAGAGAGAGACCACACTGTTGTCTTCATTGATGGATTCATCCACAATCAGTCTGTTGGGTCTGTTCTTCTGTTTCAGGATCGCCGTGGCTAGATCATCATTTTTGGATCTATGATGAGAAACAAAAGAGAAGTTGTAGGTTAATCAAAGTACTTCTTATAGACGGATACTTTATTTAACCAAGCTGCTCAAATTAGTAACCGTCTTAACAGTTTCCTGTACATATTTGTGTTTTACATTTCTACTATTCGACAGCAAATCGATGTTAGATTTAGTAACTTCATTGTGACACTGAAACTTCTCAGTTTCTGGTTCAGTTTCCCTTCCAGGAGGATTGGAAAACACCTTGGCTTGATTATAAACTCAAGATCAAACAGTCTGAAGAGAGATGGGGCATAAACAGCACTAACACAAATACTTTCACTATTGATTGTTTGGTATTTCTACTTGTAAACACATTTTACTAAACCGTCTCTGTATTTCTCGATAAACCCATCCGGGAATATGAAATTAAACTTATATCACAAATAACAGGAGGCAAATCCGAGCAACATAATCCATCTATTGCGTGTTTACGTCCCCTAAATTAATAAACTAACTAAGTCACAACTCGCCAAACTTCACCTACACGCACAATCCCACGTACAGGTGAAATGCGGGTTTCATAATAGCTCCACGTTTCTGGAAAACTCACGAAGCAGTTCTGCAGTTTCCCTTTCGTGTTGTTCAGCACGCTAATGTTAGCCTCGGAGCTAAGTGACTGGCTCAGATGACACAGCAAAAGAATCAGAAAAAAAAAAATGTAAAAACTTTGTTAGGGAGCTCCAGAGAGAGAGTTTCACGCGTTACAGCTGCACCGGGACTTTAGGTGCACTCACTGGGGCTGTACGAGAGGCCTGCGTGGGGATTAAATTGAGTAAATGTGTTATTTCACGACTGTTTTGGCCAACAGCGAGTCGGACTGAGCAGCCTAGCTCCCCCGTTAGCTCCCGTTAGCCGCACAGGATGACTAACGTTAACAGTTTTACTCCAAATTTAACCAACTCGCTGATTAAACCTGCGTTTGTTCCGATTCACAAAGCGAAGCCAACTCCTTAACGACAAGTAAAACACATAAAAACCAGCTCATGGAGCCGGTGGAAAGGGGCCCCGCAACTGTGTCGGTGTGACGCTGGACGGGCTTTCTTCGGGCCTTGACGCCGTTGCTAAGCTAACGTTAGCATTCAAACAGCGATGACTCCGCTTTGTCGAGCCGCTGTCACGCAGCTGGAACCGGCCGAAAGGCGAACCGTGCGGGGGGACAACGGGCTCACAACCGCCGGCCAACCCGTCGGGATAACACCCAGCTGTCAGCGGGATTTTAAAACCAACCGACCGACTCCCCCCCCCCAAAAAAAAAA
>NW_023339718.1:934189-944259 GCF_004916995.1 Morone saxatilis
AAAAAAAAAAAAAAAAAACAGTGCGGAGGCTGTAAGCAACTGACCCCATTAGCTCCGCTGCTATGCGTTAGCACTGGAGCTAACTTTAATAAACTAACGTATTCTGAGCTGACGTTGGGCCATTTAAAGGGCATTTTCGCTGATGGCCATTGTTCGGAAAAACGCATTTTTATTTATTTATTTTTTTTAATCAAGACTGGAATGTGTGTTGTACTTACTCCCCTCCCGAGGCCATGGTCGTCCACCTGGATTACTATGAATAAATAAAAGAAATTCTAGCTAAATGTTTAAGAGGCTTAACCGGTTTTCTCGCTCGTTGCCCGACGTTGTCTGTGATTTCACACGAAGGAGCAGCAGTTTCCGTGCTCCGCTTTACACTTATACCGGGAGCCAGGCGCGTCCGTCACTCCGATTGGCTGGACGCGGCCCATCGAAGCTCGGCGACCAATGACAGGACCCCGAGTCTGACGTCACTCGGAGTATTGTGGAAATCGGGCCAATCGCAAACGAGCGGGGCGTTCCCGTCGTCGTCGACTTTTCTCTCATTGGCCACTCGGGCCTGTCGTCGAACTTCTGTCATCCAATGAATGTGCACCGCGTTGATATTGAAAGAAGCGTAACAACATGAAATTGGCTTTTTACTCTTGATAATAACAGCATATGTGTAAATAATAGTGCAAATTAATTGTTTGTTTTATTCATAGGAGCAATCCATACAAACATCGGTATAATATAAGCATTTTTGAGCAGGTGTGTATCTCCTTAAGTAGTATGTATTATGCTTTATCTTGACAAGCATAATCAATTATTAAAGTCACTGTCTTGATTACTCTTGCCTGGCCAAAATACACATTTTATTTCCAATGATCAGGCAACTTCGTAGCATGTCTAGTAATCTTAATTTCTCTTCATGCATAAACCACCTGTCAGGTTTACCACCCACACTGTTCATTCTCAGTCTCAAACAGTGTAAAAACGGTGTATTTTACAGTCCAAGTAGATACATGTTTGTTGTGGGTATGGGTTTCAGTTTGCAGGCCAGAGAAAGTTGATCCAGTTCAGTAAGTGATAGGGTATTCTTTCTCTCTCTAGGCTGACAAGGTAGGACCAAGTTCCTGTATTCTGTGGCGCAGCTCCGTGGAGTCCAACAAAGGGCCAGATTGGGGTTCCTGTAGGTACACAGAAAAACTCCTGCAACACAGAAGGCATATACCAGTTAGATGGAGAGTAAATGTGCTCTACCTAAAGCAACAAGAGACTGATTAAACTAGTAGGGGGCTTAAAATGTATTTTCTTAGAAAAATATCAGACCCAGTATCTTAAATGAGCATATCTGTGAGGAAATGAATCTGCTACTGAATAGAAAAACAAGCACATTTGCACATGGCTATCTTGGCCAAACAGCTGTAGAAAATGACAGTAGTCCTTCTTTGATGCATCGCCCCAGGTATAAGCTTACAGTTGAAATCCCTAAAGTTTTCTTACTAACACATACTGTTGGTATTCTATTAATCTGTACGGTGGAATGTGGTCAACCATTTAAATACCCGTCCAGGTGGTGATGTTAAAGGTGTCTTTAATATATTTGTGTTTTGGTTACCTGGTGATGACATTGTCCCTGCATACAATATGTCAATGCTGAATACTGACAAATTGAATCTTATTTTAGAAGCCTCCTCATTTTGCAGAAAATTGTTGACAGCAGTTTAAAAAACCCTGTCTGAGATATTCATCAACTGTTTTTGTGAGATTTTTCTTGCTACATACACTTTGTCTGGTTGAGGATGCAGGGTGTTGATCCTACTCTACACAGTGCATGGTCACATGGGATTGCAACCACCTCTGAGAGTGGCCTGTACAATCAAATCCCACTACCCAACAGTCAGTTTGGGCCACATTCACACGCATTTAGAGCAGTACGCGTCAGGTCAAGTGTAAACAGGGGTGACGTGTGTACATGCTGCAGAATATAACAATGGCACTGTCTTACTCTGATGAGGATTGTGTGTTGAAGCTCCAGGTCTTTTTCCAACAAGCTACTGCCTCCTGCCTCCTGCCAAGCCTCCACAGCACTTCACCACACCACAGCCCTGCACCCACACAGTCTGAGACAGTACATACAGCATCATGGCATGTTCAAACAAAAGACTCACACAAACCAAGTACAGATCAAACACTGTTCACAAACCCTTAAACTTGCCTCTGTACGACCAAGTTGCTGCAGTGCATTGGCAATTATCCTGTGTCAGAAAAAGCTTCAAGCTCTGCTGTATATATCATTACATTCAAGATGTAGTGTTTATACCTGGGAATGCGTGCAGGCTGAGTTGGAGGTCTCTCAGGGCCTCTTTTAGTTGACCTGTCTGAGTGAAGCTGATGCCCCTACCAGCAAGTGAAAGCCCCTTCAGCCTCTGGAGGATGCACAGATCTGTTCCCGGTTTGCCAACCATATCTGCACTGGGGATCTGTGGTTGGAAACCTGTAATTGAACAATCAACAGAATAAAATAAGATTAAAAATGCACAAAGTAACAGTCTGTAGGTTGTGTAAAAAGGGCAATTTCTCTCTAAATTATAAAAAAGGCACTCACCTCTCTTTTTAAACCGTACTTTCACCAGCAGGTTGATGCACCTGTAATGCAGAGTGCAATCTTATGTGTTTGCTTATAATCATAGAACCTGATGACAGAAATTAGCCAAATTTCATCTTATATACCTTGTGTAGTGGGTCACAGCTTGTTTCCAGTCCTTCAGGTGAGTGTGGCAGTGACCCTGAAGGAGGTAGGCAGCCCCGGTCCAAAGCAGCATCCCCACCCTGCCTTCACCCTCTGCACCCTCACACTTCTCCTCTGGCTCTTCCAACAGCAACTTTTCTGGCAGCAGCTCCAGTGTTGTGCTGATGACTTCATCGCACAGCGCAATGCAATCAGCGGGCCGTTGGGCCATGAGCAAGGCAGCGCCAGCCTCCAGGTAAAGATCGGGCAACCTGGGAAGGGAATGGACCTCAGCGTGGACCTGAGACAGAGACGTACAACATACAGACGTCAGTTAACATTTTAAGAAAGTATTCCTCCCTGGCGCATATATATATTATGACAAATTAAAATATATCCGAAGCTCATTGTTGAATTATCTTGTCTGTCAGGGTTTTCAGTCTTACTCCATGTTGATCTTCTGCGTGAAGAGCAGCCAGCAGGTCCAAATAATATTCTACACCCTCTGACACCCTGAAGAAACAGCAACAACATCCATTTTTACAATTAAAGTGTGCACTATGTGTGTACTATTCTCATCTACGTTTTCTGTTTTTTAATAGTGGTCACGTGTCAGTAAAAGACAGAAACTCCATGCTGGTCTTCTCACCTCCCATGTTGCACACACTTCAGAGCCAGATTGTGAAGGACACAGAGGGCAGAAGGAACTGAGAGCAGACTGTTTAGTGATTGGCCACAGAGCAGTAAGGACGGGGAGAGGAGATGAGTACTAGCCAGAGCAGGATCTGTGGCAGAGGGCAACATCAAAGTCTGTGGGACAAGAGAGGTTTCATGTTTCAGTACACAGGCCTACACTTAGTGTCCCAAATAAACCTTTTGGCTCTTCTGCTAATAGTTGTTCTACTACAACGAAGGCAGGGAATATTTTTAAAAGAATACAAATAACTGATATACATCTATAAGACAAACATTTACAGGCACTTTACAGGCATTTGGCATCATCCCTTTATGTACTGTATACTTGTGTTACTCACTGAGTGCAGCAAACGAAGAGCTTGTATCTCAGCTTGTGTGTTGCCAAGCTGTCTGTAGATGAGCATGCTCTGGTACAGAGCACATACACACTGCAAGTCTGTCTCCAGTGCCTTCCTGTAACACTGCAATGACATCTGAGGGCAGCTCTGGAGACAAATGCAAACACACACACTCTTACTGCATGCAAATGCTCAAACCTGTTATGCATGCATGATACATCCTAATTTCTATGTGTTTAGTGTGGACTCTGTTTGTGTACCATATGGGCGAGGCAACAGCCTGAGAGGAGGTGTGTGTATGCGACTAGAGTTCTGGGAGCAGGCAGGGAGGAAGCTGTCTGCAGACCAGACAGCGCTTCTGAAATACGACCCTCACTCAACCTTTCTGCACCTTAATGAAACATACCGAACACAACAAAACACAGGATTCATTACTCAATACTGCAAGCACAAGGAGTCTATTTATGTCACTATCATATACTTCAGTTCTTGATTGTCCTCAGCACATAGCAAAGGTAGGTATACATACACATCTATCTAAACTACATAGATCAAAAAGAAAAAGCTACAACAACACACTACATCAGTCATCCTAGTGTCCTTGGCCAAGGCAATTCAAATCATGAATAAATAAACACAAGTTGCACTTTGTGCAATTCACTTTTTAGGACCCTGTGAAATGTTTATAGAGCCCTTATTGATATTTGGTTTTAACTTTTGTTCTGATCTGCTGGTTTTGGAATCTTAATGTGAGGAGAAAGACAAAAAACCACAGAGATTAGTGAACACCTGCTCTAATATTACAATTATGTTCTAGCTCGGTCTCTTTGCTCTGTTCAATGGTTGGAAAGGCCACCTCCATCCCATCCCCATCCCACCCCCATCCCACCCCCTGCACCACAAGGTCCACCTTCTGCCCTGCGGAGGTATAAGGTCTCTAGGATCAGCTCCAGCGCACAAGACTACCTAATCCTATGGTTTAAAAAAGCCATGAACCATAAAGTCCAGTCTACCATTTATTGTTGCACTTTGTACATTGTAACTACTTTTTACTCATCGCACTTTGTAAACTTGATGTTTGCTATTACTTGTAGTTGTTTATAGTGTCTTTGTATTTAATAGTGTCTTTGTTGTTGGTGTATGTACAGTATCTTTCTTGTTATTTATTTCTAAGAGTGTTTTTTTGTTGTTGCAGTACATACAGAACGATTCTCCCATGTGTTTTTTTGTGCTGCACCAGAATTGGCCTCCAGGATAATAAAGATTTATTGAATTGAATTGAACTACTCACCAGTACATTGCCAGTATCAGTGAGCAGTTCACTGGTTGGCTCACACTGGCTCTGGGAGCGCACACCCACAATTTACTCATGTCTATTTTAAAAGTCAACTCTACTATCAGCATTCAAATATACACACACCAACACACCAGTTTGGATTCGGATTTATAATATTTTTCCTGTACTACTACTGAGTTTCTTTGCCCCTGCACTTCTTTGGTGGCACCTGTGCAGAAAATATATGATTATATCAGGGGCGAAACATGTATTTAGAAAGCACAGAGCTTAAATCAGGACATTAAGTGTATGTTTTGCATATAATGTTTGCATCTGGTGATAATATGTATTCAGACTGGGACAGGAGGTTGGCCCTCTGGTGCCCCAATGTTCAAAAAGAAACCACAAAAGTGCCCTCTTGGATGCCCTAATGGTAGATAAAACATGATAAAGTGCCCTCTATTTTGGCTCGATGTGCAAAATAACATGATGCCCTATGGTGCCCTACATGCTAAATAGTTAATAGTTCACTGTTTTTATTACAGAGTTGTAGTAATTATACTTTTAGTCTGAGTCACAGAAAAATAAATAATAATTCTAAACAGTCCCCACCACATGCAGCTATGTCCTTTTTTATTTGGGTACACTGGGTCATAACAAACTGTACCTGGTCCTTCAATATGCATTAACAAAAAACATGAATGTTGCTGACCTTGAGCAATGTAAGTACAGATCTGCAATAACTCAATAAGCCGTCTTGGGTCCGTCAAAAGCAGTGGAATGTCAGAGGACTTTCCCCTTGCCTCGCTCCTCCCGTTACCCCCACATCCAAGAGATAGTGTCTCAAACAGAGAGAACAGCTCATCCTGCATCACAGGAAAAAATGCAGTACAGTTTTATTTTATAATACTGTGATAAACACAATAATAACACCAAATACATGATTAATCCTGCACTATGCCACACAGTTGGGTATTAGACACTGTAGCAGGTCAGTACATATGCATTATGTTTTAGTGACAGAGACAGGAAGAGAGATATTAGGGTAAAAGTGTACTTGAATTGTAAAAAAAATAAATAAAAAAATTAAAAAAAGTTTGCAGTTCTTCAGGTTTTTCTTCAAACTTAAATTTCAATGCGGGATTGGAGTATAAATCTAAAACTCGATAGTAGTTGGCATGAGACTCATTTGTCTCATAAATAATAAAGAAGGGCTGAGATAAAGAGGAAGAAGACAACATGAGATAAAGAGGAAGAAGACAACATGACCTGAGCACCAAAATGATGAGTAAAATAGCTTTTTATAGATGCACATATCCATATTACATGACCTACTGGTTAGTTACATCACAAACAACCCTTGGTGAAGTTCACATGGAAGATAACTGATTCATTTTAGGAGGAATCAGAACAATAGTTTGGGCCACACCATAGCATAAATCACAGTCATCTCATTAACAAAGTGGACTGAATGGAGAGAGGAAACAGAGTTCCTTTAAATCACACCAAACACTTTAGGTGGGAACACAGCACACAGACAGGACCCTACCTGACATTCCTGGATAGTTTTCAGCTGACAGGTGGCCAGCCATATTGCCCACTGGAGACAAAGAAGGTGCTGTAGAGAGGAATTCAAAGCTGTGTTTTCCACTGATTTGAGAACTGTTTTCCAAAATACACCAGGGTCTGAGGCAACAGGAGCATCTCCTGTCATCTGTAGAACTGTAGGGAACAAGATCAGGCTGTAAAAGTCAGAAATGATAAATCCTTTGAACTAACATGAAACTGGATGTGTGGCATTGGTTACTGTGTCATCTACATCGGTAGTTTTGTCATCGTCTCACAGCTTAAGCCTACCTCTTTCTGTGGCTTGAGTGAGGAGCAGCTCAGCTTCTGAGAACTGAGACTGAGCAGCAGAGCACACACAGGCATTGTACACCACTGTCAGCTCCACCTGTGTGTGATCCGCAAGAGGAGGGACACCTGCAGGAGAGGGACAGGAGGAAAGGAGGGAGATAAAGGTAAGAGCTCAGCTACCCACCTTAACAGATTAGGCCTTTGTGTTATGAAGGAGATGCAGCACCTTGGATTTTCCTTAAAAGTTTGTGAAACTCCGAGGAACACCATCTCAGATGGGTCTGGTTCTGGTCTCGGCTCACTGCATCTCCTCCTTCTTGCTGCTGAAACCATGAAGTGAAAGCAAACTTGAAAAATCACCAAGTGCATTTACTTAAGTACAATTTAGAAGTACTTGGACTTTACTTGAGTATTAATATTTTATGCTACTTCACATTGTTACTACGCTGTAATTTACAAGGAAATATGGTACTTTTTACACACTTATCACATACATTTATAAGCTACCTCTCAAAAAAGATTTCAGATACAAGACATGTTTTGTTTTAGAAATTTGATGCCAGCTACATCAAAATGCTGCTTACGTGTTAATGCATCTCTAATAATATTCCTTTAATGAAACATAATATAAATTATGAAGAGGATGAGCCATTCTGCATAATGAGTACTTTTACTTTTGATATTTGAAGTACATTTTCTGTCAGTACTTCTGTCTAAGATAAGTTAAACTTTGAATGCAGGACTTTTGTATAGTGTGATATTGGCATATTTATTACAAAAGATGAGAATACTTCTTCCACCTGTGGTAATAACAACATTATTGGCTGTCCAGCTAAAAAAAAGAAAATACTAACAAACAAAACAGTAGAAGACAGTCTGAAAGTAATGTTATTCTGCAGTATATTAAAAGTATAAATTTAACGTTAGCACTATGATATTTTGCTCTCTTAGTCTATAATAGAGCATAAACAGATTTATATATAACACTATTTCATAGCTACTTGCTAACGTTAATCTCTGAAAAGACGAGACACTTCACTGCTCACTACCTACCGTCCATTTGTTTACCAACAAGTTGTTTTCCTGGGTCCATCTATCTGATAAAGAAAGCGTCTGGCACATTTTATTAGACATTAAATCGCTGCTCTGTGAAAAAGTTAGCAGTGTTTAGTTTGAACTTTCCCTCGGTTGTCAAAAATAGGGCTCTAACACAGGAAGTAAACATTAGTGAGTTCAATGCAGTGCTGCCCCCTGTGGACAAAGCAGGAAACGACAGGCGGCAGTCTGCTAAATATCCAGCAGATGGTGCTGTGACAGAGTTCAGTTGTGTTCTGGAAACTTCAATCTGTTGGATTTTTTTTAATTTTTTTTAACAGCCATCAAACTGTGAAGTGACACTGCTGTTCTGTTTTTTTAGTCATTAGCTTTATAACCCTCTAAATAAACATACAGACGCGCTCATAATTGCACAGTAATTATACATTTTCTGTCTGACTCTGCGTGATGGCTGTCCTCTCATTACAAACATCTGCATTGGCCACAGTGGCACACAATCACATGTACACACATGCACGCACACACCTATAGGTGTATAGAAAGTAAACACAATCCAAGGCCTTAACTGTATTACAGCTGAGTCATCCTTGAGACTGCCAGGACAGCCATTTTTCTAGCTGTCCCTCCCAAGGTGACTCCCTCTTTTCTCACCCAATTCCTCTCCTCTCATCCCTCTTTCTGTGCGTCTCTGTCATCCCTCCATCAGTGCATCATCTTGTCCCCCGTTGTCTGCATCCTCCACTGTCTGCCTTCATCACAAGCTCCTCTTTTCTCTCATTGTCTCAAATCACAGAAAGCTCTAAATATACACCAGCATGGAAAAAACAAGGGAAGCTCCTGGCATCCACTGCTCAACAATATACAACTGCACACTTGCAGCTGCACAGGCATGCACACACAGACATACACAAGAGATATCTTTCTGTCTTTCTGGTTCCCCACATCTTTTTCCCCTAGGATGGGTTTCACTGCTTTGTGACATTTTGCTCTGCATCGATCTTGCTATTTTCCATCTCTCTCTGTCTGTCTCTCTCCCCTCTCTTCATCCATCCCTTCAAGGACAAGGTCGTTACATGGCAAGAGCCTCCCACCACCTCCTTTTCTTCTGTCCGTCTCTCAATGTCATTCACATGGCAAGACTTCAAAGTTTTATTGAATGGTTTGTATAAAACTGGTACTGCGACAAATCCAGATTATGTTCCTGTTGAGGAACCAATAACATGTAGCCTGCTGGTTGTGGCAGGGGACCATTCATCATTTCTCCGGTAGGAATCTTCTAACATAGAATTAAAATGAATGAATTAGTCTTTTTTTTTGTAGACTTCAGCTGTAAGCAGATGGTTCAAATAACAAGCATATTGAGGAATGTGAGCTATATTGAACATCACACATCACAACTGAATTCTGCTCACTCTGCTCCATTATCCTCATTTATAAAACATAAATCCCCTCCCTGCACTAGGGAAACACGCTATCTCTGCCCTGCAAGCCCCTCAGCCCACTGGTAAATGTGGTGCAAAAGACACTGTGACTGTTTCACAAACAGCACCAACACATTACAACATGCATCTTAACACGTTTATTATGAGAAAAGAAGTAAGATTTAAGGACCTTAAACAGACATGACACAATCGCTTGAGGACAGGCTAAGGGCTTGGGAGTCACACAGTCCCCAGGGTGTCATTGGGCTGACAACACACATGTTCACAGGGTCGAAGAATGGCTGATACAGAGAAATTACTGTGTGCTGATCCGTCTGTTCTTTAACATACATCTCGAGGGAAAGGCACAGTTCTTCTTTAAGGTATGCGGAGTAAACTCACTCACCCTGAGTTAGAGTAATCAATAGGTGCTGTACGTGCTCTTCAGAGCTGGTCCTCCTCTCAGATCAGCAGAGACAGCTCAGTTTGTTTCGTGTGAATGCTGTATCATCGTAGCTCAGTGCATATTCCTACACTATAAAGTTACTATTTATGCTGCTGCTGCTTTTGGGTTATTATCAGTGTTGTCACATGTCATGCTTGGCCTGCAACCACATCTGCACAGCTGGAGATTTCATACTCTCCAGCAACAGAAAGAATCAGAAACCAAGAGATGAAAAGTTATGTTTGAAGTATGAGGAGGAAAAAAAAAA
>NW_023339718.1:944297-945329 GCF_004916995.1 Morone saxatilis
AAGAGTCTGTCAATGGCCCAGCAGTTGAGTTGAGTCCCAGGGGTGTTGGCATGGATCTGCAAACTCACACTGCAGCAGTACAGCTACAGAGAGCATCAGCAGAACACATTGCACACCCACACAATCAGTTCACAAAGACTTCAGCCACAGCAAAGGCAAATTATGAATCTTCATATTTTTAAAACCTTGTAAAATGAATAATTTATCCTATAGAGCTGTTTATAAATAGCAAATGACATTAAAATTCAAATAAAAATGACTCATGTTCTAATCATTTAACATATAAGCATGTTTCCACCAGATAAAAAGTGTCAAGTGATGCTTTAAAAATGGTTTATATTCAATAAAAAGTAATATTTAGGTTTCTTGCTTTAATAAAATAATAAAATACACCTTATTAACACCTTCACTAAAAAAATACTCATCAACAAGGTGCTACACTGGTTAGAGTTGAACAGATTCTTGCGCAGGCAGGAGTTTTCTGAATAAAAGATATCTCTTTAAATAGAGTGTGTCCTGGTGCTGACTACTGAGTTTTCCCTCCCTCCTATATAAACCCAGCGCTGCCCCTCCTGCTGCAGTCAGTTCTCGACCGGCCTGGCCAACATGAGTTACTCAGTGGACCACCACTTCTTCGGCCCGACCTCGTACCGCAAGGCTCGGCCTGTCTCCGTGTCCTCCAGCGGGTTTCACTCCCAGCGCCGCCGCCTCACCTACAGCCAGCCGCCCTCCGTCGAAAGCCTGGACACCTTCAACGGCGACATGACGCGAAGGAGCGAGAAAGAGATTCTGCAAACCCTGAACGACCGGTTCGCCGGCTACATCGACAAGGTGCGTAACCTGGAGATGCACAACCGCAACTTGGAGGCAGAAGCGGCGGCTCTGCGGCAGAGCCAGGCCGGGCGCGCCTCGGTTGGGGAGCACTACGAGCGAGAGCTGGGCGACCTGAAGGGTCTCCTGCAGCAGCTGACCGGGGAGAAGGCCCGCGCAGCTCTGGAGCACGATCACCTGGAGGAGGACATCCAGCACATG
>NW_023339718.1:945429-955026 GCF_004916995.1 Morone saxatilis
AGCTGGGCGACCTGAAGGGTCTCCTGCAGCAGCTGACCGGGGAGAAGGCCCGCGCAGCTCTGGAGCACGATCACCTGGAGGAGGACATCCAGCACATGAGGGCCAGGCTGGAGGATGAGGCGCGTAACCGGGAAGAGTTGGAGGCTGCCGCTCGCGCCATGAAAAAGTATGTGGAGGAGTGCCGGCTGGCGCGACTGGAGCTGGACAAGAAGCTCCGTGCCCTGGAGGAGGAGGACGCTTTCCTCAAGAAGAACCACGAGGAGGAGGTGGCCGAGCTCCTCGCGCAGATTCAGGGCGCGCAGGTGAGCTATGATATGCGAGACACGCTGAAGGCGGACGTCACCGGCGCACTGCGAGAGATCCGCGCACAGCTGGACACTCACGCATCCAAGAGCTCAACGCACGCGGAGAATTGGTTCAAAGGTGAGTTTAAAAAAGGTGAAAAGAGGAAGAAGGAGTGTTTCAAATCTTTTCTTTTATTTAAGTCACAGAGCGGTGTAGTGCTGGTTCTCTGTCGGCGGTGCTGAAAGTCTGCAGTCACACCTCTGGGTTTATATCAACGGGTTATTATTGTAGCCCTTATGATAATGTATGAGATGACTTAGCAGTAACCTTAATTTGCAGTATGTTGCTCGACATATCAGGGTTGCAAGGGCCACTTATTTCTCGATATATAAGACATTGCAGATTGACAGATCGTTTACCCACCAACCTACCAGATCCTAAACTTTAACAAAATGGCTGAGGTTTGAGTCAAGGCATATTACCTCAACAGAAAAATCAAGACTGAACTAATATGACCTCGAGTTAAGGTGGTGCGGCTTTCTGTGGGTGTGTCTTGTCGCAGAATGATCATTTTTACTTAAAGCAAGTACTGCAGGAGTGAGATGGCACCCTGAGAGGAGACTATTATTCATTTGCACTCTCTCTGTGGGTAACAGTGGGTGTGTTCTTGTTCGTGCCTCATGTGCACTGTGTGTGTCTCTCACCCTGAACCTGAACCTCTTCAAACACAATGGTCGTTTCAAGGTCACTGTTCAGCCCAGACAGATTCAGAGTCCCCCTTTCTGATGTTGTAACTGGAGTTAACTAAGGACATGTAAGTAAGGCATACATGTAGATATCATAAATATAGACTTGCTAAGGCGTGGCAGTAACTGAGACCTCCTCACAATTATATTGCAAGAAGATGCAAGATCGGACGCACACAGAGCTGCTGACCTTTGTGGTACAACACAAATACACAATCGGCAACTTTTAAGGCCTAGAAGAGATTTATCTGAAGAGCAGCTCAACTGCATGTCACAGAACTTAATGATCTATAGGTGGCCCTTGCTGTATATCTGCATGCTGACTTGATATAACCAGTGAAAGGTGCAAACAGAATGACCTTCCCTGTGTGGTGTCCAGCTGACTGCAGCAGTGTGGCTCATTCATGCTTGGAAGAGGGAGGGAGCTGAGTCAGACCACTGACTGACAGATGGACACTTTCAAGGTTACTCAGGCTCCCAGTGGTGGCTGTCTGCTCTTCGAGGTCTTGTGGACAGAGGGCAGGTCAAGTGTCTCAGGACCAAGATAAAACAACAGTGCATGCATATGGATGGATTCCTCTGTCTGTCAGGATATTCAGGTCCCGTCAGACTCTTTTGGGCCAGTCAATGGTGTGACACAGCAAATGTGATCCCTAAATCATATATGGTGTGACACAGCAAATGTGATCCCTAAATCATATAAATCCTTCTGTATATCTTTTCTGCAGTGCGTATGGAGCGCCTGTCTGACGCTGCTAGGTCTAACCAGGATGCCATTCGTGGAACCCAGGAGGAGATCGGAGAGTACCGCCGCCAGCTCCAGAGCCGCACTATTGAGCTGGAGACTCTTCGAGGAACCAAGGACTCGCTGGAGAGGCAGCGAATGGAGAGTGAAGACAGACACCATGATGACCTCAACTCACTACAGGCAGGAAATCAACACAAACATCTCGCTCATCTTTCATGCCAGGAATGCACATTCATTGCACATATATCCTGTCACACCATTGGCATCATGTTTGACCTGTGAGGCTGTGTTTTATCATTTTGCAGGAGACCATCAACCAGCTGGACAATGAGCTGAAAACCACCAAATGGGAGATGGCCAGCCAGTTGAAAGACTACCAGGAGCTGCTGAATGTGAAGATGGCCCTAGATATTGAGATTGCTGCTTATAGGTTGGTCAGGGTTTAAAACCCACACATAATTACACTGATATTGACATTTTCAAAAGTTTTTGTCAAATTTAAATGTTATCGACATTTTCCCTGACTCTCTGTCTTTGTCTCTAAAACAGGAAGTTACTGGAGGGAGAGGAGAATCGCTTTGTGTCAGGAGGAAGTCCGTACTCTTACCTGGAAAGCAGATTCTCTACCCACTTCAAAGTGAAAGCAGAGGAGATCTCAGACACAGTCATCCTGGAGGAACAGACAGATGAGACCCAGGTGACAGAGGTGACAGAGGAGGGAGAGGAGGAGGAAGAGGCGGAAAAGAAAGAAGAAGAAGTAGAAGAGGCAGAAGAGGGAAAAGAGGAAGGTGAGGAAACCAAAGAAGAGGAGGGAGAAGGTGAGGAAGGTGAAGACAAGGAGGAGGAAGCTGGGGCAGAAGAAGAGAAGGAAGAAGAAAAGGGAGAGGAGGAGAAGGATGAGGAGGCCGAGGAGAAGGGAGAGGAAGAGGAGGCTGGTGAGGAGGAAGAGAAGTCCAAATCTCCAGAAAAGGCTGCATCCCCTCCTTCTAAATCCCCTCAGCCTAAATCTCCTGCTGTCAAATCACCAGAATCTAAATCACCGGAATCTAAATCACCTGCAGTCAAATCCCCGGTGCCCAAATCACCCGCCAAGTCACCTCCAGCCAAATCCCCTGCAGGAGATGATTCAAAGTCACCTGCACCAAAGTCACCTGTGTCAAAGTCCCCACCTAGCAAATCCCCTGAATCTAAATCCCCTCCTCCCAAGACCCCTGAGCCAAAGTCTCCAGAAAAAGAGAAGGCCAAGCCTGTAGACACCCCTAAAGAGGAGAAAAAAGAGGAGAAGCCTCAGCCTGTCAAGGAGGAAAAGAAGGAGAAAGAGCAACCCGTGAAGGAGGAGAAGAAGCCAGAGCCCAAGGAGAAGGAAGACAAGCCTGATACGAAGAAAGAAAGCAAGGCCGATGACACCACAAAACCTGCTGCTCCAAGCAAGGAGGACAAACCTGCCCCCAAGCCTGAGCCTAAAGAGAGCGCTCCCCCTGCCAAGGAGGAGAAACCCTCTGCTCCTAAACCGGAGAAAGCCGAGCCCGAGGCAAAGCCTGCCCCTAAAGCAGAGCCTGAGAAAACCGAGGGCAAGAAGGAGGAGAAGAAGCCAGAGGAGAAGCCTGCACCCAAAGCCGAACCCGAGAAAACAGAAAGCAAGAAAGAGGAGAAGAAGCCAGAGGAGAAAAAGGATACAAGTAAGGAGGTGAAGGAAGAAGGGAAGGCAGAGAAAGTGGAGAAATCTTCTGGCACTGAGTCAAAGGAGAGCAAGGAGGAGAAGGCCAAGAAGTAAGACTGACAAGCTGTGATTCAGGGCACGAGAGGAGGAGGTGGAGATGCCAAAGAACTATGAGGGAGTAAAGAGCAGGAGAAAGCAGCCTGGCACTTGAATGTCCAAAGCAAAGCAGGTGACAGTATGTAAGCAATAGTGTTTTCTGTAGCAAATAATCCCCTGCTCCCTAGGTATGGCCATTACACACACCCCGATGCTTCTGATGTATGACTGTAGTGAATGCAGAATGCTCTCAACTCTTTATCTGAATGTGACAACTGCCCTTAATAAATAACAAGTGCATTTAAATCGAATCCCGCTGACGGGGACCGCAGGGGCCTGCTGTACCTACACGAGCCTTCAAGGGTAGAGATGTCAAAATAATGTCAAGCTAAAGATTGTGACAGATATCAAATATAAAAATGTATATTTAAGTAGATACAAATGTCTATTATATTTACAGATACATGAATAGGAAAGACTTGAATATGCTTGTTGTGCACCTTAACGCAGCTTCTCCTGACAGGTGAACTGCAGTGTCTCACTCTTTTGGTCTGCAATGCTAGGACAATGATGACTGTGCTATGTATAAACTGCTCAGAATATGCAATATGAAACAGATAAATAAAGAATGAGAAATCAAACACAAAAGGGCTCCTGGGGATTTTCTTCATCTTTTTAACACCACACATCAATATCTTATTGACCTTAAGTGAAGTCTTATGAAGGAGAAGTGTCAGGAGTGATCATACGAGGTGTGAGGCCCGAACGTAAATGCTGCCAGTAACTGCACTGCATTGCGGCTAAGGAGAGAGGGAGCTGTACCCACCCACGGCAGCCAGCACACCCTTCCTCACATCCCAGAGACCACGCTCATGTTTAAATCAGGAGAAGTGCTGCTTGCTTGCTTGCACAGAACAGACTCAATTTCCCTCTAATTTCCAAGCTCTGGCTTACTGCGAAAAGCAGAGTTCACACACTGAAGCAGAGGTTTTTATAATCCTTTCACACTCCCTACATTTATATCATTATTATTAGTTCCTTTATCATTACTTATGTAATAGGGGGGATATAATGAGTTAAGATTAATACAGAACCTAATTTCACTTTACAACATTAATGAAGAAATACAAATCTTTGTCACGACTTAGAGTATTCAAGCTATTCATAGATTTCTATCTTTCACAGAAAAGGTGTATCTAAATATTTAATAGGATTTGCTAATGAGTGCAGCAGCCATTGAGAAAAGCCATCCATGTCTATTAAAAGCGGCTAACGGCTGAATTAAAGCCATTGACAAAGCTCTTTTTTTATGGATACGACACTGACATTGGACACACTTCAGTTGACATTGGAAGGATTTCTCTCCTGGCACGATTTCAGTGTTCCCTTCAATGCAATCTCATTGCATCCAATAGATGTCTTTGCATTAATGGGATCATCAACCACATCATAAAGTACACAACAGGTGGATGTTTTCTTTTGCTCGTCATTGCATTTCAATAGCAAGTTTTCCTGCAATGCTACATTTAAAATCCATTTTTACAACAGTTGTGGAGTCACTCACTCAACTCATTTTGTTTGGGCCCTTTACTTATAATTGTAGTTTTCTTTTCCAATAAGTAAATATTACTCTTTTGTGTTTTGAGCCGATGTATCCCTGATTGCAGTCCTCCTTTCAACATTGAAAATATTTGGACTCACTTCTAAAATAGTAATTACTCCCACTGGCCTAGTCTTCTCCTTCTAATTATATACACCCTTGTTCAGAAATCTAAGAGGCATTAATGTCTGGATTAGGTTACATCCCACTGGATTAACATTCCAATGCGCAAGAGAACAAAAATAATATTCATGCCAAAAACTACATACTTCTGTAAACTGCTAATATCTAATCATAAAATGAGAAATCCTTGATGGAATTGGCGTCAGTATCATGAATACCAACCTGTTTATCTTCTATTACAGCTTCCAGGATGATAAATGAAAGGTCAAAGGCTAACAATACACCAAATATCATATTCCATGGACAGAATTCTCTGGGGAAATGACTCAGCTCGCTGTAGCATTGAACCACAATGGCGTAATAATCAGGTAGTGCAGATGACAACTATAAATAGAGCAGCACAGGGAGAGGTGAAGGTAGGGAGGAAGGCAGAGAGATTAAACAGAAACATCTGGAATGCACAACAAAGCATGGATGCAAGAGAGCCTTAAATAGACCAGATACACAATCATTCAAGAAAATTGTTTTTATTTTCAAACTGTTATAAAGACTTTTAAAAACGGCTACTTTGTGTGTCAAATAGTCACAATGGTAAGCTTGAGGGAGTTAAGAGATGTATGGTACAGTAGGGAGAATCGTATGGACAGATTTAGCGGTGACTGAAGAAGCCCTGAGGGTGGTTGTACTTGAATGGCTTCAGGCGATTTGGGCCCCTGAGAAAGAAAGAGAGATGTCAGAGATACAGTAAATCTACTCAGATAAAATGTCTTTAACCAAATGTGTGTAAAGACTTTACTAACTGCTTCTTGTGACTGCGTACCTGACTGTGCGCAAGCACATCTTTTCTCGGGGGAACTCCCGTGGTCCCTCCACGCCGTCGTCTTGTCCTTCAGTCTCCAAATACACGTCCAGGCAGACACACAGGCGTGAAATCTGATTGGTGAGGAGCTGGTGTCCTGGACGTGGTCCCTGTAGTTCATTTTTGAACACATTGACCTCACTCTCCATGGCCTAAAAAGAGGAACAGATGAATCAGTTAGAGCTCGACAAATATAGGCTCACAAAGAGCTTGTACAACAACAGAGCACTTATGGAAAAGTGTGATCAATACTGAAAAGTGCTCATACTCTGAGGTTGTCATCAGTGCGTCCACTGCGCTCTCCCTTCCAGCTGAGAAGGAGGGAGAAAAGGGGAGAGACTTCTGGGTAACGGGGGCTCAGCACCACGGCGGCGTTGAGACGAGCTGAGGAAGAAAAAGGTTGAGAGAGGTGGTTTATGAGAAACAAATATAAATCAAGTTATGTAATATTAACAAGTCTATCATCAGTGCTACAATTTACCTGTGCCCCTCTCCACCACACACATAAAGTAAAGATCGGTCTCCTTTGCCAGACCAGCATCAGTCACATGACGTGTATAAGGCAGATCCTACCGAGAAAGAGAAATATCACAATGAGACATGCGCTACATTTTTGGCTTTTAAATATCTGTGCATGTGCCTTTATATGTGTATACCATGTACTCCTCGTGGGTGATAGTGGTCCAACGGGCTAAATGGGACATGATCTTGGCAGGAAAGAGGTGCTGACACTCACTGGAGACCGGGATGATGCTGTGCTCTGAGGACACAAGCAGAAACAATCTCAGTCAAGATAATCTATGTCTTTGTTTAGGAGTATTTAATGTGTGGTCCTTAACATATAATACCTAAAGAGGCAAACTGCTTCTGCAAAGCCAAGCGGGACTGGACTCGACCCCTCAGCAGCTTAATGGTGCTCTCCATTTGGCTGGCACTCAAAGAACTGCCCACACGCACACCCTGGAAAAACAAGGGTGTATACCAACATGATCAGGTTGTAACACAAAGAAACTGTGCTCAGCTGGGATAATACTTGATCTCAACACGCACCTCTGAAGCATCACCAGGGAAATGTAGCCCTCCCAGACTCTGAACCCACACGTAAGGGTGGCCCAGCTCCTCCACATAATCAGCAAAGCAAACAATCCTAAAAGGGAATTATGGGTTAATCCAGTTGGAATTTTGTTACATTCAATGATGTGATACATAATTATCTGACATCCTCACCCGACTTTGTCAAACTGGTAGCGATTAGCTGGGTTGGGTGTTTCTCGCCCCTGGTCGCTGGTGTAGAGACAGCTGAGTAGAGTGTCTGATTTTAGCAGATCCCTGCAAATGAAGACTGTTATATTTTCCATTCAGCAACACAGAGAGGGGGACAAATGCAAACCCCCCCCCCCACACACACATACATACCCTGCACTGATGGCTGTGTTGAGGTCTGTGGAGGTGGAGACCTTAGTCTTGACTGTCATAATGTTCAGATTCATCAGGTAGTAGAAGTAGAGATGGAGCATGCTGCCATCTGTGGAGACATGAAGGATCATACCATGGTGATGAACTAATCCATTACTAGCTTTATTCAATACTCGCTCTACTCAAGTCTTTTCATTAATCCTCCCAGTGAACGTCCCCCGAGGGTTTACTTTACACTGCAGCGCATTAGAGAGCAATAACAGGGTGTGGCCCCGACGCTAGCTAGCTGCACCCTGGGGACGCATACTATGCTGATGGTCATCTTTAATGCTCCACTCTCAGCATTCACGGCGAACCCAGTGACACGCTGTCACTCACAGACACCTAGACTGCTCTTTTGCTTTTACTGCAGTAAACCGACTGTTGCAGCTGGCAGCAGTGAAGATAACTGGGGAGAGGGGAGGCAAGAGAAATAAAAGCAGGAGTTAGACAAAGACTGGTGATGAGGAAATATGCTTACAGCATGTGGTAGGTGCTGCAGATTCACGCTGCCGCAAGTGTCTCTCTCACCTCTCTCCCTCCTCCCCCTTTAGGTAGAGTTACGCCTGCAATGCAGATCTCTCTATAATCTGTCACTATTCCTTTTATTGCCAGCAGAGGGAACACGAGGGTCAAGTGGTGTCATGACATCATAGCAGAGTGGGTCACACTTACTTTCTTTCACATACTATCTGGTAGGTATAGAGTTACCACAATACACAGTATAGCTATGGTCACATTACAGGGAATGTAACACAGATGATTTGTAAATAGTTAGGCTTAAACGTGCTGTGTAAAGATCGGGAATGTGTCTGCCTGCACAAAATGCACAGGCGTATTTGGTGCAGACCCTAAACTTTTAAGTCATGAATAATATAGAGTGATTACCTTTACACTTGAGGTCCAAGCAGAGGGACAGGGGGTGCCTTTTCAGCATCTCTCGTCTTTTGTCATCCAGTTGGCCACCTGTGGTTGGCCTTCTCCTCTTCTGTCAAACAGACAATAAAAAGCAATGGAAACATGAGACGAAAAGAAAGAAAGCAAAACAGAGTGCATGCTTGACATTGTGGCATATCAAATAAGTTAGAAACACAGTTTGCATCAAATTCCAGCTGCTCACAGGAGAAACTTGATAGTCACTTAGCATCGCTAGCATTTTAACCATCTACTATTACAGATAAAGGGGCAGCGCGGCAGTTCAAAGGAAGGGCTGAAGTAGTAAAAGTAAAAATGTAAAAATGCCTGTAAAATGCCAAACAGAGGTTGCAACAAAATACAAAAAGTGTATTCTCAAATTGGTCATTTAGATATACATTTACTTCACATCTAGATAAACATCCGACAGACAGTCTGACAACAGTCCGACAACAAAAACGAGCACTGGTTTAGTGCTGAGTGTGCATGCCCGAGAAGGGCTCAGGTTACAGTCACCTAGCCATTCTTGGTCAAAATTTCCCAGAAACCTCCTCCTGGCACTCGTCCGGATGCAGGAAGCGATCGATAGCTGCCGCTCCCCGACCCTTCGGACCACAATGTGTGACAGCTAGGGCTTCAGGGATAGTTTGTGTGTCCGTTGCAGAGACGGGTATACTGAGGAATTGTTGAACTCCCTGACCGGTGTTGGTGGGTGGGTGTTGTGTGTGCGCGCAAGTGTGTATGTGTTTGGAGTAAAGCCAGGCCTGAGACTCACCGTTTTCTCTTGCTCCTCCTCTGCGTCTGAATCACTCTCATCATCTGGATGAAATCAGAATACATAATATTATTATTATGTTATTGCTTTTTTTTGTTATCTCACAACATCTTGAATATTAAAGATCCCCTCCAGGCATGTATAAAAACTGTCTGCTTGGAACAATAATGTGTGTCTAATTACTTTTTTTATGTAACAAAAAGTCTAATTTCCACATTTGAATCCTTAAAAAAGGCATCTACTCCTACTTCATTAAAAATGCCAGAATCTATGAATATGCAAACTTAGTTAATTTCTAGTGTTTTCCTGCTAGACACAAAATGTCTCCTACTTCA